>NC_137036.1:13426311-13526311 GCF_032717465.1 Coenobita brevimanus
CGTTTATGTGTATTGGAGAAACAAACACCGATGTGGGACTTAGTGTGTATATATTAACGTTTCACCTCATAGCTTCCTCAGAATATAATTGCTGAATATACACCACATTTCCTGTATATATAGCAGGAGGCAGTGGGGGTGTGAGGTGGAGAGTGACGTATTGCCTACATCGGTGTGTCTTTCTCCCAGCAGTCAGCCAACAGTGAATCTTTATGTGTATTGTTGTATTCCCAGTCCTGTGTAGAGGTGTACCAGTTTCCTACCTTCAGCCAGGAGTTCACGCAGGACCTACTCACCTTGGCGTACCGGCGAAATAAATGGTCCATGGCCCAACACAAGGTACATAATAACACAAGTAGCAGAGGTTATTTTGAAACTGGATGGGTTGGATGTCGCCAGAATTGCATTAACTATTTTATTTCCAGGGATCTCCAAACTCTTTTTTTCTACTGGGGAGGTTAGGTATTGTATTGTTTTATAAAGGCATGCATCGGCCCTGTTTACCTAATGGCGGCTCTCCACGCTGCTCAATCTCTGACAGCCTCTATTCAGTCCCTTATCCTTGAGGTCACACTGTATGACATCGTCCCAGCTCTTTTTCGGTCTGCCACTTTCAACCCTACCTCCAACATTCACACTTCTCACCTTCTGCACCCAATTGTCATCCTCCATTCTTTTAACATGCCCAAGTCATCTCAGTCTACCTGTCCTCATTACAACACCAATACACTCCAGTCCCATTCTTCCTCTCAACTCTCCAACCGTAATCCTTGCCCCCCCAGGCCTTGCAATTAAGGGCGCCCTACAGATCATCTTACCCAAAGTTTATCCTCCATTCTTTCCACATATCCAGACCACCTTAGTGTATCTATAGCCAGACGCCATAATCCCGTAAGGGGTGGCCGTTTGGCTGAGTTACTGTAGTTGTTTTACGGGGAGGGGCACTAACCCTCCACCAACCCAATTCTTGACACGTAGGGAACACGTATGGGTTGGTTATATGGTTACCACCTAGCGTTGTAAATGGTTTCCTGGCTTACAAACAACCATTAGGCTTGTCACTCAATGTAAAGCCACCTGAAAAGGAAAGAAAAATACAGTAATAAAATGTGACAGAAGAGATGGGAGAAATAGGATGAGAGGAGGGCAAACACAGAAAAAGAATGATAAAGGTGAAGGAAGAAGTAGGCAGCACTACATCAGGTGAGTGAATGACGTTGTCTTCCTTTATATATCACATCACCACTGCCTTCAATTCCCATCATATCTTTCAGTATTTACAGCAGTGTCATTCAGAGATGCACTACACACTGGACATCATTTAGCCATCCTTATCTCCTTTCCTCAAACCCATGCATTTCCTTCCCTTTTTACTGCCCCTTTCAGCACCATAAAGCATTACACTTCCCAGACATGCAGTATATAAGTTTCCTTTAGTCTGTCTATCTATCTATTGCCAGACGCCTTCATCCCATAAAGGGTGGCCACAAACAAATCGCCTCCATGTCTCCCAGTCCCCCGCCATTTCACTGCCCTGCTCCTAGTTCACAACCTGCTCACTCATAAACTTCTCCACTCCATCCCTCCATCTCATCCTTGGCCTTCCCCTCCCTCTCCCCCCTCAACCGCACTCACATACACTCTCCTTTAGTGTAATGTCAAAATCCCTTCACTGCCCCATGAAATACAGCAACAGTTCCTTAAAATTCTTCCATTCACTCTTAACCCAGCAGTGGATCCAGCCTCACCCCGCCTCCTCCTCTGCTTTAACAACCGCACTTTAAATTTACCCGCCTATGATTGTAATGCTATGCCGATTCCGATTTATGCACATCGTCGTTATTAACCCCAGAATTTGATTGATTGATTTTTCATTCTTGCTGCTGACAGCTTAGGAAAAGTAACTACAGTACAGCATATCGTAGTGGAAGGATTTGAAATTGTATCCAGTCACCCATTCAATCTTTTTTTGCAGTATTATTTTGATGGATTTTCTTTTTTCTTTTTTTTTTCTTTATGCTGCCTGAAAAACCTCCTGAATTCTGCATCTCTCTTCCCAGGACAGTCGTAAAAAAGGCATCAGCCAAGAAGACGTGCCGACAGTGGACCAGCATATCTCAGATCTGCAGCTTGACCCTCTCTTCTCCACACTACTGTCAGAAGTCTTTGTTAAACAGCAGCTTCTTGCCTTCCCTTACTCTGAACCGGTGAGAGAGAGAGAGAGAGAGAGAGAGAGAGAGAGAGACAGACAGACAGACAGAGAGACAGAGACAGAGACAGAGAGTGTGTGATTATATATGGAAGTGGGAATGAGCATATGTATTTGGGAGAGAGAGAGAGAGAGAAGGGGGGGGGCAATGACCGTGTATATGGAAGTGGGAATGAGCATATGTACTGGAGGAGAGAGAGAGAGAGAGAGAGAGAGAGAGAGAGAGAGAGAGGCAGTGACTGTGTATATATGGAAGTGGGAATGAGCGTATGTACAGTATTTGGGAGTGAGGGTGTGGGTGTGGGTGGGTGGGCGGTGGAAGGGAGGGAGTGGTAAATAGGAGAGAGAGAGAGAGAGAGAGAGAGAGAGAGAGAGAGAGAGAGAGTAGCCCTTATAACTCCATGGACCAATACCTTAAAGAAAGTAGTAGTAATAGGAAAACTGAAACATTACCATAAACATAACACCAATGTTTTTAAATTTCTAAAGTATTAATGTTTGTAAATATCTAGCATGTTTTTCGCAGGATAAACTAACTCTCCTTGATGATACTGGCTATAAAAATGACCAAAAAGACAGTATTAATGTTTATATCAGAAGTATTTATCAATCTGTCTGTCTCTATATAGCCAGACACCTTAATCTCAAAGGGGTGGCCACACACAGAACGCCTCCATGTCACCCTGTCCCATGCCATTTCCCTGCCCTCCCCCAGACTTTCAACTTTATGATGTTTGTAAATTTATGGTTTGTTTTTTTTCCCAGAACGACATAATGCTATCACTGGTGGCTCGCTTCCGTCCTGGTGAAGTGGCAGGGTTACCGTCTCATCACAACGCCGCTGCCATAACTTTCTACGTAACTCTCAGTGATCCAGCAGAATATCAAGTGAGCATTGGTTTTTACTTCCATATACAGCAGCAGCAGCAGCAGCAGCAGCAGCAGTAGTAGTAGTAGTAGTAGTAGCCCTAGTTTTGTCTAAAATGTAAACTAAGTGGACTGCACAGTGAATTAAGTTGCCCTCCTCCTGCAGTGCACCGCCCACACAGTATATTCAGTGAAAAATGCTCGTTTAATTAGTAGTAGTAGTAGTAGTAGTATTCACTCTCATCTTAATCGTCGGGACCAACTTGCCTAACCTCGGGCTCCTCCTCTCCGCATGGGGCAACGTAGGATTGGCTGATGGATAGATGGATGGATTATTATTGTTATTATTATTATTATTATTATTATTATTACTATTATTATTCCAGGGAGGAGAGGTGGAGTTTGAGCGTCAGGGGTGTGTTATAAAGCCAAGTGAGGGTGATGTGTTGGTGTTCCCAGGCAGACTCACACATCCCATCACACTCCACAACGTCACCGCTGGCACTCTCCACGCACTCATCATACAGTTGGACTCACACGAACTGCGCCACAATTACTAAATGGTAACATCCAGATCCAATTATTTTTTCCATAGTGGCACGTAGTAACAGTAAAAAATAAAATAATAATAAATACATTGCTGGCTTTGAGGGATGGGGCCTGGCTGTGGCTAATCTATCTGTCTATCTATAGCCCGACGCCCTAATACCGCAAAGGGTGCCCGCAGACAAAACGCCTCCAAGTCACTCTATCACCCACCATTTGACTGCCCTCCCCCAACTCACTCCCCCCTCCCTTCCTGTTAAGAAACCTCTATATTGAGGTTGGCTGTAGCAGGGTTGATGTTTTCTGTGGACTGGAAGCTAAACCAAGTGCCAGAACCAGCTAATTACTCCCCAGCAGTTGATGGAAACTATCGGGAAGAGAGAAATATGTGTTAGAAGCTTTGTAATACTGTGTGTCTCAAGTTTGGATGGAAAGAGAGAGATGTGTAAAGGAATTTGTAACACTCGCAGCTTGGAAATGTTTGTTTACTTGTGGCTGAATGTTTCGTGCCCAAGACTAAGAGTGCTTGGATACTTAATAGACTAGCACACGAGCCACATTTCTATCTATCTGTCTATCTATTGCCAGAGGCCTTAATCCCGTAAGGGGTGGCCACAAAAAAAATCGCCTCCATGCCGCCCTTTCATTGCCCTGCCCCCAGCTCACTCCCCCTCTCATATACCTCTCCACTTCATCCTTCCATCTCATCCTCGGCCTACCCCTTCCTTTCCCCCCCCCTCCAGTTCACTCACACACACTCTCCTCGTCAGTCTCTCACATTTACTTTTATTATTACCTTCTCACTGGGATATACTAAATGGAACACCCAGAACTGCAGGCAAGCTTTAGTTCTTTCACCGTAACTTTGCCCAGATTTTCGTCCTTTTGCAGCTTATATCACGTAACTCAGTGGCAGAGAAAGACATTTACGTTGTTGTACATCCTTTCTGTAACAATTTTTCATGACTAGCACCATACTTTAGCATTAATCCATTGCAAGAACTCAGTATTCAAGGAGAGACAGCAGTTGATTGTCAAGTTAAAGTTACAGGCTACTTGCTCATGATCCTTTGCCATCATGTTGTAATATTGGTGTACCAGAACCGATACTGTCACTAGAGTCAGAAGGAACAAGACCAACTACATATGAAGATACATTGCAAGTTTTGTGATGACTGAGTTTAGGGAGGGTATATATTTAGTTGAGGGAATGTAATGTATTGATGTGAAGAGGAGAGGTAGGTTGAGATGGTTTGGGCATGTTGAGAAGATGGAAGATGACATTTGGGTACAGAAGGTGAGAGGTGTGAATGCTGAGGGTAGGGTTATGAGAGGCAAACTGAAAAAGGCCTAGGATGAGGTCATAGAGTGTGACCTCAGGGATAAGGGACTGAATAGGGAGGCTACCAGAGATCAAGCAGCATGGAGAACCACCATTAAGTGACCAAGGCCAACACATACAAGCAGATTGGAGCCTTTATAAACGATATGATATGACGTTATGTGTTCAGTGAGGTATGATACGAATAAATGCTAAACTCAGGTATCCACTGTAGGTATACAAAAGAAGTTACAAATCCATCAGTATTTATTATGTGTTTAATCTGAACATGTCAGTAAATTCATCCTCCATGGGGTGAGTCTCACCAACCACCACCAGTGAGTGTAGTGGTGCCCCAAGGTCCTCCTGTGCCATCTCCCTCAGCGTACACGTCCTCAGGCACTGTGAAGCTGATCCAACCCGGGCTACACCAATCACCAGGCTGTCAGCAGTCAGTGGGGTCTCTTTACCCTGTGATTCTCGGTCTTCAATTATCTCCAACAACTGAGCGGCACCCTGAGAAGCGGACATGTATCTTGGTGGCTCATACACTTTCCGACCCTTCATCAGGTTCTCAACATTCTGCTCCTTTACCTTGATATCCAGCAGACAGAGTGTGTGCCAGCCCTCTGCCAGGTTGCTGCTTATTTTATCATAATAGCTATCTGGCCGCCATCCCTCCTGCCAGAAAGGGATGGACACTGTTTCCCCAAATGAATAGAGTTGTAAGCCACAGCACCCAACTGCATTGAGGATAGATGCATTGTGAACCATATTGACCAGTATCTTCTCATCAAGGGCACGGATGACAAGATCGGTGTGTGTCGTGGCACTGAGAGGATCACCCACAACTAGAAAAGCAACGTCTCCTCCCTGCGTGGCCTCGAGAATTTCCTCCGACCTCTGCTCTACCATCTCCCTGTCTGCCACGGTGACCTTCTTCCCAAACATCTCCTCCATGGCCTCCACTCCACCCTCCATTATGGATGTGTACCCCTCCAGGAACACTTGTGAACACTTCTTGATAATCTCCAGTCCTTTCACTGTCACATCACCTACAAAAGAAAAAAAAAAATGATGTACAGTATGATCTCCAAACCCTTTATGGTCATGTCTACATCCCCCCCCCCCCAAAAAAAAAGGGTGCAAGGTATATTTTTAAGGATGAAGTACTGGATAATTATTGGAAAGCTGCCTAAATAGATGAGAATTTGGCCCTTAAAGACTTCCATTAACTCAAGTATTTACCAACACATCACCCTGTTTCTGTCCAGCTCCGTAATGTAGGAGTTAATTGATACACTCTGTTCTTCATGCAGCAGGTCAACTCTTGAACAGTCATCCTCAGTCTCTGTATATCCCTCAGCCTAAGACCTCCAGTCTTTTAGATGCATGTGTGTCCAGGCATCTTGAAATGAATTGATTCTGAATATGAGGCTCTTTTTGCAGGGTTCAGCCATTGGTTCTTTCTTCTTTGCACAAGAAATTGCAATGTGAATTACTTTTTCAATTTGGGATAAAATAAAAGAGGGTCTTAGTCTACTGTGGAGTGTTAATGCTAAGGGACAAAATAAAAGAGGGTCTTAGTCTACTGTGGAGTGTTAATGCTAAACATCACAAAACACAAATAGCTGCTGTTATTGCCCCAAGCTCATCAGGATGTGAACTCATTGGACTGCAGGCTGATGTTGCTCTTCTGTAGTCTATCATAATCCTTTAATGGGGTGGGAAGGGAGGTGAAGAACATTTGGATAACAGGATAGTGAGGTCGCCGGGTCATGTCGGTGTTCCTACGTGATGGCATCCCTTTCCAGCACCTTTTACACTGAAATCCTAGTTATAAGTCTCTAGTTTTATATGAAGTTTTGCTACTAGGACCAGTGTAAGTGACAGAACAACCGCCTGCTAAAGCTTCAGTGCTACTTATAAAGCTGATTACCCGTTTCCTATGGTTAGAGTATGGATAAAAGAAATTGTGATATTTTTAAACATGACCTTGATTCATAATGAGGATTTAGTGTGCTTAGCCATACATCCATCCAGCATCTGATCTCTCTCTCTCTCTCTCTGCCCCATCAGGAGGACAGGAGCCCAGGGTTAAGCTAATCAGTCCTGACATTTAAAGCCTTTTGTCTGATTGGCATTATGTGAGCAATACGCTTCCATCACCCCCTGAAAATGAACCCTTACATGCTCAGTCAAGTTGGGGCACCTAATCTCACTGAACCACCAGGCATCATATGTGTCCAGGCATCTTGAAATGAAAGGATCTTGAATTTGGCTCTCTGTTATCCTTTTATTGTTTCTTAGAGGCATTTCTTGTTTGTATTTTCAGGTAGTTAGTTGTTTTCTGGGGAGGTATATGAGAGAGGGGTGTGAGCTGGGAGAAGGGCAGTGAAATGGCAGGGGACAGGGTGACATGGAGTCGATTTGTTTGTGGCCACCCTTTATGGGATTAAGGCGTCTGGCAATAGATAGACAGATAGATAGTTTCTTAGAGGGAACAATCTTGTGGGGTGTAGCTTATGGTTCCTTCATTACAGAAAAAAAAAAAAAAATATATATATATATATATACGGCTACCTCTGAATATAGTAAATGGTTTCCTAGTTTCCAGGAGACTATTTGGCTTGTCAAATTATTAATACTGCTGGAAGTAACTAACCTGGCTCTCCAAGTCCCAGGCCAATAATATGGAAGACGCCCCTCTCAGCTGTACCAGTTTCTTTTTGTTCTTGTTGTCCACTGAAGTGTGCAGCCAGCTTGGTGACAGCCTCTTCCTCCACAGGGTGACACTCAGCACATATCACCATGGAATGTAGTGGTTCCCCTAACTCACACTCGGCCAGCTCTGAGGAGTCGTAAATGCATTCACTTTAAGAGAAGATAGAAGCCACACTGTGAAGTATGTACACACCAAAGTCAAAGAGAGAGTGTTTAAATAGTATGGGCATGTGGAAAGAATGGGTATGAACAGGGTGGTGAGATGGGCATAGCCTATGTGAAGGAATTTGAAGGTGGGAGGAGACATGGGAGACCAAGAAGGTGGAAAGCTATGGTATATACATGTGTGAGAAAGAGGCATGGTAGCTGATGAGGCAAAAGAACTAACAAAGGATTGAGCTGGCTGGATGAATTCTGTGCAGTGTATAACCAGGGTTTGGCACCCCTTTTTAACTTGACATTAGTTGGATTCATTCTGTTGAATAGGTTAATGTAAATCTACATTTGGAAACAATTGTGTCGATCAGGTGAAGTCAGGATTCCACAGCCAGCCCTAGCAACACCAAAAGACTGGGTGTCCTGTGCCTGTGTGAAAGAAGCACAAAAAAGGCCAAATCCTCACCCTCAAGTGTGCCAGTAGCGGTGTTTTAACAGAGACACCCTGCAAATCTGTAGGAAGTGCACGCACAGGCATATGCTTACCTTGAAGTGTGCCAGTCATAATGTGCTGTGAAGGTGTTCCCACTCTGGCCAAACCAACACACTTAGTGTCCTCTGTCAGCAGCCACTTCCCTTGCCCCTGCCCTGCTCCCTCCACCCCTCCCCTGGCCCCCTGCTGTCGCCGCACCACCTCCAGAATCTGTTGGGCAGCCTGACGAACGCTCATGTATCTTGGCGGCTCAAAGATCTTGCGGCCACGTAGCAGGTTCTCTAAACTTTGCTCTTTCACTTTGATGTCTGAAATGTGAGCAACAACATAAATAATTGTGATCATGGTAACCACCCTTTGATGAAAAAATATGAAGAACACAGTAGTTAAGATGAAGTGTTTGATCTTTATTCTTCATCACTATAATTGTCACAACTATCAAAAAAAAAAAAATGAGTTGGCAGGATCCAGAGTAGGAAAAGGAAAGCAGTGAACAGACTGTCAACACAAGGACCAATGACAGGGACCAAACACCTATTCACTCATTACTTTTTCATGACAAGTAAAATGGATAATCATCATGGTAACCCTCCACGAAAAAGTAGCACATACTGTAGTAGTAACGATAAAATATTTGATTTTCATTACAGTATACTGTAAATTAATACTGATCCTGGCAGCTGACAACTAGTGAGCTCTAACTTATGAACCTTACAAATGACTCATGTAGTTTCTTGGTGAAGTTCTTGTTAATATAAGGACAACAACTGTACACTCACTCCAGAAAGTATTGGTGCGGAATGTGCATTAAATATTATGACACACGGAACAAAAGGAAACCGGAAAGTGCTGTTGTGTCCCCCCACATGCAGGCATCCCAGACGATAGATGACTGCTATATCAGATACCTCTTGTCCTTCATAATAAGTTGGGAATGGCCATAAATGTTATAATATATGCAGGTATTAACAGGCTGTCACTGCCACATGGTCAAATCATTCTGGATGGCATCGGACCCACAGTGCACTGATACTCTCTCTCTCTCTCTCTCTCTCTCTCTCTCTCTCTGTAGAATCTTGGTGAGGTTTTTGTTGACACAGAGACAAGCATTACAAATGGTTACCTAGAAGACAGAGTGTGTGCAGATTCTTGGCGAGGTTTTTGTTGATCTTGTTGCAGAAGCTGGTTGGTTCCCAGCCATCCTGCCAGAAGGGAACACTGACTGTCTCCCCATAGCGGTACAGCTGCAGTCCACAGCACCCCACAGCGTTCATGATGGAGGCATTATTTAACACCTGGAAAATATAATAGTACTGGTACAATGGTTCAGTGGTTATCTTATACAGTCTACAGCATCCCACAGCATTCATGATGGATGCATTATTTAGCACCTGGAAATATAACAATACTGGTACAATGGGGTCAGTGGTAATCTAATACGATCCACAGTACCCCATTGCAGCGATGACGGTAGCACTGTTGAACACCTCATGATACAGTGAACTATTGGTAAAAAACTTTGGTGCAGTTCACAGCATCCCTCCATAAAAATGATGCAAGCACTGTAACACCTTATGATGTAGTAATTATTTGTACAACTCTTCAGCAAAACAACGCTTGCAAGTTTTTGTATGCTCACATTTTCCACACTAGTCAAGCAAAACAAGAAGAGTCTAGTTGCTGGAATAGGTTACTTAAAGATGTGTGATATCTGGGAGAATAGCTCATTACCTGTTACCGTACCTCAGCCTTAGAATCTATCAGTAGCTATAGCACATGAAGGATAGAACTGTTTCCTTGTAGTTCGGAAAATATATCATCATCATCAAATTCACTATCCTTGTCTCCTTGTCTTCTGGAAATCATATTATCATCATCTTCACTATCTTCTCTCCTTGTATTCTCATCTTCACAGTCTCTCTCTCTCTCTCTCTCTCTCTCTCTCTCTCTCTCTCTCTCTCTCTCGCAAAATGCCATATCAAAAATTCAACTGGGGCCACTACAACAAACATCAGGACACTTTTTATATTCCCTGTACATAAAAGACAATTCAATAAGGTGGGTAGAAACTGAGAAGAATAAAAAGGTGAGAAGTGTGAACGCTGGGGGTACAGTTGCGAGAGGCAGGCTGAAAAAGACTGAGGATGAGGTCATAGTGTGATGTGATGAGACTTAATAGGGATGCTGCCAGAGATCAAGCAGCATGGAAAGGAGATGAGGTCACAGTGTGATCTGATGAGATGGAATAGGGAGGCTGCCAGAGATCAAGCAGCATGGAAAGGAGATGAGGTCATAGAGTGATCTGATGAGACTGAACAGGGAGGCTGCCAGAGATCAAGCAGCATGGAAAGGAGATGAGGTCATAGAGTGATCTGATGAGGCTGAATAGGGAGGCTGCCAGAGATCAAGCAGCATGGAAAGGAGATGAGGTCACAGTGTGATCTGATGAGATGGAATAGAGAGGCTGCCAGAGATCAAGCAGCATGGAAAGGGGATGAGGTCATAGTGTGATGTGATGAGACCCAATAAGGGGGCCGCCAGAGATCAAGCAGCATGGACAGGGGATGAGGTCATAGTGCGATCTGATAAGGCTGAATAGGGAGGCTGCCAGAGATCAAGCAGTATGGAAAGGGGATGAGGCCATAGTGTGATCTTATGAGACTTAACAGGGAGGCTGCCAGAGATCAAGCAGCATGGAAAGGGAATGAGGTCATAGTGTGATCTGATGAGACTGAATAGGGATGCTGCCAGAGCTTAAGCAGCATGGAAAGCCGCCATAAGGTGTTCAAGGCCAATGCATGCAAGCACGGAGACTATAAACGATATGAACGACACAAATAAACAATACCTGTACGGGTATGGCCAGCTGGTATGCTCTGAGGTACAGGTCGGTGTGTGTGGTGGCGGCCAGCGGGTCTCCAACAACCAGTAAGGCCACATCACACGTCCCTGCCCCCTCCAGCAGCGAGTCTGACCCCTGCTCCACCTGCTCACGGTCCGCTAACAAGATCTCACGGCCATAGTACGCCTCCTGGAAGTGTTATCAGGTTATTTTTTTCCAACTTTCCCGTAAGCCAGGAAACCATTTACAATGCTGGGTGGTAACCATATAACCAACCCATACTTGTTCCCTATGTGTCAGCAAGTGGCATGGCGTGGGGTTAGTGCCCCTCCCCGTAAAATAACTAACTCAAAGACAAACCCTCCCCGTAAAACAACTAACTCAAAGCCAAACAGCCACCCCTTATAGGATTATGACATTTGGCTTTAGACAGATAGACAGACTGAGTGCTATATACTGTAGAGCAGCCATAATTAACAAACTGAAACAGTAAGATGATCTATCTATCTATCTATCTATTGCCAGACGCCATAATCCCGTAAGGGGTGGCCATTTGACTCTGAGTTATTTGTTTTACAGGGAGATGATGTGGTATAATAAACACATGAAGATGACATAAACATGACAACCAAATGTATCTAAGAATTCTGTCACTACTCACCAGGGCTTGCTTTCCCCCTGCGAGTATGGAAGTGTAAGCCTCCAGGTAGACCCGCTGGCATCCCTTGACGATGTCCCGCCCCCTCACTGTTACGTCCTTCACCTCTCCCAGCCCCAGCCCCACCAGGAAGAACACCATCGCACCACACACACGCTACAAACCAAAATAAAACATATTATATTTGTTTTTCCTTTCTTTGTCTGTATTCTGTATGAAAAAAAAAAAGTTGCCATCTCTCTTTTCCTAATGTAGTCTTCACAACCTGGCTCTAGTTTCAAGCCTAGTCATTGCTCTGTTTATATTTAACTGAATGGGCTTATGTAGCAGACATACTATGGATCTCAGTTACTATGGAATTAGTGAAAAAAAAAGCTTCTGGATTTCAAGGTAGTGCCTGACACTTGAATTCTTCCTGTAAACGTGAAACTGCATCAAAAACATCAACGGTATGGTTAGGGTTCATTGTTCATGTTATACAGTTCAGGGATGAGTGAGGCAGGTTACCCTTGCCTTAAAGGTCATGACTGAGCAGCCTTGCCCAGGGCCCTTACGTTCCTAATGGTCAAAAAAGGAGTTGAATGACGAATTAATCAATATTATGTCAAAACAGGATACAATTTTGCAAAGCTTGTCAAAATATTTCCCCCCGAGCTGTCACTTCTTCATACTTTATCAAGTTTTACTTATAATACACACTGACACTCGTCTAACCTTTTCAGAACTGAACTAGGCGCCTTGTTTATGCGTCAATATAAAAGAAAAAAGAAAAGAAAAAGTCAGTAGAGGAATAGGACAATATAACGCTATAAAGAAAGGTCACCAACCGAAGCGGGAGGGTTTGATCTGGGCCTTTGGGATATTGACTCTGTAATTTTTGGTGTGTTTATATTGGCTTCAGGTTTTATTTATTTTTTCCAGGCTCCCCAGTCGCCTTCATGCTCATCTTTCAGTCTTGATGAAAATTCTTTACTAAACTAGAGGATGCTTCTGTAAACAATGACGACCTTGCTTATAAGATTTCATATGCTAGTAAATTGGTAATGAAATTAGGTTATATCATTTCTGTCCTTCATCAATATTTAACTTGAGACAACTTTTAGGCGAATTATATAATTGTGCACCATACAATGCCTTTAACACTTTTCATTGAGGGGTTGCCATTAGCTAAAGGACTCACTAGTTGGCAAAGCATATAGGAGCTTAGCATTGAATTATTACATAAAACGCCACACTTTTAGCTAATACAGTTCTTACAATTTTGTTTTATTGTTTTTTTCTTAATGCTGATTGTGATAGCGGTCAATTTAGTCTTCAGGAAATGACTTGTTGAATCCGGATTTGTTGACCTGTCAGAAACGCAATTTGTTATTTGAACGCAGGGGGCCGGGTTTGGTGGACGGGAGGAATATTTTCTTTTCTGGACGAAGGATTTTCAAATTGAGACCGGCACGATGAAGGCAGACCAGATCCAATACTCGGAGAAGTACAGCGATGATGAATATGAGTACAGGTGAGCTAGAGTCCATTTATCTTAACATGGCGGAGGCTGTGGTCCTTTTGCAGCTTGTATTCGTAGCCACAGTGGTAGATTATGATAAAATTATGGCTTTACATCCTATATACAACGTTTATTCATGACTATACCTCCTTTACCTTTATTTGATCCGGATTATCATCCTTTTGTACCGTATTTCTCTTTGCTTCCGTGACGATGATAATTCGGCTCTGCATCCTTACCACAGCACTTCTTCGTGATTAGCACCATAATCTCCTGTTACAGCCTGGCAGTCAGTATGGAGAGTTACCAGATTTATGTCCAGTGAGAGTGAACATGATACAGTCACATTCATGGTAACTTAGACCCTCATATATTCCAGCATTCTTGGGCTTTTATGGCACTGTATATTCTACCTTGAGTTTGTGTTACCTGTCATGGAGAAAGAGATATAGGGAAGTTTGGGGGCATGTTGCAGGAGAGTTGAGTATGGCAAACATTTTATTCAGCTAGCACAGTAATACTTCAGTCTTACCAGCAAGGTACGAGGTTTAATTAAAAGTCAAATGTATTGTTAATTTTGGCAATGTTAAGAGTCACATTAATTATTTGTCCATAAAATATGTTGCGAGTGTGAAAGTTATTTATTCCATATACCCGGATCTTGAATTTGTCTCTTTGTTGTATTGTTTTTGTTCTGTTTCTTGGAAGGAATGGTTTACAGGTTCCTGGCCTTTGGTTCCTTCTTCCTTGCATTAAAAAATAAAAGTAAAACATGGTAATCTTCAAGGACACGTGGCACCACCTTATTTTACAGTAATCTTCAGTTTTTTCTGTACCAAAGCCCTTCATGGGATTCCTTGGGTATTTTTGGATTGCGTTTTCAAGTTTAGATGTTTTTAAATTTCTTTTAAAAGATGTGAAGAGCATTTAAAAAGCCACCTTGGTTTACAATCCCCAATGGTGCTGAAGAGAGACGGACATTTTGTGGTGTGCCGGTGACAGACAGACGCCATCTTTGAATGTCACATTTGGGTACAAAATTACCCTTATAAGTGCTGATTTAACCAAACCTAACCTAAATTTTTGTTACTTAACTAAACCTAATTTATCCTAACTTAGTCTAACCTGTTTTATGCTAACCTATTTTATGCTGGAGAGAATGGAGAATGAAAGACTGACTAAGAGGGTGTATGTAGGTGAGGTGGAGGGAGGGAGAGGGAGGGGTAGACCGAGGATGAGGTGGAGGGATGGAGTTGAGAGGTATATGAGGGAGGGGGGAGTGAGTTGGGGGGAGGGGAGTCAATTGGTGGGTGACAGAGTGACTTGGAGGCGTTTTGTCTGCGGCCACCCTTTGCGGGATTAGGGCGTCGGGCTATAGATAGATAGATAGATAGATAAACTAATCCAACCCAACCTAATCTATTTATGTTTAGTCATATTAATCCTAACCCAACCTGTCTCATATAATCCTATTTTCCTCGTTTATTGAAGGATCCTTTTCATACACACAAGTGCACTTCTGTACACGTACAAAGTCTCTGATTTACGGTAATTCAGAGGTAGGTAAACATTTTTATTAATATTTAAGAGGTGATCCAGTGTCTCCATGAGGATTACCCACCTTTCTGAGGCAGACTAACTGGGGGAAAGGATTTGAAAAAAACAAAACAAAATGTAGACCAGTGCATGGTAGCGTATATGGTTTTATGAAAGAAGTAGCTACTGGACATTTTTTTTTTTTTTTCTATGGAATTAGAATGTAAAAATAGATAATGTATCCAGATTATTTCAGTATAAATTAACCTGCAAAACAGAAAACCAGTCATAACATACTTTTTTTTTTTTTTTAATATCACAGGCTTGTTGTTCTGGGTCTGAAGTGAGAAGTAGAACAACCTCATCCTTGTTGATGTTGAACAAAAAAAAAAAAAAAAAAATGAAGACAAGGGCTCATACTGTTGGTGAGGGATGCTTCTTATTACCACTTCCTAAGTGATTTATTTTGCTATTTACATCCTACAGTTGGGTCTGGTTAGTACTTGGATGGGTGACCGCCTGGGAACACCAGATGCTGTTGGCATCCCTATGTGTCAGGTGGGGTTGGTGGAGGATTAGTGCCCCTCCCTGTAAACAATTAACTCTAAGACCTTGGCCACCCCGTTTGGGATACATGGCGTCTGGCAATGAATGAATGAATGAACATCCTACAGTCCCCTTCTGTGTTATTTAAATCATTGTAATATCGCCATACTCTGCATACATAGCATACCGGTACATGATATGAACCACCCATATCCAAAAATAAATCCACGAGGAAAAGGTGTTAAGGAGTCGCACTTTGTCACATCCGCACTATAACGCCCCATCTCTTACTTGCTCTATAATTCACCATCCATATCCACACCACAATGCTCCTTCTCTTACTTGCTCTATAATTCACCATCCATATCCACACCACAATGCTCCTTCTCTTACTTGCTCTATAATTCACCATCCACATCCACACCACAATGCTCCCTCTCTTATGTACTCTTTAATTCACCATCCACATCCACACCACAACACTCCATCTCTTACTTACTTACCATCCACATCCACACAACGATGCTCCGTCTTTTACTTACTCTTTAATTCACCAGACATGTAATCCTGCCCAATGATGTGGCCAAACTGGTGCCAAAGACTCACCTTATGTCAGAGACGGAATGGCGTAACCTGGGAGTCCAGATGTCACCAGGATGGGTACACTACTTGGTGCACAGTCCAGGTGAGTCTCAGTGCACACACACGTTGTTGTTGTTGTTGCTGTTAGAGTCATTGCACGGTCTCGTTGCTGTTGTTTTGTTAGTCTTAATGCACACACTCGTTGTTGTTGTTGTTGTTACTTAACCCTGGTCTGCCTGGCTTAGCAGACCTGTCAACCACAAGTAAGCAGCAGCCTGTTTTGAGCATCTCATTGTGGTATGTGCCGTGCAGTGCGTCCGTGTTGTGTTGTGTGGGGCTATACTACAAGCAGTTCATATATAGTCTTTTGTGATCCCACCCAACCCAAATCTAAACTTGTAACTGAGGAGCTGACTGATCTAAGCCAAACTAAGTGTACTAAATCATCTCTAATTAAAGATAACTTATGGTACTTCTGATGAGTGAATGTTGGGAAGGGGGATTGTAGTATGGTGGTCTGATTGAGGTGTCGTATTGCCCTGTACATGAAATAGTACATTGCTAGTGTTTGAAATGTCTGGATGTGGCATGCTGCTGAAGTGGGTCGGGTAATTTTTGTGTGGTGATTTTGTTTGGCCATGTGGAGAGGATGGAGAGTGAGAGACTGACGAGGAGAGTGTATGTGAGTGAGGTGGAGGGGGAGGCCAAAGATGAGATGGAGGGATGGAGTGGAGAGGTATATGAGAGAAGGGGATGTGAGCTGGGAGCAGGGCAGTGAAATGGTGGGGGCCAGGGCAACATGGAGGCGATTTGTTTGTGGCCTCCCCTTACCGGATTAAGGCGTCTGGCAGTAGAGAGATAGATTGATTGTTTTGCTGTGCCTGGTTGTGTTGTGTGGCTCTGTTGTTTAGTGGCAGGAGTGTTGCATCTTATCAAAGGCTGCTGCATAGAATTGCATGCCTCTCGTATCAAGATAATCTCTGCCAAGGAATGAAAGAAGAAAGGGTATTGTGGTGCTACGATGGGCCTTATACAGAATAGGAAATTGAGTACAGAAGCTGAGAAAGGACTGCATGGATGTGTGTTGGTGCCCACAGTATTTCAGGAAAGTATCTCAACTACTTTAGCCTGCTAATGTACTTTTGACTTTGTTATTGCTGTTTACAGAAGACTTAATTTAACTGTCATTAATGCCTTCAGTACTAGCATGAGATGGTGGGATGGGGTGGAGAGGTATATGGGAGAGGGGAGTGTGAGCTGGTGAGAGGACAGCCAGATAGCAGAGACCAGGGTAACATGGAGGTGATCTTCCAGTATACTGTATTACCATTATGCTGGGAATCGAACCTGGGACCCTCGGGTGAGATGGTCTTGGGTTCGATTCCTGGCGTAATAGTAATAAATTGGATTATATTTCCTGTGTAAAGTACAGGTTTCTCTCATCATGGGGGGGACAGTCTGTTTGTGGCCACCCCTTTCAAGATTAAGGCATGTAGCAATAGTTAGACAGACTACTAGCACATGCTTTCCTAACCTGAATAGACTCATCAGATATGGGTTACGGTAGAAATTTAATACAAATGACATGTACTGATAGTGAAGGGTGTTGTAACTTGAATGTTTGTTGAGACTGTAGTTGTGTGAATGTCTGTTGAGACTATAATTGTAACCTTCAGTTTATTCCCCTGCCAGAGCCCCACATCCTGCTTTTCCGCCGCACCAAGAGCCAAGAGACGGACCGGGTGACTTAAATCTGAAGATGCAGCACTGCGCCTCTCCATGTTCTAGGGATCCCTTCACCCCCACAATGTACTTTATCTGATTTTATTCTTTGCTACTTCCAGAGGCTTTTATACAACTGAGGAGAGACTTACGTGTCATACCTGTCTTTCATCCTCCATTTTCAGTGATGTCCCTTCATGCCATCACTGCAATGACTTTTTTTTTTATTTTTGCAATTTTCTGGTGGTTTTATTCAGCTTAAGGTAGAATTTCCAAACGGGGGGAGGCACCGTAAATACATTCTTAATAAGCTTGACAATGGCAGATTGCTCCTAAGTCAAATCTGATCCCCTGCAGGCAATAAGAGTGAAATTTTAAAAGGCTTCATCAGATAAGAGTTAAGCTGAATTTAGAGGCTTTGTTTAAACTTTGGAGGGGATTTTAAATAAGATATAGCCTTTGTTACCCCCTTCACGGCAAGATATTTCCCTTTGCACTGAATAAACTCATCTGCTGGTGGCTTGATAAAAATGTAAGGTATCAGATTGCATGGTTCACAGGACATATTCCCTTCCAAGATAGTTCTCTTTTTGTCGTATTGTTTTGTCGTATCGTTTATAAAGGCTCCAACGTGGTACCAGTTTTTAGCGATGTGATGAATGCTTCTCTATCTCCATTCCCATTGAAAAAAAAAACTCCTCCTCTAAGCTGAATACCTCTCCTCTAAGCTCAATACCCCTCCTCTAACTTCAATACCCCTCCTCTAAGGTTAGTACATTCTGGAGGTAGCATTTCCTTTATAGCACAAATATCACTGTACTGAAAGGGTTAGAATTTCAGTATTACATTCCTGATAGGGTCTTTTATAACTTGATATTGTGGGGTACTGTGTCCATGGAATTGCAGTGGGAGGTGAAATACGACCTTGAAGAGTTAATGAGGTTTATGTCTTAAGCTGTTTACTATATATCTTTTTATACCGTCATTGCCGTACTGAAGAGCATAATGGTTCAGTACCACATTCCTGATAGAGCTTTTTTATATCCTGGTATTATGTGGTATTATGCAGTATTGTATCCAGTAAAGTGTGGTGTGAGGTGGAGTAGGACCTTCAAGAATTAGCCTGGTAAAGATCTTAACACCTTGATGGACACCTGACATGAGGAACTCCCATTTTCCTAAGTGTTTGGTGGTCACTGCATTGAATATGGTTGGTCAAAGCAGGATTGTGAGACTAAAATATACACTAAGAACTTAAATTGATCTACCGGCGATTCACTTTCTGCAATAATCTGCTTTGAATATGGTTGGTCAAAGCAGGATTGGGAGACTAAAATGCACACTGAGAACTTAAAGCAAATTGATCCGCCAGCGATACACTTTTTGCAATATTGTTCATAGGCTTTGTGTTCATTGGTATAAAGTTATTTCCCAACTCTCTGAACCATGTGCAGTTTTGTCCATCAAGGTATTAAGCTGTCTGTTCATTTTTATGCTGTCAAGTAAGTATTTTCTTTTTAGACATGTTTTGGGTTGGAGCTGGTTATGACTATTTCTTCCTAGTGTATTTCCCAGTTTTTCCTGTTTCGAAAAATTGTGATGCTTTGGAACACATGCTTGACATATCACAGAGGCTGACCACATTTTAGACAGACTTAAGGCCATGTAGTAGTGAAGAGAAGTTTGTAATTTTATGGAATTTTGGAATGCATGTGATTAGGTGTGATAAGCCTCTGTCCTATATTCAAAAGTGCAATCAGTGCCATCAGAGAAGTGAGACATAGGTTGTTTCATATGCAACACTTGGCTTGCACTCCACTAGGTGATTTGTGTGGTGTGAGGATGGTTCATTGAGCATTATTAATATCTAACTTGTCTGTCTATCTGTCTGTAGCCTATACACAGACACCTAAATGCCATAAGGGATGGTCACAAAGAAATCACTCCATGTAACCCTGTCCCCTACCATTTCACTGCCTCCCTCTCTCACATACCTCTCCACTCCATCCCTCTTTCTCGTCCATGTCACCCTGTCCCCTACCATTTCACTGCCCTCCCCCAAGCTCATCCCTCCCTCTCTCATATACCTCTCTCCCCCATCCCTTCATCTCATCCTTGGTCTCCCCTTCTAACCTACATCCTTTTCATCTCTATTCCCACTGCTACACCCACACTGCTAGACTGGTCCATCCTTGTAACACATATGATACCACCAGATCAGTTTTTGTCATCATTATAAGTGTCTAAACTACATCATTTATTCATTTCCTTCTCCCACTGCTACACTCACACCCACATCGGCAGACTGATCCATCTCCACTACACATATGTTACCACCAGATCAGTTTTTGTTGAGTGCTAGTTACAGACCACCCTGCAGTCTTCTTTTGTCTTGCTCTCCAGGAGTTTTTATCATTATTTTGGAGCTTGCATTCCCATTCTCAATTTTAGTTTTAAGTATGCATCTGTTAGTGCAAAAAATTTATATTGGTCAACACATTATAGATAAGTGACGCAACAGTATATTCAAAGTAGTCTGTATTTTGCTTTGACAGTGTGTAAGGTATTTGTGTAGAGTGCAGTACTTCATCCTGATTTGTCACATGTTTTAGTGTCATTGGTGTTGTGGTGTAAGAGTTAGAGCATTGTGAAGATGTGGCCTTCTAGGGAACCCATTTAGTGTGAGTATAAGATCAGTAGAGTATTGGACTCCTGAATTAACATATGTCACATGTAATTTTTATTGTTTGAGACTGAAGAACGTTTGAATGAATTGCCTGTTGTGAGCTGCTCTCAAGAAGATACATTGTACAGAAGTATGTGGTGTATTACTGTGTACAGTACCATTAGAACATATAGTACTGATGTGTGTTTTTGAATACTCTGTTCCCTGGAAAAAATAGTTCTGGTTTGCATTTGTTTGTTTCGTTTCGTTTATGAGGGCTCCAACAAGCTTGCATGCATTGGCCTTGGTCACCTAATGGGGGCACTCCACGCTGCTTGATCTCTGGCAGCCTCCCTGTTCAGTCCTTTATTCCCGAGGCCACACTCTGTGACCTTGTCCCAGGTCTTTTTCAGTCTGCCCTCCACAACCCTACCCCAGACATTCATACTTCCCACTTTCTGTACCCAGCTGTCATCCTCCACCCTCCAATCTTACAGCACTTGATATCAACTGAGCTGAAATAGGAGTAAGGGGTGTTTGCCAGATGAGAACATGTATGCCTTAGTGCTGGGGTTCTAAATGATTTTTTTGCTCAGCACCTTCTACAGAGTTTAACGCACCCTGACCCCATTGCCATATACAGATAAGCTGAATAAAGGTACAGATCTTTAACTAATATGTAAGAAATAAACTGATCTCTTGTATGTTTAGACCTGACATCTCAAAGTGGAATGCAGTCTCTCAGTTTTCTGTGATAATTTCTGGAGTGTGTGATGAAGGTGGGACATGGTTGGCCTTCCCATTTAGTTAACTGCATTCTGTGGTATGGGATGCAGGCTAACCATGTGTAATAACTGCAGGCGTTCCTCAAAAGACCATCAGAAATTTGGGGTTTGCACTCTATCTATATATCTATAGCCCAACGCCCTAATCTCCACTCCACTCCACTTCGCAATTTAAGGTTTAAGCATACGACCTGCAGACGGCCTTAGTGTAAGTTGAGTGTAATATTCCGATATTAAACTGGATGTTGCACCAAGTAACAAATTATTTAGGTTATGTGAACACAGATTTAACACTGACATGGTAGCCAGTGGCTGTTTGTACCTGTCCTGTAATTGAGCTGCGTTGTGAAGGGAATATAATACGATAGAGACCGAGGATGAGATGGAGAAATGGAGTAGAGAGGTATATGAGAGAGGGGGTTGTAAGTTGGGGGGAGGGGAGCAAAATGCCCGGGGACAGGGCAACATGTTTGTGGCCACCCCGTATGGGATTAGGGCACATGGCTATTGATAGAAAAAGAAATGTCTCTTCACTTTTATGCCAGTAATAATAAACCAACTAAATTACAGTTCTGCAGCCACTTATAACCCACTTGTGCTGTGCAACTTGATAAAGGTTAAATTATTCACAACCAGCTCATCAGTATTCAGAGTAATAATACAGGCTGCATGAAATTTAAAGCCAATTATATACATTTTCATTCTGCAAAGCCTTTTGTTCAATTTTATAACCAGCTTTTGTATAATTCAGTGCTGTGATAATTAAGAAAGGGTTACCAAGCAAATGGAATGTAATGAGTGAAAATTCTCAAAAGCTTACACATACGTTCATAAAGTGTGCTCATATGTGTGCTCAACTTTGTGTGTCTATTGCCTACTAAACAGCCAGCCTCCACATCAGTATGACTCATGACCACTTGGGAGATACACATGACACTATAACCCACTCTTCTGTGATGATGCTGTTTGTGTTTTATTCTTGCCTCTCCTGGTGATATTATTCAGTCTCGGAAGATTCTTGTGTAGTGAGGGAGGTAATACAAAATAGTTCAAACTTTCAGTACATGAGATCTCTCCTGAGCTGAATAAAATTGTTCAGAGGTAGCAAGACTGAAGATGCAATGTACCATCATACTAAAAGAATGTAAGACTTACTGTTCTGCTGAAGTAATGTTAAGGTGAGGAAGGTTGAAGTACTGTACTCTTATTGATGAAGTAAATTTCAGTTATATTTTTATACCAGAAGAACATATATGAGCATATAAAAAAAAAATGTTTTCAAATTTTATACAGTATTTTGTACTCTGCAGTGTAGTAAAATACTTTGTATGTACAAGTTATTATTGTGATACCCCAGTTTCATTGAGCATACCCATCAACCACAGGCAATCAACCACCCCTGCAGGGCTGTTGTGTGCAGTAAATTGATGTTCCCATGCTGCTGACAGTGCCATGCCATTACCAGGCTCTGGGATTAGTGTGGAGGTTTGGTTCTTGGGTGGATGCTGCATTTGTGTCTCCTCCCAGTTAACAGGGACACCATAGTAGGCTCTGCATCACCTTGTTATTTGGCTATATGGTTACCACCCAGCATTGTGAATAGTTTCTTGAGTTGTGAAATTGAGTGCAAGCTTGGTAGCTCATCACTCAGTCATCACTCTTGGTCAGGAAACGGCAACAAGTACTGTCACTCTTATCATTCTGATTGAGCAGACATAGACACACTCCATGTTGAGACTTGCATTGTTATAAATTTTATGACATCTCAGATTTCTTTTTTTTTGCAACAGATTTCAGCAACTGTTGGGAACAAATTAGCTGGTTTGGCATTTGGTTTAATTACCAGTCCATAAAAACATCAGCTGTGCCAGGGCTAACCCCAATACAGGGACTCCTCAAGCTAAAGTATCACATGATTTATTATCAGATTAGATTACATTACTGCTGTCATCAGATGACTATGATAAACAGTACTGAGTAGTGAATAAGCCAGTGTAGGCCAGTGTAGGCCTCCAATTAAATCTCCAAATGAGGAAATTGCCAGGTAATGAGAATAAGAAGTCACCATCAGACTGAAGAGGTCAAGATGTATGTATAGTGAATCATGGGGATTATTATGACTGTTTACTCTGATTTGGCCTAAAATTATCATCTTTCCATCTTGAATGCTGGGTTATAACGAGATTAATGCAACTCATGAAGAAGTGGTGGTAGGTGGTGGCGACCATCATCCACTCGATGTAGTGCTGCCTGCTTCTTCCTTCACCTTTTTATCATGGTTCTTCTGTCTGCCCTGTGGGCAGGGTGGCTCAGTGGTATAATATTGGACTCTGTATCAGGGGGTCGTGAGTTTGAGCCACGCCCGGTAGCTGCTGTTCCGGGAGGGGTAGTGCCTATCTGTCACCTAGCAGGGCTTTATGATCCAATACGGTCTTCTTCAGGGGAACATTTCCCTTTTTCTGTCTGCCCGTCTCTCATCCTATTTCTCCCATCATTCCTGTCACTTTATATTGCTCTTCTTCTTTTCAGGTGACTATAAATTGAGTGAGAAGCCTAATGGTTTTCTGTAAGCCAGGAAACCATTAACAGTCTTGGGTGGTAACCATATAACCAATCCACATGTGTTCCCTACATACCAACAAGTGGGTTGGCGGAGGATTAGTGCCCCCTCCCCCCTGAAGAACCAGTAACTGAAATTGCCACCCCTAATGGGATCATGGTGTCTGGCTGTAGATAGATAAATGAAGTGCCATGGGAAGTATATAGAGCTGCAACATTGTCATCTACCACAGTGATGTGTGAACCAGCTGCAAAGAATAATTCATTCATTCATTCCATTGCCAGACGCCATGTATCCCAAACGGGGTGGCCAAGGGCTTAGAGTTAATTGTTTTACAGGGAGGGGCACTAATCCTCCACCAACCCCACTTGACACGTAGGGATGCCAACAGCATCTGGTGTTCCCAGGCGGTCACCCATCCAAGTACTAACCAGACCCAACGTTGCTTAACAAAGGAGAAAAAACTACAGTACAGTTACACATCCCCAAGTTTAATATGTCAGCCTTTACACTCAGCTGAATGTGATTATCTGCCAGTAACTAAAATGATTTTTAAAATGTGTACAGTGTATCAAACTGTAAGAGTTAATGGAAACTGTAACTCCTGGAATGCATAATCCATACTAAGAGTTGTTGATTAACCAATGTCTAGGTGAGTAGACCCACAGACAGCACCTCGCCAGGTTTAGAGCAGGGCCTTTCTCACAGCGAGGTGCATGGAAATATGGAGAGATTTGGCTCTCAGATGTACAGGTTCCCTGTTGAAGGTGAGTAAAAACACATAGGCTGGTGGAGTTTTGACAGTGAAAAGGAGAAAATTTTGTCGGAATGTAGTGTAGCGTGATAGCCTTATCTGAAAAGTGAACCCAGTGGACTGTAGACGAGCTACCCCTTCTGCCGTAATCAACCCCCTTTCGGGGGGCAGTGAAGTTGAGGCAGTAGAGCCGCCTTTTTTATATAAGTGCCACTTGAGTGCCACCACAAGGAGGCGTCTCAGGCGTCAAGTCTGAAGGTCGTCTGTTCAAAGTCCATGGTTTTCACAAAATTACTCTTGCAATGTCATATTCATAAGGTAGCACCATTAAATTTGGAGAGATACAATGTCTTTTACAGTTTTATCAGTCTCATAGACATTATTATTATTATCATTTATTATTTTATTTGTTTAGGGGAGCACTGGATAGTGTTGCCAATCTAGCGCTTTTGGCTAGAGATTTACTTCTGCTTAGCATCAATTTTAACGTTTAGGAGTAAGACCAAATTATTTTCTAGTTACTTCTACAAAGATCTAGCCATATTCCAAAAATTATTCCCATTTTCTAGTGATAGGCAAAAGTTTTTTTTTTATTTAGTTATAGTGAAGCGCTATTTGAGGACGAAGTTCACCATTTGCTGAGGCTGGTGGCCTGCTGGGTCAAGGGAGACGAAGCTTGCCTGTCTGTCCCCGGCTTTGGTAGAAGCGACATCAAACTGTGGTTATAATGGCTGGTGTGAGATATCTGGCAAGGACTGTGGCAGGCTGTAGGTGAGGACGAGAGTTGGTCCATATGATAACGTTGTTGAATGTGTTGTAACTGTAGCCGTATTGAAGACGTAGTGTTAAATTGTTTTTGACATGATCAACCCTGCGTTGTTTTATCAGATGTATTAAACTTTACCTTCGTAAGTTAAGCCTAGACGATGATTTGTGGTAATAGTAGTCAGCAGCAGCAGACACAGGCTCATCGAAACTTGAGTCCAGTGGCTGAAGCTGCTTTTCTCCAAGAGTCTAACCTACGAAGATATTTATCATAAAGTTATTATGTTGTTGTTTAGATTTACCTCCCTTAGGTAGAACCGGACTCTAGTGAGAGAGTTAAGGGACGTTTATATAATCGCACTGAAGGCACAAGGTTGTGTCAGTGCCACCACATGAAGGTGTTACTGGCTAGCACCTGTTTTGTGGTAATTCTTAGAACTAACTTGTGACACCGTATTTGTACAGTTTTGGTCAGTCATGCCTCTTGGTTAACTAATTAGTTAAGTTAGGTTTGCTAGGTTAATTTAGGGAGATTAAGTTAGGTTTGTTAGAAAAAGCTATCAGAATAACCTCTACTGTTGAAAATTAAAATTTACCATCAGTTGACAACCTCCCGCCACTGGTAATGTTAATCATATTATGGTCGTGATCAGTAAAGATTATTTCTCTGTCTATAGCCAGACTCCTTAATTCCATAAGGGGTGGCCACAAATGTGGACTGCAGGTACAGCTTCAGCCTGCAGTCCACTGGGTTCACATTTCAGATGAACCAGGGGTTGCAACTGTTAGTGCTGCTGCTGGCCTCTTAGTTTGTTCTTGCAGCCACAGATGGTTCTATTCAACCCCCAAAAGAGTTCTGTACTAAAGAGGCTTGCTCAGGCTTTCTCCCAACCCCTTTCCTCCAAAAAATCAGTCCCTGGCTGAGTGAAAGAAAGGAGACAGCAAGAATGAAATGAAAAGGACATCCCTGTACTCAGTGGACTAATGATGGGGTAATGTTGCCAAAAATAATTCCATGTAAGCCTGCAAAGGGACAAATCTAGGCCAGGTTAAGGTGAGAGGATTGTGTGTTTTTTTATTGTGGTCAGGTATGGCGTTGGCAGTGTGATGGGGCAGGTGGGATGGAGGGCCGCTGGCGTCCGGTTCATGAGTGTCTCGCCGCAGTTTGAAGAGGCCAAGGAACGACTCAACACATTGAAGGAGGACCCAGGTGAGAGATTGGTCTGTCTCTCTACCATATCTATTGATTGACACCTTAAGCCTGTCAGGAGTGGCCATGAATGAAGTGCCTCCATGTTACCCTGTCTCCTGCCATCTGTCTGCCCTCTCTCCAGCTCTCATCCATCTCATTCATTTGCATCTCAATCTTATCCCCAGTCTCCCTTTCCCCCCCATCTCACTCATGTTCTCTCTCCTTTTGGCTTTGTCTCCATGCAACACAGTTTTAATGGAGTTAGCATATATGTGGTAATTCTGTTCACAGGTCAGACTTTGTTAATAATAAGGCTGCAGCTGTTGACTTTTTAAAATAATATTATTTTTTTCCCCCTTGAGTAATCCAAGCATTTACTTGTCTTTAAAAAAGGAATAGAAAATTGTATATTTTCTTGAAGTAAAAAGATCCATTTTTTAAAAGGGTTAAAAACTGTAAATGATATTGCATAAATATAAATAAAAATACCGGTACTGTAGTTACAATATACCATAGAATTTCTCTGTAGATATATCATTTTCACAGAGTTTTCAGAGTGAAATATGTTATCCTGTCTTATTGTCTGCCATTTACAGAAATAATAAAATGGCTGCCTGCCATAGAAGGCCGGCAGCTGCCTGCACTTCACTGGGTTCATGTTTTGTATGAACCTGAGGTGTATACAATAACTATACTCATTTTACCCTAACATGGCCAAAAATTGCCATCTCACCATCTTGATTGCAGAATTGTAACTGTATCTTGATACTAGGATATGGTGCTGCTCACTAAAAAGCGCTATATAAAGGATGTACAACAGGGAGGGGGGGGTGAGTTGGGGGGAGGGTAGTCAAATGGTGGGTGACAGAGCGACTTGGAGGCGTTTTGTCTGCGGCCACCCTTTGCGGGATTAGGGCGTCGGGCTATAGATAGATAGACAACAGTACAATAATATTTTTTACCTTTGAGCTATGTGGTGTAAGCTGCAAAAGAATACGTACTCACAAAAGTGATATGGAAATGGTGTTAACTGTAGTCTAGTCTCTGCCTTTGAACAGTGTGATATAAGCTACAAAAGGACAATAATCTGGGCCAAGTTAAGGTGAACTGAGTATACTACTACTACTTCTACTACTCCTACCACTATTACTACCACTACTACTTACCATCTTCTGTGACCCAGGCAATGAGGTGAAGCTGAAGCTCTACGCCCTCTTCAAGCAGGCAACGCAGGGCCAGGTGACCACAAAGCGACCCGGCATGGTTGACTTTGTGGGTCGGGCCAAGTGGGACGCGTGGAATGCCTTGGGGTCCATGTCACAGGAGGAGGCTCAGAAGGTGTACATTGACGTGGTGAACTCCTTGGCCGGGGCAGAGGTGAGGAAGGCAGGAATTTTAGTCAGTGAAATTCAGGTGGAGGGATGGAGTTGAGAGGTATATGAGGGAGGGGGGAGTGAGTTGGAGGGAGGGCAGTCAAATGGTAGGTGACAGAGCGACTTGGAGGTGTTTTGTCTGCGGTCACCCTTTGCGTGATTAGGGCAACGGTCTATAGATAGAAATTCAGTAATGTATGTCTTTTATTTTATTTTAATTTTTGTTATTACTCTATTATTATTATTATTATTATTATTATTATTATTATTATATGAGAAAGGGGGGTATGAGCTAGGAGCAAGGCAGTGAAGCGACATTGGACGGAGCGACATGAAGGCACTTTGTTTGTGGCCACCCCTTATGGGATTGAGGCGTCTGTCAATAGATAAATTATTATTATTATTACTTTTTTTTTTTTTTATGCAAAGAAGGAACCAAATGCCATAAGTCTGCAAGATTGTTCCCTTGGAAAATAAGATTGTTCCCTCCAAGAAAAAACAAAAACAAGATAACAGAGGTGGGGGCATCCAGCATCCACTCACCCAACACTTTGAATCCAGGTGACGTCCTTGGTACTTTAGTTTTCACTGCTTCAAGATTATTTCACTCAACTTCAGAAAGGCCTCTTGTACTGAAGGGGTTTATCAGTGCCATATTTAACCCCTCGTGTTAAAAAGAAAAATCTGTCCTAAGCTGAATTAATTGTCAGAAGAGGACACGAACATAGTAATGCTAAGACTGTCCCTGGACCCAAAAGGTTTAAAGTGATGCTGTCTATGGGTCAATCTTTTTCTGCGCTGGGTGGTAACCAACTAACCATATAACTTCGTATCCCCTTAAGGCATGGCAAAAGAGATGGGTTTGGTCGGGGTGATTGTTGCCCAGACAATTTTTACTCACTGACAAAACTCTGTGACCTCATTGCTAGTTGGGAAAAGAGGTCTGGATGATGATGATGATGATGATGATTTTTTCCTACCATATTTACCTATTTATGTTGTATGATACTTTTTATTTTATTTTTATTATTTTAATTTTTGCTTCATGAGAATGGCAAAAAAATCCAGGTTCCTTATTTACAGGTAAGTTAGGACTGACTATACTTGCACTGATCTTCACCCTGTCTCCCCCTCACCCAGTCGCCCTCTAACATATCTCCTCACCCTGTCTCCCCCTGACCATATCTCCTCACCCTGTCTCCACCTCACCCTATCTCCCCTTCACCCTTCCTCACCCTGTCTCCCCTTCACCCTGTCTCTGTCTCTCCCCAGGCATCCCAGGCAGCTGCGGCGGCGGAATCAGGCCAGAAATACAGTACTCTGTTGGTGACCTGTGAGGGAGGCCTTCGCACCATCACTCTCAACAGACCCAAGAAATTTAATGCAATCACTGTTGACGTAAGTTGTCCTGGAGGTGATTTATAAGTGGGTGATGGTGGTTTATAAGTGGCTGGTGGTGATTTATAAGTGGGTGATGGTGGTTTATAAGTGGCTGGTGGTGATTTATAAGTGGGTGATGGTGGTTTATGAGTAGGCAATGGTGGCTCAGAATTTAACGTAGGTGTTAGTGGTTTATAAGAGTGATGGTGATTTATAAATTGTCCTGGAAGTGGGATGGTGATTATGGATGGTGATGGTGATTTATGAAAGGGCAGTGGGGTTAGGATGAATGGTGATTTGAATAACTAGCTACCATACAGTTTTTATTTATTTTTATTTTTTCTTAATACAGATAAAGATATGCAATTGAGAGATATACAAATGTAATATCACTGGTGAGCATATGTTGAGAGAGAGAGAGAGGAGGAGGAGGAATTGTAACTCTATGATGATGATGATAGTGATGGTGTTGATGATGATGCTGGTTATGCTGGTAATAGTGATGATGGTGGTGGTGCTGCTGCTGATGATGACCCCAATGCTTCCTCGTCCTCATTAGATGTACAACGAGTGGTCTGCGGCATTGAAGGAAGCCGCGGAGGACCCACATACGGTCATCACAGCCATAACAGGGGCCGGTGAATACTACTGCTCCGGCAACGATCTTTCCAACTTCACCGGTATCAGTCCACAAAACATGCACGAACATTCTAAGAAGAGTGGTGAGCTCCTGTACGGGTTTGTGTCCTCGTTCATCGATTTCCCGAAGCCGTTGGTGGCAGTGGTTAATGGTCCAGCCTTGGGTGTGAGCGTAACCGTCATGGGGCTGTTTGATGTGGTGTATGCCACAGATAAGGTAATTGTTCGTTTGTTTGTGTCATTTTGTTTATGAAGGCTCCAACCTGCTTGCATGTGTTGGCCTGGGTCACGTAATGGCAGCTCTCCTTTCTGCTCGATCTCTGGCAGCCTCCCTATTCAGTCCCTTATCCCTGAGGTCACACCCCATATGTGTGCCTCAGGTAAGGTAAGGGATTTCTTGTTTCACTCTCTGCCTTTCACCTTACCTTGCCCCAGAATTTCACTTCGTGTTTGTCTCTGCTCTTTTATCCCTAACATGGCCCAGCATTTCATTCTTTTGCAGGGGACTTTTTGATGACATGTATGCCTCGGATAAGGCAATGGACTTCGTATTTCACTTGTTTCACCTTAACTTGGCCTAGAATTCCATCCATTTTGCAGGGGAATCATTGGTGCTGCGTATGCTTCGGATAAGGTAGTGGACTTTGTATTTCACTCCACTCCTTTCACCTTAACTTGGCCCAGAATTTTATCCTTTTTACAGGGGACTCTGGTGGTATGTATGCTTCAGATAAGATACTGTAATATACATCATGTCTCTATACTTGTCTCACCTTAACCTGGCCAGATTTTGTCCTTTTGCAGTTTATTTCTTTGAGCTCTGGGGCAGAATCACACGTCTACAGCGCTGCGTACTTTCTGTGCCATTGTATTCCTTGATGACAGCCTCGTAGTGCAGTATTCTAGTATGGGTAGGAAGCTTACTAACACCTCTTCCTTACCAATTTATTCCTGATTCTACTTTGTTGCTATATTCTTGTGTGTTATTCATGCAATCTATGTCGATATTGAAAAGACAGGTGAGGCAAACCAGAGGATATTAATGAATAGTTTGGAGAATAAATCATTAAGGAAATGGTGTTAGGGAGCCTCCTCACCCTAAGAGAATACAAACCTTAGAGTCAGTGTTATATCTACTCATTCAACATGGAAAGATGACAGTTTTAGGGGAAGTTAAATTAGATAGCTTATACTTTCATTGCACCCCTTTTGGCACCTCTTTCTGGATTGACTCTGTCGGATACGGTTATGTGAAGCTACAGGATATGATGAATGTTTTTTGGCGTATCAGATAGAGCCAGGATTTGGGGAGCTTGAATGGTGATTGAATGGAAGCGTGGCCCATTGGAGTAGTCAGACATGAGCTGTTGGAACGTTGCTACTCCTCACCCTTCCCTAGCGTGGGAAAGGAGGTCCAGATGATGATGATATAGTTTTATTAGAGTGGCCAAATTTTTGTTTTAAAATATAGTTACAGCTCAGAGATAAAGATGGGGAGATGTCAGTTTTAGTCTATCCATCTGTCTATAGCCATAAGTCTTAATCCCATAAAGGGTGGCCACAAACAAATCACCTACTTGTTGCCCTGTCCCCTGCCATTTCATTGCCCTCTCCCCCAACTTCCACCCCACTCTCTCATATACCTCTGCTCCATCCCTCCATCTCATCCATGGTCTCCCTCACCATCTGACTCACGTACACTCGTAGTTAGTCTGTCACTCTCCATCCTCTCACCTTACACCCCCCTCTCTCATATACCTCTCAACTCCATCCCTCCATCTCATCTGCCAGGTTAAAATGGTCAGAGTATAGTTTCATTGATGTGGTTTTCTTCATACAGGCAACCTTCAGTACCCCATTCAGCAGACTGGGCCAATCTCCTGAGGGCTGCTCCTCCTACATCTTCCCTAGGCTAATGGGGCCTGCAAAAGCCAATGAGCTGTTGCTGTTTAATAAGAAGGTTAGTTCATGCTCTTTATTTTTCTTTTGTATCGTTCATATCGTTTAAAAAGGCTCCAGTATGCATGTGTCATCCTTGGTCATCTAATGGTGGCTGTCCACGGTACTCAATCTCTGGCAACTTCCCTATTTAGTCTCTTATCCCTGAGGTCACACTCTATGGCCTCATCCCTGGTCTTTTTCAGTCTGCCTCTCACAACCCTACCCTCAGCATTCACACTTTCACTTTCTGCACCTAATTGTCATCCTCCATCCTTTCCACATGCCCAAACCATCTCAATCTATCCCTCCTCATCACAGCACCAATACACTCCAGTCCCATCCTTCCTTTCAAGTCGTCAGTCTAGCCTCCCCCAGACCTCTCATTCAAGGACGCATTGCACATTCATCAAATCATTTTCAAGTGGTGGCGACCATCATCCACTCACTTGATGTAGTGCTGCCTACTTCATTCTTAGCCTTTATCATTCTTTTTCTGTGCCTGCCCTTCTCTCTTCCTATTCTCCCATCTTTCCTGTCGCTTCTTATTGCTTTTCTTTCCTTTACAGGTGGCTTTACATTGAGTGACAAGCCAAATGCTTTCCTGTAAGCCAATAAACCATTTACAACGCTGGGTGGTAACCACATAACCAAACCATACGTGCTCCCTACGTGTCAACAAGTGGGTTGGTGGAGGGTTAGTGCCCCTCCCTGTAATATAACTCAAAGTCAAATGGCCACCCCTTACGGGATTATGGCGTTTGGCAATAGATAGATAGAAAAATTGCCGCAGTTTGTGCCCTTCTTATATGGTGTAATACATTTAGCATAGGATGGTTAATATTTGGAGACTCTTGGTGGCAATTTTATTTTGCTATTGTAGTATCACTGAAGGTTTATTTTAGGTATGTTTGTGGCTGGTATAATGGTACTCCAGGTTAGGCTTCCATCATTTAAATTGTCTGGATAAAGTGTAGAATTCACACATATATTTATCTGATTTTCCCTGCACATGTTGCAAGTGACAAGAGGATGAAACTGGTCTAATTAATTGGTAGTTCAGTGTAATTCTTGAAGCATCAGATTCCAGGACAGGATAGACATGTAATGACTGGATCTTGAATTGGGCTGTATGTTGTCTCTATCTATCTATTGCCAGACGCCTCAATCCCGTTTGGGGTGGCCACAAACAAATCACCTCCAGGTCGCCATTTCACTGCCCTGCTTCCAACTCACACCCCCCTCTCTCATATACCTCTCCACTCCATCCCTCCATCTCATCCTCGGCCTCCTCCTCCCTCTTCCCCCCTCCACCTCACTCACATACACTCTCTTCGTCAGTCTTTCACCCTCCATCCTCTCCACATGGCTGTATGTTGTCTTTTATTTTTTCTTGGAGGGAGCTGTCTCGAAGGCTTCTGGTTTTTGCTTCCTTCTTCCTTGCATTAAAAAGAAAGAAAAAAAAGATAAATATCCTATCCATCCATAGCCAGATGCCACAGGCCCATAAGGGGTGGCCATTTGTCTTTGAGTTAGTGGTTTTACAGAGGGGGCGCACTAACCCTCCACCAACCCACTTGTTGACACGTAGGGAAAATAAATAAACAATAGTAATTCTGCTGGCATATAATACACCTACATGCCTACTGTGGTGTCCCTGTTGACTAGATGGAGATGCAAATGTGACATCCATCCAAGAACCAATCTTCCACACCTTCCTATATCTTGCCATTGGGAAGTACTGATTACCACTAGGGAACATTGGTGCAGTGATTGCTTGTCTGTGGTTGATGGGTCTGCTCAGCTAGACAAACTACACAGGATTACTCAACAATAACTACTAGATTTTAAATACTGGAACCTACCTTACCCCATTTTTAGGTGGGTGTAAGAGACAGGATGATGATGATGATGATGATGATTGATAATGATGATTGATAATGATGATGATGATGATTGATAATGATGAGGATGATGATGACAATTATGATAACAACAATGACGATGATGATTGATAATGAAGATATGGATAATGATGACTGATGATAACAATGATGATGATGATGATGATGATGATGACTTGCGATGATCACCACAACGATAATGATGATGAAGATGATAATGATTGATAATAATGATCAGGAGGATGGTGATAACAACGATAATGATGATGAAGATGATAATGATTGATAATAATGATTAGGAGGATGACGATGACAACAACGATGATGATGATTGATGATGAAGATGACAGTGACAGTGACAATAACAACGACAGTGATGATGATGATGATGACGATAACAACGATGATGATGATTGATGATGAAGATGACAGTGACAATAACAGCGACGATGATGATGATTGACGATGATTTTATTCCCTCCCTTCACCACAGATCACAGCACAGGAGGCGTGTGATTGTGGATTGGTGACGGAAGTGTTCCCCGGCGCCACCTTCCAGCAGGAGGTGTGGCCACGGCTGCAGGAGTACGCTAAACTGCCAGCCAAGAGTCTCATCTATTCCAAGTCTCTCACAAGGGACCTGGAGAAGGAGATACTCTATAAGGTGTGGTGGTGGGGAATTTTTTTTAGTTTACCCTCTGAGATTTGGATGGTGTGCGAATGATTGTGGTTCGTTGTTAGGTGTGGTGTTGGGGAGTTTTGTAATATTAATCCTTCATGGTGTCGATGATGAGAGAGGGAGGGAGGGAGAGAGGGGGGGGAGAGACACACACACACACACACACACACACACACACACACACACACACACACACACACACACACACACACACACACACACACACACACACACACACACACAGATAGAGAGGGAAATTGGGTGAAAATTTAGGCAAAAAGGATAACAATGCGAGAGGAGAAAATGAGGGTGGGAAGAAATGGACTGAGAGGGAGAGAGAAGAGAAGAAGGAGAGAAAGAAAGAGGGAAGGAAGAATGGAAGGAGGAAAGGAGAGTAAGAAGAGAGAAGAGAGGAAGAAAAGTAAAGGTAAGGAAAGAGAGAGAGAAAGAGGAGAGGAGAGTAAGAAGAGGTGAAAAGAGAGAGAGAAGATTGAGAAAAAGAGAGATGACAGGGAGGGGAGAGAGAGAAAGAAGAGTGAGGAAAGGAGAGGGGGGGAGAGAAAAAAAAAACATATACCTTAAACCTCCACACCACATCGTCATTATTTTCCAGGTAGATGAAGGGGGGGGGGAGAGAGAAAGGAGAGGGGGGGAGAGAGGGAGGGGAATGAGAGAGAGAGAAAAAAAGAACATATACCTTAAACCTCCACACCACATCGTCATTATTTTCCAGGTAAACCGCGCTGAGTGTGACCGCCTTGTGGAGCGTTGGACATCCGAGGACTGCATCAACGCCATCATGAAGTTCTTTAACCGCAAAAATTAATCTGCTGAGCCAGGTCAGGACGTATTGGTGCCTAGGGAACTGTTACCTCCTCTGTATGACGACTTTTTATCTATTTAACCTGTTTACCAGGATGGAGGGTGAAAGACTGATGAAGAGAGTGTATGTGAGTGAGGTGGATGGGGGGAGAGGGAGGGGGAGGCTGAGGATGAGATGGAGGGATGGGGTGGAGAGGTATATGAGAGAGGGGGTGTGAGTTGGGAGCAGGACAGTGAAATGGCGGGGGACAGGGGAACGTGGAGGCGATTTGTTTGTGGCCACCCCAAATGGGATTGAGGCGTCTGACAATAGATAGATAGATAGATAGATCTTTTTAACTTGTTTATCTGTTTAACCTCTTTATCTGTTTTACACATCTATTTAACCTGTTTATCTATTTAACCCCTTCAGTTCAAGTACAGGGAGTTGATGAGTAGCACTAGAAATTTCACTCTGAGGTATTTTAATGTGTAAGATGGCTCAGGCTGCTGGTGTGGGCATGGATGTTGCAATGGGAGTAGCAAATGAATATAATGCACCACTAAAAACACCTGGTTCAGTCTGCTGGTGTGGGCTTGGGTGTGGCAGTGTGAATGGGAAATGAATGTAGTGCTCCAAAAACTTACCTGGAGTATCTAATGTCTTCAGGGATGGTTCAGTCTGCCGGTGTGGGCATGGGTGTGGCACTGCAGGCTGAAACTACCCTCCTCCTGCAGCTCACAGTCATCCTTTTAGGGGATAGGGAGGAGGTGAGGGACATTTATATAACCGGGCCATGAGCATCCTGGATATATTGGTGCCACCACATGAAGGCATCCTCTCGTATTGCAGTGAAGAAGGGAGTTTGCATCTTATCCCTTGGTGAGATGGGTGCCTTCATGTGGTGGCACTGATATAACTGGGCATCTCCACTATACTCATTTTATTCTAACTTAGCCTAAAATTGTCATCTCTCCATCTTGAATGCAGACCTATAACAAGATTAACACTTGAATGCAGTGCTTGTCATGAAGAAGTGCCATGGAAAGGATGTAGGGCCGTAGCATTGCCTTTTTCCGCCACTGAGCTACGTGCAGTACGCTGGAAAAGGATGAAAATTTGGGCCAAGTTAAGGTGAAAGAGGTATAGTTATACAGACATCCCTCAGCTACTTCCCTATCCCCCGTAAGGAGAATGGTGAACAACAAGAGGGGAACTTCAGCCTTTAGTCCACTGGGTTTCACAGTATATACGAACCTGGGGCTACAGCTGCTCCCACCCCTTCACCATGAGAGAGGTCCCTTAAGCAGAATCATGTCATCTGGCTATAGAATTAGATAGAAAAGGTCGTCATACTGAATGGGTCTAGTTTCCATCTTTATATATTCAGTAGTATAATTAAACTTGTATTCCTAGCTTGTAAGGTTGTATAATGCTGTATAATTGTATTCTTGGCATTGTATATCCGTGTGTGCAGGATTTAGTGCGTTTTATCAGCAGAAAATATTGCCGTTTGGTAATTGATGGAAGATTTCAATGCAGTCTGTTTGTACCCGTAGGAGTGACCATTTACTGAATTGGCTTTCTGTTGTGTATGATTTTTATTTTCATTTTAATTTAGCTTAAAAGGTTCCAGTTCAGAAAATCATATTGTTTGATTGGCTAATAAATCATATTATTTGATTGGCTTTCTGTTGTTTTATTATTAATATTTTTTTATGAACTTGAAAGATTCCATTTCAAAAAACTAATATGATTGGCATTCTGCTGTGTTTGATTTATTTTTATTTATTTTCATTTTTTTTGTCAGCTTAAAATATTCCACTTCAAAAAATCATGCAAGGTAGTACAGTACTGTGGTAAATTGCACTACCTGTCTGTCTGTACCCTTATTATTGATTTATAATGCGTGATTTTCTGCTGTCTTCAGGATTTATTTTGTTGTATCGACATAAATTATTGCAGTGCAGAAAATCACGCAAGATAATACTGTAGAAGCTTGATACCTGATACAGTTTTTGCCTATATTAGTAACTGTATTATTGGAGTGGCTTTCTGTGGTGTTTAGGGTTTATGTTTGTTGTTTCGGCATAATTGATTGTGTGTGTGTGTGTGTGTGTGTGTGTGTGTGTGTTGTGTGTGTGTTGTGTGTGTGTGTGTGTGTTGTGTTTGTGTTGTGTGTGTGTGTGTGTGTGTGTGTGTGTGTGTTGTGTGTGTGTGTGTGTGTGTGTGTGTGTGTGTGTGTGTGTGTGTCTCACTCTGTCTCTCTTTGTGTGTGGAGGGAGGGGGTAGGAAAAGAGACCTGATTGATGGTGATGAATGATGAATGAAGTGAAAGAGAGAGAGAGGGAAGAAAAGAGGGAAACCAACCTCATGAGAATCTCAAATGAAAAATTCATTCTTTGCCCTAAAATTATCCACATCTTGGTAGGGTTGTTGCCTCCCCACCATCTTCTCAGGACACAGACTTATACTCAGTTTTTCTCATGGAGGTAAAGATGCACTTGACAGGTCAGTGATGTGTGGCTGAATGCAACGTGTCCGAATAACATCATTGTATTTCAAATAACTGCTGGTTGTGTGAGCTGAAACGTATTTACCAACCCAAATACAAAGATGTTATTTGGACATGTTGCATTCAGCCACACACCACCAACCTGTCAAGTGCATCTCTGCCTCGATAAAAAAAACTGAGTGTAGGTTATAGGTACCTTTGTAACTGACTGAAGATGTTGGCTTTTTAGGTACTGAAAAATGATCAGAATTTCTACCTCAGTATGTTGTGGTGGAAATGGTTATGCACAGTGGAGGTGTAACTTTAACAAACTTTAATGTCAGGTAAATTTGTAGAGTTGCTTGTGTTATATTTATTAAAGTAATGTCTGTTTATCTATTGCCTGACACCTTAATCACATAAGGGGTGGCTACAAACAAATTGCCAACATGTCACTCTGTCTCCTGCCCTTTTGCTGTCCCCCAGCTCACAGCCCCCTCTTTCATATACCTCACTATTCCATCCCTCCCTCAGTCTTCCCCTCCCTCCCTCCTCACCCTCCACCTCGCTTACGGTATATACTCTGCTTGTTAGTCCCTTGCTCTCCATCCCCTCCACCTGTACAACAGATAATGCAATAAAGCTATATAGCTACAGCAGGGTACAAATTTTATACCATGGTGGTGTACAGTATGATTTGATGGAGGAGGATGGTGTACAAAGGAACAATGAATATCAATGCAATTATTCTTTAATATAGTAGTGATTAGTGAAAGTTATCAGTGCAGTTATCCTTTAATGTGTTTATAATGTACAGAGCAATAAATATTTTGGGAAACAAAGGACTCTTTTTATCATTCAAATTATGGCACAATTTGTATTTTTATAGGATTGATAGGGCATGGATTGACTCATCTGGCAGGTAATGTGAAGTATACATACATACATACATCATCTAATCATGTGTTGTCTCATGAAAAGTGTAGGAGCCTGGGGTTAGGCAAGTTGGTCCTGACATATAAGATGAGAGTGACCAGCCCAACTCATCCCTGAGTGGCATTACATGAGCAGTAAACCCCAACCACGTCTTGGATATAAACCTACACAGGTTCAGTCTGGCTGGTGTGCCTTAATTACCCACTAAACCTCCAGTAAAAAAAAAAGGGGGGGGAGATAGGTAGGTGTGCATGATGGGGGGAGGAGGAGAGAGCTTGATATTAGTCCTTTATTTATACTGTGCCCCCCCCCTTTTTTTTTTTCCACCTGGCCTTAAATTACCATCTCTATCTGGAACACAAAGTTGTAGCAATCCACTAACACTTGGATATCATGCTGGTCAGGAAGAAGTGCTATGGAAAGGATGTAGAGCCATTGGATTATCATCTGCTATCACTGATCTTAGTGGAATAAGCTGCAAAAGGATGAAAAGCTGGGCCAAGTTAAGAGTAAAAATAATAGAATTGTCAATGGTGAGCCCCATACACACCAAATCTGTACCCTACATGAACAAAGAGGCTTCTGCGCAGAGTGAGTTTGCAAATGTTTCGAGTTAAAGAAAGCACAGTTAGTTCAAGATACCCTCCCATTGTTCAATATGCTCTGAGAAGCTACATGGATTGAGTGTTCCATATACCCAGCCTTTAAGAAAATTATTTTGCAATAGGACTAATATAATGTTCCCCATAGTTTCCATGGCTTTATTGGGAATTTTCAGGATTTCAAGGAAAATGAAATGGTTGGTAGATGAGTGAGGGAAAAAAAAGAATGAGGGCAATGTTTGGAAAAGGTAATGGGCACCAAGATGTAGATCTCATGACAGCAAGAGGCACAGATGGTGGAGTTGCTGCTGGCACTGGAGCAGCTACAGTGCTGACGAGGGTGTGTGGGTGAGTACTGGAAGCAAGACTACTGCAGGGCAGCAATGTAGTATAGAGGCAAGTTAACTGAACTGGGGAGCTGCTAACTCCCATTTTGGTAGAGGGGATAAGAGATGGGTTATTATCAGCCCTGACGGGTCATCAGTCATGCATTCTACAAATCAGGGTACCTAGGCCTCTCAGACTGGCATAAGTGCCTGGCTGGGTGGCACTGGTATTTTAGCTTGTTGGGGGTTTTCGTTTTGCATGGGCTAGGTGGTGCTGTCATGATGACAGCTGGCAATGTTTCGACATGACTAGATAAGCACTTAAAAATAATGTGTTTTTGTTCTCGAATCGCTTTGGGTAGACAGGCATAGGCTACACCGTCAAAGTATGACGAGGGGTTGTGGGCCTGCGGCTAATAGGTAAGAAATGATTGTTCAAATTAATATAGCCCCCTCCATCCTCCCATATCCCCCCCCTCCACGCTGTGGCAGGTACACAGCTGCATTACAAGTAGAATGCTGGGAAGTCACTTCATTACTGGGTCAAAGGAAAAGGGGAGTGATTCTGGCAACATTCCAGAACATATAAATTGGTAGTTTAAGACAGATTTTCACAAGTATTCTCCATTTTCATATTATTTTATTAATATATAAACCAGGATCATATGTAAAAATATATCTTGGATTAGAGTCATCTGATGTCAATGTAAACAAAAAATACATTTTAACCCTACAGGCTCTCTGAAAAACAGAGGAGAAAAGCGTTGCGCTACCTCACGATCTTGTACTTATTTAAGATTTCTGAATTATCAGAGCAAAATATCCCTTATTCATTCCACAAAAGATGGTGTGTAGATATCAACCTTTGTTATCAAGGGGCCCAGACCATCTGTCTTACGGTATATGGATTATTGCTTTTTATTATGGTACGATCACAAAAAACACGTGCGCTTCTGCTGGGCTTCTGTCAGGTCGGGCGATATATATAACCTTTCACCGCTTCATTTTCCTGCACGTCTTCCCCTAGGGCGTGAGTGAGTAACCATGTGGGGTTGAGTCACGCATTTTTATCTTCATTTCATCAGCGTACATTAAGTAGAAATGGAATATATAGTTGGAAGGTAATGGGTGAGTCGGAGTGCTTGACATTTGCAGCATCAGGCAGAGCGAAGTCATTGTACCGTACCACTGATTTTACGTTGTTTTAGGCGGTATTTTTGCATTATTTCTACAATTTTGGGAGAGACACATCCCTGTGTTATGGTAATTAAGGTAGATTAGTTGTGGTTTAGGCAAGGTATGCAAGGGTAATGTAGGTAGACAAGGTTAGATTACAAAAAATCCATTAGAAGGACCTTGGACTGTCTGAAACTGCAAATATACTAAGGAAACAGTTGAGGGCATCAGTAGTAGAGTGCAGAGAGGTACAGAAAGCACTTTATTTTGAATTTCTTAGCTAACGGTACATTTATCTTATTTGGCTTTATCCATCCCCTCCAAAAAAGTTATTTCAGCTTTGAAGTCACACCCCTCACTGGAGCTGCTTAAATTTGTAAGGTTAAATTAGTTAATGCTGATCAGTTAGGGAAGTGGTGAGAAGGAGGGGGAGACCAAGGATGAGATGGAGTGGGGAGGTTTATTGGAGATGGGGGGGGGGTGAGCTAGGGGAAAGGGCAGCAAAATGGCAGGGGACAGGGCACCATGAAGGTGATTAGTTTGTGGCTGCCCCATATGGGATAAAGGCATGGAGCTATAGATAGACAGATGATCAGGTAGGTTAGATTAGTTTTAAAAAAAAAAAAAAACACCATAACTGAAACTGCAAGTTTACTAATGTCTCTAGCAGAATGTGGATGTGTTTTCAGATAATAGGAAACTTATGCTTCCCTGTGCCAGCCAGTTCATTATTTCCTCAAAGACACAAAGCATGTAGACATATTTAAGTGATAAAACAAACCCACATAGATACATACACAAACACATGCATAATAAACACAAACACCTATGTATAGATACTGGTACATACATACATACATACGGTACACACACACACACACACACACACACACACACACACAAATGAAGTGTATCAGTAGGTGATTGTCAAATTAAATAACGTGGTCATTAGAGAGAACATTTGAAGTTGGGATTGATCATTAAGCCCCACCACAGTGTAACCAATTATGAAGCCAAAGATGTGTATATTGGATTTGAATTTGGTGAGAGATTGGCTAGAAGAGTAGGTGAATGAGGTGGAGAGAGAGAGAGAGAGAGAGAGAAAAAGAAGGATGGGGTGAAGAGGAGGCACATGTGTAAGAGTGGTGTGAGATGAAGGTAGTGCTGTCTGCCAGGGGGGAATAGGGTAACATGGAGACAGTTTGTTTGTAGGATTAAAGCATCTGGCTGTAGATAGATAAATGCATGTGGTTTTTTGCAGTAGCTACATGTGTTGCAGTAACCCCTGTAGCTTCATGACTTATTAAAATTTTTTGTGCCTACCATTTCAGGTCTCATTCTCTTTTAAAATAAACTTCTTGAACTGGAGGAGAAAGATAATAACCTTCATTAACCCCTTCACTTTAAGATGTCTTCCCTGAGCTGAATAAGAAGGTCTGTAGTCAATTTCTTTTCACCGGACAAATATCTATGACCCCTCTCAGCTCAGTTGATGGCCAGGTGTAGTCAGACTAGGATTGATTTGACTAGTAACCAAGGAGACTCATTCCTGCCTCATAACAAAGATCCCTAACCCCTTTCTGCTCAGTTGATGGCCAGGTGAAGTCAGACTAGGGTTGATTTGACTGGTAAACAAGGCAACTCGTGTCTACCTCACAACTAAGGCTCGTAGAATTTCACTCAACAACAACTTAGTATTTGGGTTGTTGGAGTGACCCAGTTCCATCAGATGAAAACAAACCAGCCATGTAGATGATCCAGTGGTATAAATGCCTCATCTCTGTCACCGCTTGTTCAAACTCCCTCAAGATGGGTTCTGTGAAGCCTGAAACATTGGAAAAATAAATAGTTCAATCTCTCTCTCTCTCTTTCTCTTTCACCCAACAAAACCAGCTGTATGGCAGCAATAATAGTAGAGAAAATATGTTATTGGACTGAAGTGTATTAAATGTGTATCTGTAGCCTATATCTATTGCCAGATGCCTTAATCCTGTAAAGGGTGACCACAAGCAAATCTCCTCCATGTCTCCTTGTCCCCTGCCTTTATACTGTCCTTCCCCAACTCACAACCCCCTCTCTCAAATAGCTCTCCACTCCATCCCTCCACTTCATCCTCAGTCTCCTGTTAAATGTATTCCTGTGTTTTCCGTGACAGCGCAGGTGGTGGAGGGAGTGATGGCCAGCAAGGACCTGGGAAGTGATGGCCAGGACTCAGGGGTGGAGGTGCGGATCATCGGGGACCCAATAGTAAGTGCCTGTATCCCACTCACTCACATTTTTTTCTGTTTTGTGTAAGGAAGGAGGAACCAAAGGCCAGAAACCCACAAGATTGTTCCCACCTTGAAAATATAAAACCAAAATAACAGAGCCAGATTCAAGATCCATTCATTTCAAAATGCTTGGACACACGACATTAACTAGACTGGGGGTCATAGGCAGTAGGAAAAACAGACAGAAGAAAAGTAATGCAGTTAAAGAGGGATGCCTTCATGTAGTGGTGCCAATATGACCAGGTGGTGGATGCAGATGTTCCATAATCCCCTCACCTATCTCCTAAAATAAAGATGGTGGACTGCAGAAGAAGGGCAGTTTTGGCGTATACTTATACAGTACAGTATATACAGTTCACAGGAGTCATGTTCATATGAGCCTGGGATTGCACTATTTACATAATACTGTACTACTGCTGCTGCACTATTTACATACCACTGTGCTACTGCTGCTGCTACTACTACTATTATTACTACTACTACTCCGCTACTACTACTGCTACTACTACTACTACAGACAGACTGGGGTTAAACTACATCAACAACAATAACAAAAACAGCATCAAATATGTGGAAGAAGTTAGTATGTTTTAGATAACCTCTCTGACATATTAGCCATAAAGAGTACCATCTAGACATACATTTTATAGAACTGGTATACTCTTGCTTACCTTCTAATAGTATGGTAATTCAAGGTGCTTTTATTGGGTTCAGTGTCAACATGTAATTTTCTTGTATAATTGCTAAGTTACATCCAGGAACTGTAAGTGATTTAAAAACAGAAGAATAATGCTAAGAGTACAGATGTTTCAATGTAAAAAAATGAATAATTTTTTCATGCCACTTAAGCTGTTATCTTATGCTTTCCTGACATTTAAACTGTTGTCTTTTATCATTCATTCTATTTAAACTGCTGTCTTATGCTTTCATTCTACTTAATTCGTATATGCATTTGTTATATTTAAACTCTTGTCTTGTATGCATTTACTCCATTTAAACTTTTATTATATTCTTTCATCCCATTTAAACTGTTGCCTTATGCTTTCATCCCATTTAAACTGTTGCCTTATGCTTTCATCCCATTTAAACTGTTGCCTTATGCTTTCATCCCATTTAAACTGTTGCCTTATGCTTTCGTCCCATTTAAACTCATACATTCACCCCATTTAAACTGTTGTCTTCTGTGCAGGGTAAAGGACTGTTTGCCACACGAGACTTCAAATCTGGCGATGTGATCTTTGAAGAGCGGCCATTGGTGTCCTGTCAGTTCTTGTGGAATGCCGCCTATGGGTACCTCGCCTGTGACTTCTGCATGAGGTGAGATGCAGATAGATTTTCACACTTTAGCCTGTAAGCTTACTAATTCTATCTCTGTCTGTCTATAGCCAGATGCCTTAATCCCATAAGGGGTGGCCACAAACAAACTGCATCCATGTTGTTCTATCCCCTGCCATTTCACTGCACTGCTCCCAGCTCGTGCCCCTTCTCTCATACACCTCTTCACTCCATCCCTTCATCTTATCCTCAGTTTCCCCTTCCCTCTCCCCCCCTCCACATCACTCACGTACACTCTCATTATTCTCTCACTCTCCATCCTATCCGCATGGCCAAACCACCTCTGTATTTCTATCTATCTCTTGCCAGACGCCTTAATCCCTTAAGGGGTGGCCGCAAACAAATCGCCTCCATGTTGCCCTGTCCTCTGCCATTTCACTGCCCTGCTCGCAGCTCCCACCCCCCTCTCTCTTATACCTCTCCACTCCATCCCTTCAACTCATCCTTGGCCTTCCCCTCCCTCCTCCGCCCTCCACCTCACTCACATACACAATTCTCATTATTCTCTCGCTTTCCATTCTCTCCACAAAGCCAAACCACCTCTATTCATACCCTCTGTCCCTCCCTTCTTTTTCCCCCGCTCTTCTTACCCTCCCTCCTTTATTTTTTCCCTTAGACCACTGGAGACTGCTGAGGAAAATGCTGCAAGGTTGGCACAGGACCCGCAACTCAGCCTTCCCTACCCAGAATGCTGCGATACACGGAAGGAAGCCATTGTAGAGTGTCCCCATTGTGATGTAAGGCACTTCTCTAGTTTGTGTGTGTGTTTGTGTGTGTGTGTGTGTGTGTTTGTGTGTGTGTGTGTTTGTGTGTGTGTGCGTGTGTGTGTGATGTGATGTACTGGTAATGTGTGGTATTGTTGTGTGGTGGTAGTGTGGTGTGTGGTGTAGTTTGTGGTGATACTGTAGTATGATGTAGTTTGTGGTGATTGTGTGGTGTATTATTTTGTGGTAGCATGAATAGAAAAAAATATGCTGCTGACGAAGATGATGATGATTATGATGATGAAATTAATGATGATGATAGTAGTGATGATGATGATGATGTATGTTAGGTATTCATCACTTAAGCTATAATCCCACAACAGGTGTCCTACTGTAGCAGGGAGTGTCGGGAGAGCGCTTGGAACCAATACCACCGCACACTCTGCCTCCGAACCTTCCAACCAGACCCATCACACCCTCTCGTAATGCTGCAGGAGGCGTGGAAGTAGGATATTCATGTTTATTGTATTTTTTCTGCTTATACTCTTACACCCTATACCCGTTTCACCTTAACTTGGTCCAGAGTATTGCCACCACATCCTCTGCCTCCAAACCTTCCAGCCAGACTTCTCTCCTCTCGCATGTTATTGTGTACCGTACTTGCTTATGCTTCATTTGCCTTTTACACCCACTTCTTCTGCTGCAGAGGGGATGAAAGTAGGATATTCACTATTTACTATTTATATTACAGCAGATGCTTGCATAATGCGTGATCACAGAGCATGATTCTTACATAACACAGAAGGTGCCACTTTGTGTCCCAAAAATGTCACAACGCAGAGAAAAAAAAATAGGTATAACGCAGTGGGAGGAATCTGCTCATTTTTTACAGCACCTGACTATGCGTTGGCGATGGACATAATTTATGTTTCAAAGTCATACTACGCTGCCAGTGATAGACAGAATGCGACTCAAGGCATAAAGTTATGGTTGGAATCCACATAACACCACAAGTGATAGACAGAGCACGGATTGCATCAGCCTATGACGTATTGTTGTTATGTGCCTGTGCGGGGTGTCATTACGGCCTACTGAGCATTCCTGCCCCAGTTGAGCCTACCCTCTCCCTGCGCTTTGGCTGCACACATGCCCAGTGTGATCATTACTCTTTTTATTTTTTGACCACCTGACCCAGCCCGATCATGCCGCCGCACTGTGACCCTGCCAGGCGTTGGAAGTCTCTGACGCAGGAACAGAAGGTGGATGTCATCAATAGGAAGGAGGGAAGACAGCGAAACTTTGACATTGCGAAGTTTTACCAAGTTAACGAGTCCACAATTCGTATGATTCACTGCAAGGAGGAAGCCATTCTGAAGACAGCTCAGGCATATGGAGCCTCACCGATGGACAAGAGAATATGAGTGTCTGACCCTTCCATCCTCTTCTGTCTTTCTTTCCTTCATTCTTTCCTCGTCCTTCCGCCTACGGGTGACTTTACGCTCCCTCGTCTGTCTTTCTTTCCTTCATTCTTTCCTCTTCCTTCTGCCTGTGGGTGACTGTACATTGAGTGACAAGCCAAATGGTTTCCTGTACACCAGGAAACCATTTACTATGCTGGGTGGTAACCATATGACCAAATTATGGCGCCTGGTGGGTGGGTAATTGTGACGCTCCAATAGGATTGAGCCGGTGAAGGTTTATATCCAAGGGGTGGTTGGGGTTGATTGCTCATGTAATGCCACTCAGGGATGAGTGAGGCAGGCCACTCTCATCTTAAATGGCAGGACCAACTTGCCTAGCCCCGGGCTCCTACACTCCTCATGGGGCAACATAGGATTGGATGATGGATGGATGGACTACTTGCATCTTGCCACCTGTCACCTGGGGTCATGTTAATACTTTAGATTAATGCTATAGGCAAAATAGAAAAAATCAGGGATTTTGTAGCAGTTCTTTAATGTGTGCTTTATGTCCTGAATTCTAAGTGTAGTGCAGTACACAGGGACTGTATTAGTATTTTGGAAAAAAAAAAAAGGATCATCTTGTAGAAATAACGTAGACAGACTGCCTCTGCATTTAGCCTCGTGATTATTGTTTTAATTGTGTTTTAACCATATTATGAAGGAAGAAGCATAGGCATTCAGCAAAGAATGTAAATTTCATTATGACATAGTGAATACTCAGACGCTTTACTAACAAAACTTGCATTTATTTTATATCTGTGGTAGAATATGTAGCATCTTGTGCTGATTGAAACATTACTAGCAGTTTATTTTGTTCAAGTATCATTTTAGCTTCTGTGAAGCTTGCTACATTATTATTACTGACAGAGTTTGATAAATTGTTAAAATGTGCTTATGTCTCATTAAGCCTGGGTTCTGTGTCCTGTATGTTTTATGAAGCTGTAATGCTGTCTGCATATGTGGCTGTTTGCAGTCATACTGTAGTGACATCCATTTGTGCTTAAGTGAAGCTTGCTGTTACATCAAGGCTGGTTATGTGCCATATAAGATAAGCCAAGCTTGTTGTTAATTGTGCCATATAAGCCAAGCTTGTTGTTAAATGTGCCATATAAGATAAGCCAAGCTTGTTGTTGAATGTGGTGAGTGACATGTAAGAGCAGCTTTGTAATGTGGGTTTCCCCTCAAGATGGTGGGGTCTGGTGCCTGGTGCCCACCACTGCCGTGCGGCTGAGGGCAGAAAGCGCAAGAGGAACACCGATGCAGACAACGGGTACAATTTGATGCTTTGGGACTCACGCCATTACCACGCTTAAGATTAACCCTTTGAGCCCAGGGGATGTCTTTTTTCATATTATTCTTGCCATGTCCTGGTGATTTTACTCGGCTTAGGATTGACATCTCAGACTGGAGGGGTTAAATACTCTTTGACATTAATATACGGGTACTCCTTCAGTATCAGAAGCCATTCCTTAGTTGAGAAAAATCATAAGGCACAGCAAAAATAAACCACAGTAAACCAGTAAACCCTTCTTCTAATGGGCAGATTGGGGGGAAGGGCAGTTCATTGAAAGTGATTGTCGGTTAGTTCCAAATGTAGCAGAAACAGTTCAAACAATAATGAATAATAATGAATAAACAATACCATGCACACTGAATACACACTTATGAAATGATTTAGCATTTATTATAAAATAGTACAGTATGTTGTATATTAAACATAATGCAGTACAGTACATAGAAACAGAAATTATGAAAACAGTAGCGAGCACTATTGAACAACAGGCACATAGGGCGGGCATCCATAGTTTAAACAGCTGGGTAAGTCCATCATCTTGGTGGAAGAGGGAGTGGGAAGAGGACCCACAAAATGTCCGTTAGATCCGAAGTCCATTTGAACTTTATTAGAGCGAGGGTTTGGTCTGTTAGATCCGAAATCCGTTAGAACTGTGTCCATTAGAGTGAGGGTGTGGTCTGTTAAATCTGAAATTTGTTAGAATCGTGTATGTTAGTGCAAGGGTTAGGTCTGTTAGATCTGAAATCCGTCAGAATCATGTCCATTAGAGCGAAGGTTTGGTCCATTAGATCTGAAAGCTGTTAGAGTTAGGGTTTGGTCTGTTAGATCTGAAAACTGTTAGAATCGTGTCTGTTAGGGCAAGGGTATACTGTAATAAAGACATCACCTGGCATCAATAGGTTAATACTGTAATGCGATTATTGCCGCCTCTGCTTGCCAATAACACCAGTATGATCTCATGAGAATTATCCATTACTGTTACTGTCTATCTCTCAGTTGCCAGACGCCTTCATCCTGTAAGGGATTGCCACAAACAAATCGCCTCCATGTTGCCCTGTCCCCTGCCATTTCACTTCCCTGCTCCCAGCTCACACCCCCTTCTCACATATACTGTTACCAGCTCATGATTTCATTTCTCAGGAGCTTTTATAACACTTAACTTTAACCACTTTACCCTGATGATGCATTGTGTGTGATAAACAAACCATTTTTTTTTTTTCTTTTTTTACAATCCTTTTTTATTCAGCTTTGGAGAGACTTTTAGAACTAGAGGTGAAATATAGCCATCAGTAACATCTTCACTACGAGAGGTCTGTTCTGCGTTGAATAAAATCAGCTGTTAGTACCAAAAATAAAATGTAAAATATTTCAGAGTTGAGTGGAAGGATGGGACAGGAGTGTATTGGTGTTGTGATGAGGAGGGGTAGATTGTGATGGTTTGGGAAGAGAATGAAGAGTTGAGAGGAAGGATGGGACAGGAGTGTATTGGTGTTGTGATGAGGAGGGGTAGAGTGAGTTGCTTTATGGAGATAAGAGTTGAGAGGAAGGCTGGGACTGAGTGTATTGGTGTTGTGATGCAGAACGGTAGATTGAGAGTTGAGAGAAAGGATGAGACCGGGGTGTACTGGTGCTGTGTTGCAGAAGGGTAAATTAAGAGTTGAGAGGAAGGATGGGCCTGAGTGTATTGGTGTGGTGATGAGGAGGGGTAGACTGAGAGTTGAGAGGAAGGATGGGACTGGAGTGTATTGATGTTGTGATGAGGAGGGGTAGATAGGAAGGATGAGACTGGAATGTTTTGCTGTTGTGATAAGGGGGGGTAGATTGAGATGGTTTGGGCATGTGGAGACAATGGAGGATAACAATTGGGTGCAGAAGTGTGAACATTGGAGTAGGGTTGCGAGAGGCAGACTGAAAAAGATGTGGGATGAGGTCATAGAGTGTGACCTCAGTGATAAGAGACTGAATGGGGAGGCTGCCAGATATAGAGGACTGTGGAGAGCTGCCATTAGGTGACCAAGGCTGACGCATGTAAGCATATTGGATCTTTTATAAACGATACAAAGTTCATCCAGTTGTATTAAGATCATACCAGTATATTCACGATCTGCGATGGATGTAAGTGGATGGGGTTGACTCAGTATCCAATATTATAAGGCAATTTTTCTGATTACTTGTTATTGTTAAGGCATATCCATGCTTATACTTTACTCCAGTGTGTGATTTTTGTTTGAAGCTGCCCTTTTTGTTAATCATATCATCATCATCATGGTTGTCACTGTTCTCATCCTGTCACTTGGCCATCAACTAAGCTGGAGAGAGAGAGAGAGAGAGAGAGAGAGAGAAGCCTTTCCATCAGATTATAACACTGAGAGAAGCTTGCATGTAGGATGAGAGAGAGAGAAAGGAAGAAGAAAAAAAATCCATGAATTTAATAGCTCAAATTTTCCCTGATATTGTACAGAGAGAAAGAGAGAGAGAAAGAGAAAGGTAGAAGGAAAAAAATCCATGAATTTAATAGGTCAAATTTTCCCTGATGTTGTACAGAGAGAGAGGGAGAGAGAAAATCATCCTTAAACTTAATGTGCCAACTTTTCCCTAATATCATTCAGGCAGATTAATAACGTATGTCTTTGTGTGCTTGAATTTGGCTCTGTTATCTTGTCTTTATTTTTTCTTGGAGGGAACAAACTTGTGGACAGCTGGCCTTTGGTTCCTTCTTCCTTCCATTAGAAAAATAAAAAAATAAATTCTCCAGGGGGTTAAGGTGGGTCTGGCTGGCTGTACTTTCTGCATCTTCTCAACAGTAATAGGGCTTGGTTGTGTGAAGTACTGAGATGTAATAGAAAGCTTCAGTACACTGATTTGAACATGTACTTAATGCAGCTTCCAATATGTACACTAATCCAAGCATTGTTTTTTTGTGATGGTAGGTGTGATGAAAATTGTGCAGATGTACTCTTTCTGTTACTAAAATGGTATTCAGATTTTTTTTCTTTTTTGTAAATCTGTGTCCTGAAAACCACATATGCAAAGAAATTTTAAAAGTTGCTTTGTTTGTCCAGTGTTGTCATTTTCATTTTATTGTATTCTTTTATTTTATTTATTAATTATTATTATTAGTATTAGTATTTTTATTTTTATTTTTTATTATTATTATTATTATTATTATTATTATTATTATTATTATGATTATTATTATCCATCCATCCATCCATCCTCCAATCCTACGTTGCCCCATGAGCCCAGGGCTAGGCAAGTTGGTCCTGACATTTAAGATGAGAGTGACCAGCCTCACTCATCCCTGAGTGGCATGAATGAGCATTAATCCCCAACCACCCCTTGGATATAAACTTTCACCGGCTCAATCCGATTGGAGCGCCATAATTACCCACTAAGCACTAGGCGCCAAAATTTGGTTATATGGTTACTACCCAGCTTAGTAAATGGTTTCCTGGTGTACAGGAAACCATTTGGCTTGTCACTCAGTGTAGAGTCACCCACAGGCAGAAGGAAGAGGAAATAATGAAGGAAAGAAAGACAGAAGAGGGAATGTAAAGTCACCCGTAGGCAGAAGGATGAGGAAAGAATGAAGGAAAGAAAGACAGAAGAGGGAATGTAGTCACCCATGGAGAGAAGGACGAGGAAAGAACGAAGGAAAGAAAGACAGAAGAGGAAGGAAGGAAAGAAGGATGGAGGAGAGGAAAGGACAGACACCTGAAGGCAGTACTGCATCAAGTTTACTATTATTATTATTATTATTTTGCAGGGACAACTATTCCAGACTTTCAGCATGTGATTTCATTTGTATGCATATTTACTGTTTAACTTTACCACTTTTGATGTTACTGTAGTTATTATTATTAGTTATTTATTTATTTTTTATTATTATTATTATTATTAACATTATTATTATTATTTAAGGATACTTACCCCATCCTTCTCTTTGTCACCACCCTTTGCTCCTTACTAAAAACATATGAGTATGCTTGTCTACTGATGGATATATATAACTTGTCTCTTTTTGTATAAGTGGTGACAGTAATGATGATGATGGTGAAGATGATGTTAATAATGGTTGTGGTGGTGACTACAGTGATGATAATGATGATGGTGTTAATAAGGGTTGTGGTGGTGATGATGTTAATGATGGTGGTGATGATGTTAATAATGTGTGGTGGCAATGACAGTGATGACGATAATGATGATGATGAAAATGATGTTAATAGTTTTTTTTTTTTTTATGCGAGGAAGAAGGAACCAAAGGCCATGGCCCGCAGTAACAGTTCCCTCCAAGAGAAAAACAAAATACAATAGAAAGCCAAATTCAAGATCCGATCATTTTGAGATGCCTGGACACACTGCGTTTGAAAGACTGGAGATCATAGGCAGCAGGAAATACAGACAGAGGGAGACAGTTCCAGAGCCTGTTGCATAAATGAAAGACTGGGAGTAACGGTTAACTCTTGCATTAGAGAGTTGGACAGAAAAGGGATGAGAGTTTGCTGCCAGACGGGTGCTACGCGCCCGTCGTAGAGGTGGAGGAATGCAAGCAGACAGTTCAGAGGAGTAGTGACCATTAAAGTAGTGATAGAAAAGAGCTAAAGATGCAACAGTGCGGCGAAGAGACAGAGGTTGAAGGGAGTCAGTAAGAGGAGGAGAGTTAATGAGACGAAAAGCCTTTGACTCCACCCTATTGAGAAGAGCTGTATGTGGGGAGCCTCCCCACACATGAGAGTTGTACTCCACACAGGGGCGGATAAAACCTCTGTATAGAGTCAACATTTGTGCAGGGGTAAAGAAAGAGCGGAGTCGGCTTAGCACACCCAATCTCTTGGAAGCAGATTTTACAAGAGATGTAATATGATATTTCCAAGATAAGTCCCGAGTAAATGAAACCCCAAGCATGTTCAAGGATGATGCAGGATTAAGCTGAATATTATTAAACATTAATGGGTATACCTGTGGAAGATTTTGTCGGGTTGATAGGTGTAAGAACTGAGTCTTAGATGCATTAAAGACAACCATATTATTTTTACCCCAGTATGGGGATGATGACAGTGATGATGATGATGATGATGATGATGATGATGGTCATGAAAATTGAGTTAGGATGATGATGGTGATTGTCAAAATGATGTGAGTGGTGATGATAAAATTGTTACACTACTCTAAATAGACAGATCCATTACCCACCTCAGCTCTCCCTATTCTCGCAGACAGATGCACTACCCACCCGAGACTGCCTGTATAATGCTGTTGGCGCGGGTGTTGGCGACGGTGAGGCAGGCAGAGGATCAGGAGGGGGCCACGGCACTCTTCCTCCAGTTCTGCCACCGCACTGTCAACCAGGAAGAGGAAATCGCGCACAAGTTGCTGGGCGCTGAGTTCCACAACCAGCTGGAGGCTCTACGCAGCCTGATGGAGAAGAGTCTGTGGGCGCCAGAGGTGGAGCATGTGAGTAGTGGATGACTGGGATTGCGAAACAGATGAGTCCTTTTTATTGGATCATATCGTTTATAAAGGTTTCAAAATGTGTACATGCGTCAGTCTTGGTCATCTAATGGCCACTCTCCATGCTACTCGATCTCTGGCAGCCTCCCTGTTCAGTTCCTTACCCCTGAGGCCACACTCTGTGATCTTGTCCAAGGTTTTTTTTGGTCTGCCTGTGTGTACAAATGATAAACTGTTGTGTTGTTGCAGTGGCTGACTCCTGAGGGCTTCCGGTCGTTGGTGGCGCTGGTGGGGATGAACGGTCAGGGTATTGGCACCAGTCCACTCAGCCGATGGGTACGCAACTGTGACGCACTGAACCTACCACCACAGGAGAGGCAGACCGTGGATGCGCTTATAGACAATGTGTATCAGCAGCTGGAGAAAGGTAGTACTCCCTTCATGATCCAGACAACTCACATTTTTTATCCTTGCTATAGTTCTTTTACCCCAACTTTGCCCAAACTGTTGATACACTTATAGACAGTGTGTATCAGCAGCTGGAGAAAGGTAGTACCCCCTTCATGACTCAGACAACTCATATTTTTTGCTCCTGTTATGGTCCTTTTACCCAAACTTGGCCCAGATTTTTGCCCTTTTTCAGCTTAATTCATGTAGCTCAGGGGCAGAATAAGACAGTACTATGGCTTTATATCCTTTCCATAGCATTTCCTTGGGATTTACAGCATCTGACAGTCATAGGAAGTTTGTGAAAGTGAGATTGAAGGTAATGTTGGAAGAGGTAAACTTAATGTGGTATGGGAGAACAGAGTGGAGCAGTATAGTATGTTGTGAGAGGGAAGGAAGAGGAAAAGGAAGGTTTGAGAGAGTGAAAAAGGTTGTGGTATGGGAGAACAGAGTGGAGTAGTATGGTGTGTTGTGAGAGGGAAGGAAGGTTTGAGAGAGTGAGAAAGGTTGTGGTATGGAAGAACAGAGTGGAATAGTATAGTGTGTTGGTGAGAGTGAAGGAAGAGGAAAAGGAAGGTTTGAGAGAGTGAGAAAGGTTATGTGAGGAGAAAGTAGCCTGGAGGTTAAGGTTTTTAGGAGGGAGCAATGGGTCGGAGATGATGATGATGATGGTGATAATGATGATGATGATGATGGTGATAATGATGATGATGATGATGGTGATATTGATGATGATGATGATGATGATGATGGTGATAATAATGATGATGGTGATAATGATGATGATGATGGTGGTAACAATGATGATAATGATGATGATGATGATAATGATGATGATGGTGATAATAATGATGATGGTGATGATGATGATGATGATAGCAGCAGGAAGAATGTAATAGAGAACAGATCATTGAAGTGAATGAATTTAAACTCTATCTATCTATAGCCAGACGCCATAATCCCATAAGGGGTGGGTGTTCATCTTTGAGTTAGATAAAGGAGTTAAAATTATTAGTACAATGGAATCTTTTATTTTATTTCTACTACCTCCAAAAATCTTTCTTCACATCAGGCAGCCCTCTCATGAAGAAGGAATGAACAAACTCCTGATCTCGAATTTGGCTTACTTGGTTTTGTTTTTTCTTGGAGGAAACAATTTTGCAGTCTCCTGGCCTTTGGTTCATTCTTTCTTGCACAATAAAATAAATGAATCCAGCACAACTCAAGCTTGCATTTTGTTATCAGAGGCTGGAGGGTTCCTGAACAATGAGGAGTCAGGATTGCACCCCCTGCAAAGCTTACATTTCTTGGAGGCAACAATTTGGCTGACTCCTGGCCTTTGGTTCACTCTTTCTTGCATAATAAAATAAATGAATCCAGCACAACTCAAGCTTGCATTTTGTTCTCAGAGGCTGGAGGGTTCCTGAACAACGAGGGATCTGGATTGTACCCCCTGATCTTGAGTTTGGTTCTCTGTTATCTTGTCTTTGTTTTTTCTTGGAGTGAACAATTTTACGGGCTCCTGGCCTTTGGTTCCTTCTTCCATTAAAAGAAAAAAAGAATCTGGTTCCTTCTTTCTTGCATTAAAATAAAAAAATAAATCAACAACTTAAGCTTGCATTTTCTGTTCAGAGGCTGGAGGGTTCCTGAACAACGAGGGGTCAGGCTTGTACCCCCTGCAAAGCGCGTGTAACCACAGCTGTGCCCCCAACGCCATGCCCACCTTCCCGTACAACAACTTCCATCTGGCCATGACGGCGGTGCAGGATATTGCCACAGGTGATGAGATCTGCGTTAGTTACCTGGATGAGTGTAATCTGGGACGAAGCCGACACTCCAGAATTGCCATACTCAGGTGGGTGGCTGTGTTTACGATGGTGGGTTTAATTGCCGGGTTTATTGCTGTACTGACCCTAAGATGCTGGAATGCCCTGGGAGAGAGACAGAGACAGAGACAAACAGAGAAACAGAGAGACAGACAGATGGACAGAGAGACAGACAGATAGATGGACAGAGAGACAGACAGATTTTGAGGTTGGTTGTCATGTTCTTGATGGTGGGTCTGTAGTCTCTCTTTTTGCTTTGTATTTTTTGGTTTTGGTGCCAAGTTCATTCCCTTGCTGTACCCACCCTATGATACTGGAATGAACTGAGAGAGAGAGTGAGAGAGAGAGGGGGGGGAAAAAATATAGGGAGGGGTCATTGAGACTGAATATTCCCTCTCCAGCATCCTTATCATACTGGAAAGGCTGAAATGGTTTAAAACTGTATCTATTTATCTATATTATCTGTGCTGTTTCCTTGCTGAGAAAAATTACTCTAAACTAAATAATGGAACGTGTAAAAAAATGCAACATACCGGAGCTCATATGACAAGTACGTACTGGCTCTTATTCTCGGTGGTTAAGGAAGGTCCCTAACATCTCTTCTTTACTGATTTATTTTTGGACACAGAAGGTTAATATCATTTTGTACATTATTTATGCAGAGTGTGATGGTGTTAAAGTGACTCAAGTAACAGAGAAGAGGACAGCAAGGTGTAATAAGAAAAATAAATAGCTTAGGGAAAGGTGTTAGGGCACTTCCTTAACCAACAAAAATTGTAACGGAAGAGGACAGCAAGGTGTAATAAGAAAAATAAATGGCTTAGGAAGAGGTATTAGGGAGCTTCCATAACCGAGAAGAATATCTGTATTTGAAACTGGAATTGAGTATCTGACGTGGCTGATTATTTGTGTTTCTTTTGCAGAGAGAACTACCTCTTCACGTGTCGCTGTGCCAAATGTGAGAACCAAGTGGGTGACCCTGACGTTACCAGCGAGGAGGATATGGAGGATGAGGATGAGGAGGAGGAGGAAGATGAGTAGATTTAAGGTTGTGAAGGAAAGTCTAGAAAATAAGGTAACATAAGGAAAAAATTGGAATAGCAGGAGTGAAGGAAGAGGAAGACAGTGAGCAGATGTACGGCTGTGAATGAAAACTAAGAAGAAAAGTTGGAAAAAGTTGAAAAAGTATTGATAAGGGAAGAGAAGAGGAATATGGCTTGTCAAGAAGAAAATTTGGACATGGGAAAAGCTGAAAGAGTATTTATAGAGTAAGGGAAGAGGAATATGGAAAGAGTAGGTGTAAGGATGAGAGTGAGGAGCATGAAAGAGGGATGGAGAAATGGAGGGAACAGGAGAGACATTGATAAAAAGGAGAGGAAATATGGATAAGGTGTAGTAGTGAAGATGAAGGAATGTGGATAATGTGTAGGATGAGGGCGAAGGTATATGTACGCAGAGAGTAGTTAATGTGGTAAGGAAGAAGTATGAAATGACTGGTAATAAAGGATGGGAATTGTAAAGACTAACTAAGAGTGGGGAAGAATGATAGAGAGTGAGGGATAATGATACAGAGTGAGGGAGAATGATAGGTAGTGAGGAAGAATGATAGAGAGAGAGAGGGAGATTGATAGAGTGAGTGAGGAAGAATGATAGAATGTGTGAAGGAGAGTAATAGTGAGTGAGTGAAGGAGAATGATAGTGAGTGAAGAATGATAGAGAGAGGGAGAATAATAGAGTGAGTGAAGGAGAATGATGGAGTATTTGTGAGGTGAAAAAATAATGAAATGACCAATGATAAGGATGAGAAGCGTAAAGACTAACTAGGAGTGAAGGACAATGATAGTGAGTGAGTATATATTTGTCAGGAAGTGAGAAATTATGAAGAATGAACAGTGTAGAGATAGAAGTGAGGGAGAATGACAATAGAGAGAGTATTTGTTGGGTCATAGGAGGTTTATGTATTAGCCTTGTGGACTTTGTATGATGGAAGAGTAACAGGGATGGAAATTAATTATCGTCTTTTAGTCACTGACGGGAAATTACTGATTGTGTTGGCGCTGTAAATATGTCCTGTAGACTTCCTGAATGAGATAGGTATTATTATTATTATTATTATTATTTTTATTATTTTTCATTCATCATTCACTCATCATTCATTCATTCATCATCCAGTCCTGTGGCGCCCCATGAGGAGCATAGAAGCCCGGGGCTAGGCAAGTTGGTCCTGACATTTAAGATGAGAGTGACCAGCCTCACTCATCCCTGAGTGGCATTATGTGAGCAATAAACCTCAACCACCCCTTGGATATGAGCCTGCACACGCTCAGTCCGATTGGAGTGCCGTAATTACCCACAAAACCACCAGGCGCCATAATATGGTTACCACCCAGTGTAGTAAATGGAATCCTGGTGTACAGGAAACCATTCGGCCTGTTACTCAGTGTAAAGTCACCCATAGACAGAAGGAAGGGGAAAGAATGAAGGAAAGAAAGACAGAAGAGGGAGTGTAAAGTCACCCATAAGCAAAAGGAAGAGGAAAGAATGAAGGAAAGACAGACAGAAGAGGAAGGAAGGAAGGAAGAGAGGAAAGGGCAGACCCCCAAAGCAGCACTACATCGAGTGTGTGGATGGTGAGCATCCCCACCTACCACTAGTTATTATTATCATTATTATTATTATTATTATTTAGTCATTATTTCTGTAGCATGTTATTGATAGCTAGTTCTTCCTCTATCATGCTCATTGTTTCCTTGCCTCCTGAACCTTGCCTCACCCAGTCATAAGGTGAGGTCAAAATAATGATGATGATGATGATGATGATGATGAAGTTGTTTGTTGTAACTGAATATTTTTTAATGGAGTGAGGTGGAGAGATGAGGAGGAAGTAAAGACAAGTGAGGATAGGGAGAGAAGGTAAAGAAGAGAGTGGGGAGTGTGGAAGAAGTTGGAGAGAGGAGGAAGAAGAAGGACATGGAGAGAGGTGGAGAGATAAGGAGGAAATAGAGAAAGGTGAGGATAGGGAGGGAAGGTAAAAGAGAAGAGGATGAGGAATTTCAGGAGGAAGGAGGAGGAGAGGGTGGAGAGAGGAGGAAGAAGGAGAGGTTGGAGGGATGAGAAACATGGAGAGATGAGGAGGAGGTAAAGAAAAGTGAGGATAGGGAGAGGTCAAAGAGAAAGAGGATGGGGAGTTAGGAAGGAGGAGGAGGAGAGGTTGGAGGGAGGAGGAAGAAGGAGAGGTTGGAGGGATGAGAAACATGGAGAGAGATAGAGTGAAAAGGAGGACGTAATGAGAAAGATAATGACTAAGAGAGTAAGAGTAATTGAAATAAAACGGCTGAGTTATTGCGTTTGTTAGAGGGAAGAAAGAGAAGTTGGAGAGAGGAGGAAGAAGGAGAAGTTGGAGGGATGAGAAACATGGAGAGAGGTGGAGAGAAATGGAGGAAGTGAAGAGAAAGATAATGACTAACAGAGTAAGAGTAATTGAAAGAGATGGCTGAGTTATGGCATTAATTAAAGGGAAGAAGGAGAAGTTGGAGAGAGGAGGAAGAAGGAGAGGGTGGAGGGATGAGAAACATAGAGATGGAGAGAAGAGGAGGAAGTAAAGAGAAAGATAATGACCAACAGAGTAAGAGTAATTGAAACAAAATAACTGAATTACTGTGTTGATTCGAAAAAGGAAGATGGCAGCCAGATACGCAGGAGAGAAAATAGATAGGAAAGGCAGATAGAAAAAAAGATATAGGAAAGCAGATAGAAAAATATATAGGAGAAACAGTACAGAAATATATGGAGTCTTTTGCAAGTATAATATCCTTAAAATTTTTGATACTGGTTGAAAATAAATTGAGAACTGAAGCAATGGGTGAAAAAAAATGAGAATGTCCTTTTGTATGATACGAAAATGATCCAGATTCAGTTGATAGATTTGGATATACGGATTACAGTTTATGATGGATTTATTAGTTTCTCTCTCTCTCTCTCTCTCTCTCTCTCCCAGTCTCTTATACACACGAATTTCTTAAAGTACAATTGTCTAATATTTGATGGGAAGGGTCTGTAAATATATTGGATTATGGAGGGGAGAATTTTGAGTACAATTCATACTTCTGTTGCATAGATGTTCCTTGTGTTGCATTTTATGTGCTTATTTAATTTTGTAATAGTCTGTGTGCATTTTTATATTTAGGTTCCTTTAAGTATTATTCTCTGTGACAAGGAGAGCATGTTATCACCTCTGTTAGTTTGTTTGTCTGTTAGCAGGATTACTCAAAAACTAAAAGAGAGATTTGGACCAAATTTGGTGGGTAGATAGCCCATGTCCCAGGGAACAATCGATTAACCTTTGACATCGATCCGGATCATATCACAGATTTTGGATCCGGAAAACACATTTTGCAAAACCCTAATCAGTGATGAGAAATCCTAACCCATTATGAAGAGTGGTTTGGAAATTACGTTGCCCTGTCGGTGAGATGTGCTCCACTACCCCAATGAGTGCCCGTCTAGTTATTATTATTATTATTATTATTATTATTATTATTATTATTATTGCAGGATTATTTTCTTTATTTTTTTAGTTAGGATGGTGATTGGGTTATGAATCATTTATGGTGGAGAGGCTTTGAAAAGACGCTAGTGATTTGTCTCTAGTTCACGTCACTCTTAACATTTGTCATGCTAGAAATTGATGCACTCACTCTCTCTCTCTCTCTCTCTCTCTCTCTCTTTCTCCGTTATTGGCATCACATCAGTCTGTCATTCAACCACTCCCCATCCTGCTCATTTGTTTTCAGTTGTAAATTGTGAGAGTGTGTGTGTGAGAGAGAGGGAGAGAGAGAGAGAGAGGTGTTTGTTAGAGGTAGGTGGAGTTGAAGAGTTTGTGTGTGTGTGTGTGTGTGTGTGTGTAAAAGAGAGAGAGAGACAGACAGAGAGAGAGAGAGGTATAACTGAACTATATTACCTTTGAAAGTTAGAACTATCTTTAACCAGCCTGACACACAGCTGGTGAGGTGGCCTAGGATATTCTGACCTTTTATAACCTTTCTCAAATACACACAACCCAATCCCACCAATACACTTAGAGGAGAGAGTGTATGTGAGTGAGGGAGGCTGAGGATGAGATGGAGGGGTGGAGTGGAGAGGTATAGGAGAGAGGGTGTGTGAGCTGGGAGTGTATGTGAGTTAAGGGGGGAGAGGGAAAGGGAGGCCAAGGATGAGATGGAGAGATGGAGTGGAGAGGTATAGGAGAGATGGGGGTGTGAGCTGGGGGCAGGGAGGTGAAGTGGTGGCAGACAGGGGGACATGGAGGTGATTTGTTTGTGGCCACCTCTTCCAGGATTAAAGGCATCTGGCAATAGATAGATAGATAGATAGATTTTAGTTCCTTGCTAGTGAGATTGTACAGGGATAAAGTAATTTCAGAGGCCTTAGTGAACAATTGGACCTTGTTAGTTAATTAATCTCCCTAACACCTTTTTCTAAGTGATTTATTTGGCCTATTATACCTTACTGCCTATATTCTCATCAACTGAGGAAGCACCCTAACACCTTCTTCTAAGTGATTGATTTGGCTTATTATACCTTGCTGCCTGTATTCTCAGTTACAGAAGCTCCCTAACACCTTTTTGTAAGTGATTTATTTTGCTTATCATACCTTACTGCCTATATTCTCGTCAGTTATGAAAGCTTCCTAACACCTTTTCCTAAGTGATTTATTTTCTTATACCTTAGTATCCTATTCTGAGTTACCTAAATGCTTCCTACATCAGCATACTCTTCATTAATAACTTACAAATGGATATTAACCATCCTTAACACCTTTTTCTAAGTGATTTATTTTGCTCATTATTCTGTACTATATTCTGAGTTACATAAATCCATCCTGCATCACCATATTCTGCATGAATAATGTACAAAAGGCTATTAACCAGCCATCCAGAAATAAATCACTAAGGAAGAAGTGCTAGGGAGCTGTGTGGAGGTAGGTGGAGAGAGAGAGAGAGAGAGAGAGAGGATATGTGGGTGAGTAGAGTCATTTGATTGTTAGATTGGTTAGTTGTTAGTAGTGGTGATGGTGGAGAGGGAGGCCTTCATGTGGTGGCACTGATATAACCATGCGGATCCACTGCCTGGTTATACACACATCCCTCAGCCTCCTTCCTATCCCCCAGAAGGAGAATGGTGGACTGCTGTTACTACTGTTAGCAATAAAGTGGATGAGAGAAGAGATAGACCACAAAAACCTTGGATAGACGGAGGAATGGTGGACAGAGAGAGAGAGAGAGAAATAGTAGAGTTCTCTGTGATATTAGAGATTGAGAGAGAGAGAGAGAAATAATGGAGTTCTTTGTGATATTAGAGATTGAGAGATAGTGGAGAGATCTTTGTGTGATAATGGAGATTGAGAGATAGTGGAGAGTTCTTTGTGATAGTGGAGATTTAGAGATAGTGGAGAGTTCTTTGTGATAGTGGGGATTGAGAGATAGTGGAGAGATGCTTGTGATAGTGGAGATTGAGAGATAGTGGAGAGTTCTTTATGATGGTGGAGATTGAGAGAGTTCTTAGTGAGTGTGGATATTGAGAGAGTTCTTAGTGAGTGTGGAGATTGAGAGATAGTGGAGAGACAGTGGAGATCTTTGTGTGATAGTGGAGATTGGGAGATAGTGGAGAGATCTTTGTGATATTGGAGATTGAGAGATAGTGGAGAGTTCCTTGTGACAGTGGAGATTGAGAGATAGTGTAGAGTCCTTCGTGAGAGACAAAGAGATCGTGGAGACACAGTGGAGATCTTTGTGTGATACTGTAGGTCTCTGTCACACTTGTTAGAGACACTTTGTGATGTTGTTGTGTTTGTGTTGAGTTTGGTGGCATTGAACTTAGAATATCTGCAACAAATTTCCTTGCATGTTTAATTTATTGTACCTTTCCCCTTAACCTTTACAATATACTGATGTCTTTTGTAATTAATTTTGCAGATGATATTATTTGTCGTATGAAGGGCCTTGTTTTTCATGCTGGAGAGGACTGCCTTCATGAGGTGGCACTGATATAACCTGGTGGCTCCACTGCCTGGTTATACAAACATCCCCCCAGCTACTTCCCTATCCCCCAATGCCTTCCCTATCCCCCAACATGTTCCAAATCCCCCAGCATCTTCCCAATCCCCCCAACATCTTCCCAATCCCCCATCATCTTCCCTATCCCCCAACATGTTCCAAATCCCCCATCATCTTCCCAATCCCCCCAACATCTTCCCAATCCCCCAACATCTTCCCTATCCCCCAACATCTTCCCCATCCCCCAGCATCTTCCCTGTCCCCCCAACATCTTCCCTATCCCCCATCATCTTCCCTATCCCCCAACATCTTCCCTATCCCCCAACATCTTCCTCATCCCCCAACATCTTCCCTATCCCCCAGCATTTTCACTATCCCCCAACATCTTCCCCATCCCCCCAACATCTTCCTTGTCCCCCAACATCTTCCCTATCCCCCAACATCTTCCCTATCCCCCAACATCTTCCCTATCCCCCAACATCTTCCCTCTCACCCAACATCTTCCCTCTCACCCATCCCCATCCCCCAACATCTTCCCTGTCCCTGTACATCTTCCCTCTCACCCATCCCTATCCCCCAACATCCTCCCCATCCCCCCAACATCCTCCCCATCCCCCAACATCTTCCCTATCCCCCAAAAGGAAGATGGGCCACAGAAGAAGCATCAGTTAAACCCTGCAGTCCATCAGGTTCAAAATTCAAACAAGGTAGGGACCACAACAAAAACAATAGGGACCTTTGTTGTAAAGGAGTTAATGAAGAGGAAATCAACCCTCCTATGTTAAAAGTGGGGAGCGGGGTAGCTCGGTGGTAGAGTGTCGGGCTCATAATCGTGAGGTTGCGAGTTCGCGCCCCGCCCGGTGACTGCCGTCCTGGGAGGGGTACCGCTCTCATGTAACCCTAGCAGGGCTATATGATCTGATGAGGTCTAGCTCGGAGAATAATCCCTTTTTATTGATAAATATATATTAAAAGTATTTCCTAAGCTGAATAAAATCATCTGGACTTAGGAACAATGATATAAAATGTGAAATAAACTATACAATCCTGGGTTGAAGGGAGTAGCATGGAATCTCACTGACTTAACCTCGCAAAACTAGCCTTACCTAACCACTTGTTTAAATATTAGCACAACCTGTATAGAGATAGACCTATATTCTTGTTGGTTAAGAAAGCCCCCTAACACCTCTTCGTACATGGTTTATTTGGCTTAGGCTATTGTACCTTACACTCTCCTGAGCCATAAAAATCCTCGTAATGTTGCCAAACTCTGCATAAATAAAGCAGTGAAGGATATTAACCAGCCTATCCAAAAATAAATCGCTATGTACATTATTAATGCAGTGTATGGCGATTTTCGAAGGATTTAAGTAACTGAGAATAGGGTAGTAAGGTATAATAAGCAAAATAATTCACTTAGAAAAGGGTATAAGAGAGTTTCCTCAACTGACGAGAGTATGAGTCATAATTGAGCTTCATGACTTCAGCAGCTTTACGTTGATCGTTGTAAAACCATGCTGTTAATATTTAGGGTGCGTGGAGTGAAGCCAGATATGCACTGTTATGTTGTAAAGTGAGATCTCAGTGTTAAAATAGAGAAGAAAATCCAACATGTAATACTATTGTTGGTGCTTGTCTGCCTTCACGTCTGGGCACCTGTATTATTTGATTTCAGAATAAACAGACACTTGTACATTTGAGCATTATGGATGTTATTTTTATGATTCTGTGTTTATCAGTGAATGTACATGTATAAAGTTGTGAGAGTGTTAACACCTTGATGGACACACCCACATGAGAACTTTTAAGAAGTGAGGAAATAACTTTACATTGATGTATATTTTAACAGAAACTTCATTACTGGTTTTGCTTGAAGTTGTTAGTGTGCATATTAGCCTGCCAACCCTGCTTTGACCAACCCTGCTCAGACCAGTAACCACCAAATAGTTTTGACAGTTGGGAGTTTCTTAAATAAGTTGTCCCTAAAGGCGTTAGTACAGATTAGCAGGAAAAGACTAAACAAAATAAGGAAACAAACAGCATTGGTTTTAGTGCAGAAATAAGTGTACAGTCAATCTTTGTTATAAGTCACCTACAAGCTGTATGTTGCCAAGCTGAGGTCAGTGAAGTGTTGTTCTTTGCCATGTTTGGTAGATTCTTTGTGTTGTGTTGATCTGGGTTTTGCAAATTCCTCATTAGGCTGTGTGTTTCTTTCACTGGGAAGTATTAAGGTGCAAGATATTCCCTTAGCATATAAAGGATTAAGGTGCAAGATATTAGGCTGTGTGTTTCACTGTCAAGTATTAAGGTGCAAGATATTCCCTTAGGATATCAGGGATTAACTTGCATAGCTTGTCACTTCGTACCACCCAGTGCAGTAGTGACAGAAGCACACATTTAAAGTTTTTTCTACTTTCCAGTTTCCAGTGGGTTGTATCAAAATTGTGATGAGGGCATAAATTGCTGCAGTCTAAATGCCCTTTTCCAGTGATATCAGTTTTATGCTTATGCTTTTGTAAATAAACAAATTTGCTCTATGTCTTTCACCTTTTTTTTTAAATCACTTTGTGGTAGGTGGGGGCGCTCACCATCCACTCACTCAATGTAGTGCTGCTTTCGGGTGTCTGCCCTGGCCTCTTCTCCGTCCTTCTTTCCTTCCATCTTCTTATATCTTTCTTTCCTTCATTCTTTCCTCGTTCTGCCTACGAGTGACTACACTCCCTCTTCTGTCTTTCATTCCTTCATTCTTTCCTCTTCCTTCTGCCTATGGGTGACTCTACAGTGAGTGACAAGCCAAATGGTTTCCTGTACACCAGGAAACCATTTACTACGCTGGGTGGTAACCATATAACCAAATTTTGGCGCTTGGTGGTTTAGTGGGTAATGATTGTGCTCCAATCGGATTGAGCCGGTGAAGGTTTATATCCAAGGGGTGGTTGGGGTTTATTGCTCGCGTAATGCCACTCAGGGATGAGTGAGGTTGGTCACTCTCATCTTAAATGTCAGGACCAACTGCCTAAACCCGGGCTTCTACGCTCCTCATGGGGCAACGTAGGATTGGATGATGGATGGATGGATGGATGGATTTAAATCTGTTACATTGGAACTGACTCGAGTATGTGAGCCATGAAGATGAAGGCATGTTGTCAGCTGGAGTTTTTTTTTTTTGACACCTCAGTCTTAAAAAAATCATTGCATATTTGTGGCGTGTACAGAATGAAAAAACAAATGGAAGAACAGAAAACTCATCCTGTTTCAGCCACCCAGGGTCCTCAACTTTGTCTTTGGGAATAACAAACATTTATATCCAGTATGTATGTACTGAAGTGTGAACATTGAGGGTGGTGTTGCAAGAGACAGACCAAAAAAACCTGGGATGAGGTCACAGCGTGTGACCTGAGGGATATGGGACTGAACAAAGAGAATGCTCCTGATGAAGCAACATGACACCTGCCGTTAGGTGACCAAGGCTGATGCATGCAAGTATGTTGGAGCCTTTGTAAGTGAACCATGATGAAATGAGTTCATAATGGACTGCTGTACAGAATAACTGCCTGCTTTAGTGTGGGGGCTGCTTGTACACTTGATTTACTAGTCTTCCCAGTGAAGAGTATGAGCTGTATGGAAGAAATTGATACTTTGGACCACATCCTTGTTTTAATGACCCAGGTGCTGGAGAGGAACACCTTCAAGTGATGGCACTGATATAATTGGACAGTGGAGCTACCTGGTTATACAAATGTCCCTCAACTCCCTCCCTATCACCCAAAAGGATGATGGTGGACTGTGTGAGAAGGGCAGTTTCAGCCTGCAGTCTATTAGGCTCACATTCACATGAACTTAGAGCTGCTGCTGCTGCCTACCCACCCATCTTGATATAACTGTCCATCTACCTGTCCACCTCTCTTGCCATCTACCTATCCACATTGCACCTCATACCTTAATTATATATTCTGTACATTACACTTCAGTGTGGTGGTGGAGAGGGACACCTTCATGTGGTGCCACTGATGTAACTGTGTGGTGGAGCTGCCTGGTAATACAAACATCCCTCAACTCCATCTGTCCCCCCAAAAGGGAATGGTGGAGTGTCAGAGAAAGGCACCTTCTGCCTGGAGTGCACTGGGTTTACGTTACAGATGAACCCAAGGCTACTTCTGCTGCTGCTACTGTTAGTACTACTACTACTATGACTACCACTACTGTTACTACCATTACCACTACTACTGCTACCACCACCACCACCACCACCACCACTGCAGGTACATCCAAACCATTCTGTTCCTTTTTGGAGAGACTGCATTTTGTGTATGTGTGTGTGTGTGTGTGTGTGTGTGTGTGTGTGTGTGTGTGTGTGTGTGTGTGTGTGTGTGCGTGCGTGCAGCTCAAAATTGGTGGCCTCTTTTTTTTTTTTTTTGGAGGGAATGGTGAGGCAGCTGTCTCTTTTCTTTGAGTTGTAGGGGTAGCAGTTCCTTCCTTTTTTGAAGGTGAAAGAGAGGCAACCCCTGCCCCATTTTGTAAGGGAAGGGGGCTAGCCCTTCTATTTGTTTTGTGGGAGTAGGTGGGCAGCCCCCTTTTGTGAGGGAAGGGAGGCAGTCCCTCCTATATTGTGGAAGTAAGTGGGCAACCCCATTAATTGTATTTTGTGAGGGATGGTGGACATCCTCCTTTTTAATTTGTAAGGAGAGGGAGGCAGCCACCATTTTTGAGGGATAAATGAGGGTCAGTGCACTTTTCTTTAGCACTGTAAAAGGGGGGGGGGGGAGGAAGAAAGGTAGGGTCCAGCCCCCTTTCTGAGGGTAGAGTCTTTTCAGCATGGAAGGGTCAGATACAGTATATACCTATAGGTGGGTTCATAAATAGTGCACTACTAGAATATCGCCTTAAGATGGAGGATGACAATTGGGTGTGGAAGGTAAGAAGTATGAACGTCTGGGGTAGGGTTGGGAGAGGCAGACCGAAAAAGACCTGGGACGAGGTCATAGTGTGATGTCAGGGATAAGGGACTGAACAGGGAAGCTGCCAGAGATCGAAGCAGCATGGAGAGCCACCATTAGGTGACCAAGGCCGACACATGCGAGGATGTTGAAGCCTTCATAAACAGTACGATACAATAAATGATACAGTAATTACCAGTCCCATTTTGCCTCATTCGGAACATAGGGGACCCAGGCTATGCTTACCATAATCGAGAACATCCAAGGGAGATATACCAACCTATGTCCCTGTTAGTGTTTTGCATGATAGAAAAGCCTCCAATCACGTATGGGACTTTAATTATAAACCAAAAACTGACTGTCAGAATTCCATTGATACCTATAAAGCTGATTTGTTTGTTTACCTCAGCTTAAGGTATAAGTCGTGATAGTATTTTGGAACACATCCTTAACTTATGGGTTTACTGATATCAAAGTACAGTACATAATTGTTCTTTAGGTCAGTCATATATTAAAACAGGGCTAATCATTTTGATATATCACACTCTGTATTTTGTATGCTATCGTCAGTAAACTGTTAACAGAACTGTTTCTTAATTTCTGTTGTCACATATTCAACTGTATTTGTAAGTTCTGTTTTGTACTTGTAAGTTCTTTTTTATTCCATCATGAAAGTGGTGGAATATCTACAATAATAAAATTCGGTGTCTGTGTTTTCTGTTACCCATCACTGAGTGTAGCCTATTGCTGTTGTGATGAGGAGGGATAGATTGAGATGGTGTGGGCGTGTGGAGAGGATGGGGGATAACAATAGGGTGCAAGAAGTGAGAAGTGTGGACGCCGGGGGTGGAGTTGCGAGAGGCAGACCGATTAAGACCTAGGACAAGGTCACAGTGTGTGACCTCAGGGATAAGGGACTGAATAGGGAGGCTGCCAGGGGTCAAGCAGCATGGAAAGCCACGATTAGCAGGGATGGATCCGGGGAGGGGGATGGGGGGGATGCATCCCCCTCCCCCACCGGCCATACATCATTGAATAAAGAGGCAATTTCAACATTGAAATATCAGTATGTCGCGTCAAGTCTTTGGTTGAATCAGCGAATCAGACCCCCCCACCGAAAATTCCTGGATCCACCCCTGACGATAGGTGACCAAGGCCGACGCATGCAAGCTTGTAGGAATCATTAGCAATGGGAGAAAAAATAATTCATTCCTGCTGGTGGCAACCATCGTCCACTCAGTCGAAGTACTGGCTACTACTATCTTAGGTAACCCGTGCGCAGACACTCTCCCGTTCCTTTACTCCCTTGGACGTCCCCCTACCTTAGCTGGTCTTCTTGGTGAATCCCCTGTGTTTTCCATCACACACCTCATGCGTTTCCTATCTCAAACCCGTATTTTGCCCCACATTGAGTGTCTTCCCCTCGTGCCCCTCCACCTTTACTCCGCCATAGCATACCCGTCATTTTTATGCAGTGGTTGTAGTGTCATATAATCCTCCTGGGCTTGGTGCTAGTCCTTATTAATTATTATTATTATTCCTTAGGTACCTGCACTGTGATAAGCCTAATGGTTTCTTGTAACCCTGGAAACAATTTACAACGCTGGATAGGAACTGCATAAGCAAATAAGGTGATGATGTGGAGCCTGCTATGGTGTTCCTGTACTTTGGTTAGAGATGTAGCGTCCATTTTTTTTTTTTTTTTTGCATGTGTCCAACTCTGGGCATAGGCTTCACAGCCTACTATCAAGGCCCAGCAGTCATCCTACATACCATACACCTCTACATGAGTTAAACCTCTATACTTTTCCTTGTGCCTCACTGTCTAGGGGCTATCCACCACAAAGGAGCATTGGTTCACAGCATGGGACATCCCTGCAGGGTAATGGTTTGCCTGTACTTGATGGGTCAGTTCGTCCAGACAGACTGGGTTTGATCTGCTACTGCTACTACTACCATTACTGACCAACTTCCTTCTGCTTGTCATCTCAAAAACTCTCAACCCTCTTCTAAACCCTGCATTCCTGTATTTAAGTGTTCCCTCCCTCCATCTGCATCTCCTGCCTATCTTGCCTCACTTTGTCACAACCTCTTTCATTTTTACTCTCACCAGACTCTTGTACTCAGGTGAGGAGAAGCCATGTATATGTTCTAAGTTTTATCATCATCATCCTCTGATATATGTATGTTCTGTGTACTCATACTTCATCTGTATATTCTGTGTACACTTAATCTCTAATGGCAGGTGGTGGCGACCATCATCCACTTAATACAGTCCTGCCTTTTTCTTTCAGCTTTATCATTCTCGTTCTGTGTCTGCCATCCTCTTTATTTCACCCATCATTCTTGTCACTAATTACTCTTCTTTCTACTTCATGTGGCACTGCAGTGAATGGCAAGCCTAATATGGTTTTGTGTAACCCAGGATACCATTTACGATGCTGAATGTTAACCATAACCCAATGATGGAGTGATGGGGAGCCCGTCATAATGCCCCAGTTAACTGGGTGGAGAGACACTAACGTAGCACCCTTCTGGGAACCAAACCTCCACATCCGGCGAGGAGCGGTCTACCACAAGAGAACATTGGGCGATTACACAGGACGGTCCTTAAGGGGCAGTTGCTTGCCTGCGGTTGAAGGGTCTGCTCAGCAGGACAGACATGGGTTGCTCACAACTTAATCTCATTCCTATGTTGTGTTTCCACATACTGTACAGTTCATATCGGCCTTTTTCTGTGTTCTGCCATACATTTTGTCTTTCTTTATTTGGTTAATAATTTGTTTATATATTTTATTTATTTATGGTGGGTTCATGAAAATATCTAAGTACAAGAATGTTTAACTTCATCATAATGTACAAAATTTTTGCTCAACGTACACTGTAATAACATACATATGACAAATATATTTAACGGAACATTAGTCTCCACTGAAAAATTTGCCAAAATAAGGTTGTTACCCAACCTAGGTCAAGTTTAGCCCATCATACCCGTCGACCCCCTATAGAGTCACGCCATGGGTTCCCTACACTGTTAATGTTGTGTCTGTGTCTTCGTGTGGCAGGTGCTGTGCACTGCTTCATTGTGCTGTGTGGCGCTATGCTACAGGCAGGACAAGTATCATCTGTTATTCCACCCAACTCGCATCTAAGCTGGTAATTGAGGAGGACTGCTACAGGCAGGAAAAGTATCATCTGTTATTCCACCCAACTCGCATCTAAGCTGGTAATTGAGGACTGCTACAGGCAGGAAAAGTATCATCTGTTATTCCACCCAACTCACGTCTAAGCTGGTAATTGAGGAGGACTGCTACAGGCAGGAAAAGTATCATCTGTTATTCCACCCAACTCACATCTAAGCTGGTAATTGAGGAGGACTGCTACAGGCAGGACAAGTATCGTCTGTTATTCCACCCATGGAGGAGGACTGCTACAGGCAGGGCAAGTATCATCTGTTATTCCACCCAACTCACATCTAAGCTGGTAATTGAGAAGGACTGGGTGATGTCCTGATCTTTGACTACCTAGGTGAACTTGATCATCTCTAAGGATACCTCCGATGGGTGGGTATAGGGAAGGGGACCTTGTAGGATAGTCTCCTGATCAGCGAGCTGGTGTGGCCTTTTTGTGAAACGAGTATGTTGGTGTTTCGTTATTGTTAACGTTTGAATGTCTGGAGGTGGGATGTTGGAGAGGGTCTGGTAATGTGTGTCAAGTGATTTTTCTTGTGTCTAGTTGTGTTGTGTGACTGTTGCCATGTAATGACGGGTGTTGTGTGTGGGCACAGGCTACTGCTTCAAACTGTGCGCGCGTCATGCCAAGATATTCGCGAAGAGGGAGGATTTTAGTTTTAACGTGTGAGTTGTGGGAGTGGTATTGGTACAACCAGTGGTGATGCATAGGGCATTGTTTTGTATGGTCTGCAAGGTGTTACTATTAAGTGTTAAGGTAGGATGAGGGTTCTTGCCAAGGAGGCATAGGACGTTACTGATCCGATACTGTATATTGTTTGTAGAGCTGGAAGAGTATTTCTTGTGTTTTCCAAAGTCTGTCCCTGTAAATACGCTGACTGCCATGAATATGGGGGTGCACTGCCTCTTGATGTATATGGTCCTTGAAGGTGAGTTTGTGTCATATGCCACTAAGAACCTTAGTGGAGGAAATGTATGGCACAGATACATTGTTAAGTGTGTACAGCCATGAGTAAATGTTCACCGACACAGCCATGAGCAGTTTATATGATTACCACTATGTACTAGGTGACAAACGAGAATGTGATGGAGGGATTCTCTGTATTTTGGGGAGGAATGGGTTATATGGAAAGCTTGTCCATGCCTGTATCTGTGTTAATGACAAAAGGTAAGGTGAGGATGATAGGTATCGTTCACACAAGTTTGTTGTGTGTGTGTAAGTGTTCCAACCACTACCACAACTTGTGGTGGAGGGCGTGGGGGGAAGGATGTTGGTGGTAATATGGTGGTGGTGGGAGTTGTCTGGAGGTAATAGAGGTCTAACCACCATAAGTGTTATATTGACAAATTCAAAGTCAGGCCCGTCAATGTTTCACCACTGATCCATGTAGCTGGAAGTACAAAGAAGGTAATTGTATGAGTACAGTAAGTCTTGCCATCTTGTTACTTAACCCCGATATGTCAAACCAAGCAAATCCGCTGATCACAGGTAAACAACTGCATCTGTGGGGCTATTGTATAGGTGTAATGCAGTACGTATACAGTGTAGGGATCCGGCACCCCCTTATGGTAGACAGTGCCTCACTCAGGTCAGACCACATGTACTGTACAGCAGGTAAAGTAATACACCACGTAGAGATCCGGTGCCCCCTTGTGGTGGACACTGCCTCACCAGGGTCCTTTTCCATGACGAGATGCAAGGGAATATGAGGAGGTTTGTCTTGGTGGACGCGGTAGCTGCTTCACTCCACCCAGGGAGCACAGTGTCACCACCTGTAGGCTCCTCATGAATGCGCTTACCCTCTTGTACTCCAGCAAAATCAGATCAAAGCCATTATGGGACGTGATCTTGAGTCTGCCTATGAATTGCTGACTCGTGTGATGAAAGTGGGAGTGTGGAACCAGTATCTGTCACCACACCACACCACCACCACACCACACCACAGCCAACAACACTACCACCACCACTACACCACCACACCACCGCCAACAGCACTACCACCACCACTACACCAAACCACAACCACCACCACCACACCAGCACTACACCAAACCACAACCACCACCACCACACCAGCACTACACCAAACCACAACCACCACCACCACACCAGCACCACACCATTGCCAGCAGCGCTACCACCACCACTACACCAAACCACAACCACCACCACCACCACAGCACCTTGATTAATATGGTACTTGGTTTTGGCCAGACTATTCTCCTGACAGCAGGGACACTACTGTAGGCTAGTTTGTATTTGGTCCTCTAAATATTTATATAAAAAGGTAAAAAAAAATATTTTGTCCTTTCGGAGACCTCTCATTTTATGTAAAAAAAAAAGAAAAAAAAAAATCTCTACTCTCCATTTTTACCAATTTACTAATGTTATGACCAACTCTGAAACAAACATTGGGGGGATAACCCCCACCCCCCCGTGGGGCCATCCCTGCTAGCATGACATTCAAGTATTATTCTGTTACAGGAATATAGTAACTAGAGACTCATTAACGGCTCTAGATCTTCTCCATGGAACTTCTTCGTGACTAGCATCACATTCTAGTGTTTATCTCAGCATGCAATATGTAGTGAGGGCAATAACAGGCCGCGTTAGAGTATATGGACTTTAGTAACCAAGGAGACTCACTTACGGCTCTAAATCCTTACCACAGCACTTCTTCGTGACTAGCACCATATTCTATTGTTAATTTCTTCATACAGCTCAGCATTCAAGATGGAGAGATTGCAATTTTATGCCAATACTCTTTTTACTCTAACTTGGCTCAGATTTCCGTCCTTTTCCAGCTTATTTCAGGTCGCTTAGTGGCAGAATAAGACAATACTGTGGCTCTGCATCCTTCCCATAGCACTTCTTCGTGATTAGCACCATTTTCTAGCGTAAATCTATTGTTACAACCCAGCCTTCGACACGGAGAGATTGTAGACCAAGTTGAAGTGGACAGAGAATAGTTAAAATAAATATACTCAGATCCATCCACCGAGAGAGAAAGAGAGAGATAGATAGATAGAGAGAGAGAGAGAGAGAGAAAGAGAGAGAGAGAGAGAGAGAGAGAATATAGTTTTTTCACCTTAGCCAAGATTTTCGTCCTTTTGCAGATTACTTCAAGAGAGAGAGAGAGAGTCTGGACATAAAACCTTGCATTGCCTTTTCATTTATTGTTTCTAGTTCAACACACCGCTTTCTTTTCCATCACAATTGACGGCTTTTCATTTTTTTTTTTCATTTGCAGACGCCATCCCTTCCCGCCAAAAAGCAGCTGATCAGACACTGGCTTTTTGGGAATATAGGACAACTGCAGACGGTAAGGAAAAGTTTAAAGCTGATTAGTATGCCTCCATTTGAATATTTATCTGTTTATCTATCTATCTGTCCGTCTGTCTGTCTACCTATCTATCTGTCTGTCTATCCGTCTGTCTGTCTGGCTGTCTATCTACCTATCTAATAAATCTCCTCCACTTCACTTTATCTTCTACCATTTGGCTGCCCTGCCTCCAACCAACACACCCCTCCTTCATGTATCTGTCTATTCCGTTCCTTCATCTTATGCTCGGTCTCCTCCTCTCCCCCTCCACCAGCTCACTCACATACACTCTCCTACTCCGTCTCTCATTCTACATTCTCTCTCAACATGGCCAAATTTCACCTTTCCTCCTGTTCTTCCTCTTCGTCCAGTCCCCTTCCCACCCTGGGCCTCTTGCTGTAGTCTGCCCTTCTTTTCTCCCATGTTCTAAGTCTCTTCTCCCTCCAGATGCTCCCTTTTTCTCTAACATATTTGCTGTCACTCTTCTGTCACGCATATCTTTACTGACGGCTCCAAATTTTGCCATGGTGTCGGGTCTGCTGTTGTGTTCCCTGACTCCTGCTTCCAAAGTTCTCTTCCTTCCGTTGCAAGTATTCTCACGGCAGAACTGCATGCTGTTCTTTATGCTCTGCTGTCTCTTTTCAAATTCTCTTCCTCCACCTTTGTTATCTTCCCCCATTCTCTCAGTGCGCTCACTCCCTTACACACCACGCCTTCTTCTCGTCCTCTAATCACCGAAATTCAGGAGTGTCTGGTCCAGCTTTCTCTTCGGAAAAAGTCAGTTCGGTTCATGTGGGTCCCTGGCCATATCGGGATTACTGGTAACGAACAAGCGACTCGCTGGCACGTTCTGCTGTTTCTCCTTTAGGTCCTTCCCCGCCCCATTCCTGCTCTTGATTGGTTTCCTCTTCTGACCCGTCTTTTCCGTGAACGTTGGCAGTCTTCATGGGACCTGCAGGTTAACAACAAATTTCCTTGGTACACGTCAACCCACCCCAATCATCGGTGGGAGACTATCCTTGCTCATCATCGCGTGTTCCATACCCGCCTCACTCACGGTCATTAAATAAACCATGACCCTCAGACCATTTGGTCACACTGGTCTGCCCCATCACTATCCGTCACCTTTGTCGTGGTTCACTGTCCACACCACAACACCGTCTCTCAGCTTTCCCCGTCCCTTCCTCACTGTGTCCACCCACACTGATTTCTGGCTGAACCTCGCACTGTCTTTGTTTCCAATATTATCGCTTTTCTTGCTGCTCTTCATATCGTACCTTTAATTACCCCCCCCCCTCGCCACCGTAGTGCTATATAGCCATAGTATGACTTGGTGCTGTTCTTCATTAGTCTTTCCATCTTTCCACATGACCAAACCATCTCAAAGGATTTTTGTTAAGACCAGGAGGGTGTATGTGAGTAAGGCGGAGTGTGAGGCGGAGACCAAGGATCAGATGGAGGGATAGAGTGGATACATGAGGGATGGGAGTAGTCAGAGGGAGGCAGTGGCTGAATCGGTAGAGAGGTGACCTGCAGTCCTAATTGGCCCAGGTTCGAATCCCCCCTGTGGCAGGGAACAGTTTAAGGATTTGAGTATCATAAAGCAGACTTACTGATCTACCAGAAGACCCGCCGACATGTCGTAAAGGTACCCCCGTTAATACCAATACACCAGTCCTGTATGAGACAGCCCTAGCATGTATTCAATATGGACGGTGGGTGTTAGCGCAGAAGTGGTGACATGTGGAAGTGTATGGTATGTAGGAGGACTACTGGGCCTTGGGAGCAGGCTGTGAAGCCTATGCCCAGAGTTGGGCACATTAAAAAAAAAAAAAAAAAAAAACTTTCACATCCTCATATTTCTGTCTGTCTCTCCACGTAACTTCACTCATTTCCACCCCTCTCACTCTTACTACAGCAACTCTCCTTCACTTCCTCATATTTCTGCCTGTGTCTCCACGTAACTTAACTCATTTCCACTCATCTCACTTGTAATGCAGCAACACTCCTTCACCTCCTCATATTTCTCTCTGTCTCTCAACACATAACTGCACTCATTTCCACTCTCACCCTTAATATAGCAATTCTCCATCATCATCATCATCATCCGGACCTCCTTTCCCACCCTAGGGCAGGGTGAGGAGTAGCAACGTCCATCCACTCATCACTCAAGTCCTCAGGATCTGGTTCCAGCCATCAGCTATCTGAATTCCACCACCTACCATCACATACACCTACCTGGCAGAGTCCAAGCGAACGCTGTCACGTTAAAAAGAGGTGCCAAATTCCTGGTTATGCGTTTCTCCATACAAAATTCATCCAGCCAGCTCGATATCTTGTCAGTTCCCTAGCCTCACCGACTTCCATACCTCTCTTCCTCACACACTCATCCACCATATCCCTCCACCTTCTCCTTGGCCTACCTCGCCTCCTCCCTCCTTCAAATTCGCCCAGTTATACCTTTTTCACCACTCTATTGTTATCCATTCTCTCCACATGACAATACCATCTCAGTACACTCTCTTCCATTCTGGTGTCCACACACTACCTCGCTCCACATCTTTCACGAATCACATTATTTCGTATCCTATCCACCCTCTGTACTCCACATACATTCCTCAGCAGTCCCATCTCCACTGCTTTCACTCTTGACTTTTCATTTTCATGCCACACCATAGTCTCACATCCATATGTTAAAGTTGGCACTAACACTCCTTCATGTAAGTCTCGCGCAGCTGCAACTCTCAAGCCTCTCCTTCACTTCCTCATATTTCTGTCTGTCTCTCCATGTATTTCCACTCATTTCCACTCCCCTCACAAGAAATACAGCAACTCTCCTTCACTTCCTCATATTTCTGTCTGTCTCTCCATGTATTTCCACTCATTTCCACTCCCCTCACACGAAATACAGCAACTCTCCCTAACTTCCTCATATTTCTGTCCGTCTCTCCATGTATTTCCACTCATTTCCACTCCCCTCACTCGAAATACAGCAACTCTCCATCTCTTCCTCATAGTTTTGTCTGTCTCTCCACGCAGCTCCACTCATTTCCACTCCACTGACTCTTAAAATAGCAACACTCCTTCACTTCCTCATATTTCTGTCTGTCTCTCCATGTATTTCCACTCATTTCCACTCCTCTGACACGAAATACAGCAACACTCCTTCACTTCCTCATATTTTTATCTCTCTCCACGCAGCTCCACTCATTTCCACTCCCCTGACTCTTAAAATAGCAACACTCCTTCACTTCCTCGTATTTCTGTCTGTCTCTCTACGTAACTCCACTCTGATTTGATGATGATGATGATGATGATGATGAGGAGGAGGATGAGGATGTTGCTTTTCCAGGATAGGGGGAGGGAAGGTAAAAGAACAGCCAGTGTGAATTAGAAGTCCAGATCGTGCGACATAAAGTATATATGGAGTGGAGAGGTATATGAGAGAGGGGTGTAAGTTGGGGGAAGGACAGGGAAATGGTAAGGGACAGGGCGACATGAAGGCAGTTTGTTTGTGGCCACCCCTTACGGGATTAAGTTGTTTGTCAATAGAAAAATAGATAGATAGACAGGATTTGGGGATTCAGTATATGAAAGTCAAATCCATAGCCAGACGCCTTAATCCCATTATGGGTGGCCACAACAAATCGCCTCCATGTCACCCTGTCCCCTGCTATATCGTTGTTCTTCCCCCAACTTGCATCTCCCTCTCATATATCTCTCTACTCCATCCCTCCATCTCATCCTCGGTTTCTCCTTCCCTCTCTCCTTTTCCACAAACACTCTCCTAGTTAGTCTCTTACTCTCCACCCTCTGTGGAAAAATACATAAAGAGAATGAATGAGGGGAGGGGGAATGCAGAGATTATTGTGTGTGGAGTGTATATCAGAGCAAAGACAACAGGAGGATCTTTTTCATCTGGCCACACCATGGAAGGAGTTACCGGAGGGAACGGTGCAGCAGAGCTAAGGTAGAAAGTAATTAAGCAACATTTATATCAGCCTTGTATTTATTTGAAAGTCGTGGCCATATAAATAAAGACTATCCTAAAAACTTACATATCATCGTTCATTCAGCTGGTCGGATTATGATATAATCATGCTTCTGTGAAGAATAACATACCGTGGGATATATATATATATATATATATATATATATATATATATATATATATATATATACATATACTCAAATTAACTGTACTCGTAAGGGCTCTCGGCGATTTATGGGGAGGGGGTTTCCCCTCATTCCCCCCACCCCCCCACTAAGAAATCAGGGGAGCTCTGTTGCCCCCATCCCACTTTGGGCGCCCTTGAAAGGAACGAAGGATGACAAGGAGAAAACGAAGGAAGAAAGGCGGGACTTATTATTATTATATATACAGTATATTGCTGTTAAAAATGCGTTCGCGTGCAAAAATATATATGAAGTGAAAATCGTTGATTGAGTATATATTTGAATTGCACATGTGAATAATATAAATTAGTACATTATATGTGTATATAAACCTTGCCATTATTCCTCTAATTTGAATTATATTAATATCCCGTAAAAAACAACAACAACAACTGTAATCATCTTCGTTAAATCCGTCTTACGAAATATTGAATTCAATATCCTTGAATGAAATATATTCAATTGCTATGTAAAAGTAACTAAAGTTATTTGTTAGAATAGCTGAAAATAATTTATTTTATTGCATTGCTTTAATTAAAAGCCACTAATAAATATTTGTAAATGTATAGACGCCCAGCATCTCAACATGGCGTCCGTGAAATCGTCGCTTCTGAAATTAATTTGATATTTTCTGGCCTCTGACGCCTTGCATTGTGAAGGTGTGTATTGCTGCGATAATTTTAGGTAATATAGATTAATTGGGGCAGGTGAGAATATACATAGATAGTTAGTAATAGTGTATATGGCCGATGGTGTCTGGGGAGGCTGGACCAACGAGATGGAAATTATACAGATTTGTTGGTTGATGTAGCATGAGAGACTGACTAGGAGAGTGTATGTGAGGGAGATGTAGAACGAGAGACTGACTAGGAGAGTGTATGTGAGGGAGATGTAGAACGAGAGACTGACTAGGAGAGTGTATGTGAGGGAGATATAGAACGAGAGACTGACTAGGAGAGTGTATGTGAGTGAGATGCAGAACGAGAGACTGACTAGGAGAGTGTATGTGAGGGAGATGTAGAACGAGAGACTGACTAGGAGAGTGTATGTGAGGGAGATGGAGTGGGGAGGGGGAGACCAAGTATGAGGTGGAGGTGATGGAGTGAGTTACAATAAGAAATAGTACCGTACAGTTCTGCATCCTTCCCACGGCACTTCCTCATGACTAGCACCATACTCTTGGTTTAATCCCTTGTTATAGTTTAGCATTTAAGCTGGACAGATGGCAGTATTATGCCTAGTTAAAATGAACAGAGTGTAGATGGAATATCCTCATTGTTACCTATGTTAATTTTTGGACTTAGGCAGCACCATAAATTTTTGGAATTACACCCAACTAATGGACTTTAAAATTCATATGCTCATTACCTCAATTAAGTAGTTGTAAGCACTTTCTCTTCAGTAGATGTCCATTGCAAGTGTTTTTTTATGTACTTAATAAATAAATAAACTTGGGAGAGATGTTCCTGCTGCTGTCTCTGTCTTGTACTGCATCTGTACTAAAATAACCTAACCCAACCTAACTTGACCTAACCTACCCTAACCTAACCTGATGTAACCTAACCTACCCTACCCTACCCTAACCTACCCTACCCTAACCTAACCTAACCTAACCTAACCTACCCTAACCTAACCTAACCTAACCTAACCTATCCTACCCTACCCTAACCTAACCTACCCTACCCTAACCTAACCTACCCTACCCTAACCTAACCTAACCTAACCTGACCTAACCTACCCTAACCTAACCTGATCTAACCTACCTTAACCTACCCTAACCTAACCTAACCTACCTAACCTAACCTAACCTAACCTAACCTACCCTAACCTAACCTACCCTAACCTAACCTAACCTACCCTACCCTAACCTAACCTAACCTAACCTAACCTAACCTACCCTAACCTAACCTACCCTAACCTAACCTACCCTAACCTAACCTAACCTAACCTACCCTAACCTAACCTAACCTAACCTACCCTAACCTAACCTAACCTAACCTACCCTAACCTAACCTACCCTAACCTAACCTACCCTAACCTAACCTACCCTAACCTAACCTACCCTAACCTAACCTAACCTACCCTAACCTAACCTAACCTAACCTACCCTAACCAAACCTACCCTAACCAAACCTACCCTAACCTAACCTACTCTAACCTAACCTACCCTACCCTAACCTAACCTAACCTAACCTAACCTAACCTAACCCAACCTAACCTAACCTACCCTAACCTAACCTACCCTAACCTAACCTAACCTAACCCAACCTAACCTAACCTAACCTACCCTAACCTAACCTAACCTAACCTAACCTACCCTAACCCAACCTAACCTAACCTTACCTAACCTAACCTAACCTTACCTAACCTAACCTACCCTAACCCAACCTAACCTAACCTACCCTAACCTAACCTAACCTAACCTAACCTACCCTAACCCAACCTAACCTTACCTAACCTAACCTACCCTAACCTAACCTTACCTAACCTAACCTAACCTTACCTAACCTTACCTAACCCAACCTAACCTAACCTACCCTAACCTACCCTAACCTAACCCAACCTAACCTAACCTACCCTAACCTAACCTAACCTACCCTACCCTACCCTACCCTAACCTAACCTAACCTACCCTAACCCAACCTAACCTGACCTACCCTAGCCTAACCTAACCTAACCTAACCTACCCTAACCTAACCTACCCTAACCTAACCTAACCTAACCTAACCTACCCTAACCTAACTTAACCTAACCTAACCTAACCTAACCTAACTTAACCTCACCTTGACTGAGCCCAACTTAACTAAACCTAGCCTACCTACTAACCCAGCCCAAACTAACTTAACATAGATGTGATAATGGGTGAAAGTACAAGTTACAATCCCTCACATTCTTAATTATGAAGTACAGTACTAAAGAGTACATTTGTGACAGTTGTGTATGGAAGAGAAATTGCTTAAAACTGCTTAAACTAAATGGTGAACATGTTAATTTTAGTCCAAAAAGAACACCACTTTATTCAATGCTCACTTGAACCAGGCGTAAATCAAGTCACTGTTTTTTATTTTGAGCTGTAACGAGAATTGCAATAGGTCGTTTTTTTTTTATTTTCTAGTTTGGTGTGGAGTGTACTGCATCTTATTGATTCCCTTATTATTTTGACAGTGTTTGTATGTCACTGTAGCTGCCATAAGGGTTGCTGTGTCATTAAGCGTCATTGTATTAGTGTTCCTGGTCATGTACTTCTCCACACAGAATTCATCCAGCCAGCTTGATGTCTTGTCAGTCCCTTAGCCTCACCAACTACCACACTCAGTACCTCTCTTCACACATTCATCCACCATATCCATCTACCTTTTTCTTGGCCTACCTCGTCTCCTCCCTCCTTCAAATTTGTACCCTTTTTTAACGTGACAGTGTTTGGATTGGCTCTGTTAGATGGGTATGGTAGGCTATATATGAAGCTACAGAACTTGGTGATTTTTTTATTTTTTTTTAACCTATCAGATGGAGCCAGGATTTCGAGGGCTTGAATGATGAGTGTCTGGAAGTGTGGCCCACTGAATTGGGCAAACTTTGGCTGTCTGGATGTTGCTACTCCACACCCTGCCCATGGGTGGAAAAGGAGGTCCAGATGATGATGATGATGATGATGATGATGATGTATTAGTGTTGTGATGAGAATGGGTTGATTGAGATGGTTTGGATATGGGTGAGAGGTGTGAACGTTGAGGATGGAGGTGGGAGAGGCAGACCAAAAAAAACCTGGGATGAGGTCATAGAGTGTGATGTGAGGGATAAGGCACTGAATAGAGAAGCTGTTAGAGATCAAACAGCATGTGATGTGAGGGATAAGGCACTGAATAGAGACGCTGTTAGAGATCAAACAGCATGTGATGTGAGGGATAAGGCACTGAATAGACAAGCTGTTAGAGATCAAACAGCATGTGATGTGAGGGATAAGGCACTGAATAGGGAAGCTGTTAGATATCAAACAGCATGTGATGTGAGGGATAAGGCACTGAATAGGGAAGCTGTTAGAGATCAAACAGCATGTGATGTGAGGGATAAGGCACTGAATAGACAAGCTGTTAGAGATCAAACAGCATAGAGAGCCGTCATTAAGTGACCAAGGCCGACGCTTGCAATTATGCTTGAGCCTTTATAAATGATATTATTATTATTATTATTATTATTATTATTGCAGTCAAGTAACCTAAGGTGTGGCTAATTGGCTCAGGACCAGACCCGTGCCGTAGATAACCGCACTATACAAATAACTAAACCTATGGGAAAAATGCAATTTGGTTCTGGATGTTGGCCCAAAGTCCCCTTTTCACCCCACTTTTCCCTATTCTTCCCCACTTTACACAGGCACTTAGTCAAGAGGTCAGTCAAACAAAAATGACAACCCACCTTAATCACTTCCTGTGTCGGTCCAAATCGTCTCCAAGACGACACCAATACAGGCGGCGTTACTCACGTACAGTAAATTGTTGCAACAACACAATAATCACACTTGCGTAACATTGGCCTGGTGCTACACGATGTACACTGTAGTACGATGCTTGGCTGAGAGGCAACAATAGCAGGGGAGCACATGTGAACGACTGGAAAAGACAGGGCTTTGATGGGGTGGCGGGACTGCAACTGAACCAAAACAATGCTCTGCACGCTGGGGCCGCCATCTTGCCTGAGACAAGCGACAGTCACCTTGCATGCGCCTGTTGCTTCGTACAAAATTTTCCGATGGCAATATCGTTATAGTGGGAAATTCATCGTAAATTGGATTTTGGGGTGTAACTTTTTTCTTATTGTTGTAGTGAATTATCGTATACCGGTTCAACGTATAACGAGTAGTGACTGTACTGTACGTACCTGACTCTGATGACAATAGTGCTTAAGTGGAAGGGGTAGGGTTAGGGGTTCCGAGGCAAGAGGCGCTTTGCAAACCTTGCCGCGCCAGCGCCATAGGTATTTTATGCGTGTGGTTCATTTTGGGGGGGTCTGGCACCTTGTCGTGTCATAGAAAACCGTGCCATAGAAGCAAGTGCCATAGGCGACTTGACTGTATTATTATTATTATTATTATTATTAATCATTCATTCATTTATCATCAACTCCACTGTTGCCACATGAGAAGCGCAGGAGCCCGGGGCTAGGCAAGTTGGTCCTCATCTTAAATGTCAGGACCAACTTGCCTAGCCATGGGCTCCTATGCATTATTACTATTATTATTATTATTAGTTTTAGTTTTTGCCTTCCATGACAGTGTGAAGAGAGTGTAACAAGTATTTTTTGTCTTCCAGGACATTGTTGATGAGCAGAGTGAAAAAAAGCCATGAACAGAACAAAATAACAGTTTGGCACCACATTTATTGTGTACATCCAGCCAACACTGCTGGCAGGTAAGGAGATTAAGATTATGATGATGATGATGATGATGATGATGATGATGATGATGATGATGATGATGATGATATTGATGATGATGATGATGATATTGATGATGATGATAGGTTCATTGCCTAATCATCATCATCATCATCTTATCCTGTGTTGGTCCATGAGGAGCGTAGGAGTCCGAGTTTAGGCAAGTTGGTCCTGACATTTATGATGAGAGTGACCAACTTCACTCATCCCTGAGCAGCATTAATTGAGCAGTAAACCCCAACCATCCCTTGGATATAAACCTTCACAGGCTCAAAACCCCTAAATAATGAAGTGGAAGTCTGGGAATATTGATGGTCATTAGTTGAAAGCTTGTGATTATTAGGCACAGGTAGCCTTCCTGCCACATCATTATTAGGCACAGGTAGCCTTCATGCCACATCATTATTAGGCACAGGTAGCCTTCATGCCACATCATTATTAGGCACAGGTAGCCTTCCTGCCACATCATTATTAGGCACAGGTAGCCTTCATGCCACATCATTATTAGGCACAGGTAGCCTTCCTGCCACATCATTATTAGGCACAGGTAGCCTTCCTGCCACATCATTATTAGGCACAGGTAGCCTTCATGCCACATCATTATTAGGCACAGGTAGCCTTCATGCCACATCATTATTAGGCACAGGTAGCCTTCATGCCACATCATTATTAGGCACAGGTAGCCTTCCTGCCACAGCATTATTAGGCACAGGTAGCCTTCATGCCACATCATTATTAGGCACAGGTAGCCTTCATGCCACATCATTATTAGGCACAGTAAGCCTTCATGCCACATCATTATTAGGCACAGGTAGCCTTCATGCCACATCATTATTAGGCACAGGTAGCCTTCATGCCACATCATTATTAGGCACAGGTAGCCTTCATGCCACATCATTATTAGGCACAGGTAGCCTTCATGCCACATCATTATTAGGCACAGGTAGCCTTCATGCCACATCATTATTAGGCACAGGTAGCCTTCATGCCACATCATTATTAGGCACAGGTAGCCTTCATGCCACATCATTATTAGGCACAGGTAGCCTTCATGCCACATCATTATTAGGCACAGGTAGCCTTCATGCCACATCATTATTAGGCACAGGTAGCCTTCCTGCCACATCATTATTAGGCACAGGTAGCCTTCATGCCACAGCATTATTAGGCACAGGTAGCCTTCATGCCACATCATTATTAGGCACAGGTAACCTTCCTGCCACATCACATTCTGACTAAACTGATGATTTAATTCACATATGGGAAATCCCCTTTATGGTACCAGTATCTTACTATTTTCTCCCCATATAACTGGTACAATTGTTCTTGGAAATTAACTTTGGTCTGTCTGGCCAATCAGACCCATCATCCACCAGCAAGCAACTTCCCCTGCAAGGTTGTTGGGTGCAGTGAACCAGTGTTCCCTTGTGGTAGACACCACCTCACCACAGTGAGGCTTGGGGAAGTGTGGAGGGGTGAGGCACAGGGAAGTGTGGAGGTTTGGTTCCCAGATGAAAATTGCTGTTGCATCTCCACCCAGTTAAAAGCAACACCATAGTAGGCTCCACATCGTCCCGGTATTTATGATTGCCACCCAGCATTGTAAATGGTTACAGGAAACATCTAGGATTGTCACGCTGTGTATAGCCACCTGAACTGAAAAGAAGGGTACAACTGAAAAGCAGTGGGAAGGATGGGAGAAATAGGAAGAGTAGAGGGTACACTGAAAAAGAATGATAGTGGTGAAGGAAGAAGTACTGTAGGCAGCACTAGTGAGTGGTACTGTAAATCAGGATAAAGAAGCAAATTAGCTTTTCAGGAATCATTGGTACTCTGGTAGGCAGTTTTTATGTAGTATACTGTAGACTAAGTGAGGTGATTAGACTAATTGCAGTGATATCTTCAGAATTTTATTCATAGCAAGTACCTCCAAATTATTTTATTCACATACAGGAAATCCTCCTTGATTTAAATAGGTCACGGCAGTTTACTTTCTGTATATCTAAAACTGTAAATTAGGGAAAGTAGCAGATTAACCTTTTGGATATCAGTGGAACTTTATCATCATCATCACCATCATCATCATCGTCTATACTGTACCTGTTCTTCCCACTCTAGAATGAAACTTTGCTAGGCAACACATACAGAGCTATATACTGTAATATCGTTGCCATACCTCCACTGAAGGAATCCCTGTACTGGGCTTGGCCATGGTTCAGCCAATGCTTTATATGGACTGGAAGCTAAACTAAGTGTCAGAATCAGTTAATTACTCTACAACAGTTGCTATATACGTACACACACACATACATACATACATACAAACATACATAAATACATGCATACATACAAATTGAAGCTGACCGTGATACAGCTGATGTTTCTGTGGACTGGAATCTATCTATCTATCTATTGCCAGATGCCTCAATCCCGTTTGGGGTGGCCACAAACAAATCACCTCCAAGTCGCCCTGTCCCCCACCATCTCACTGCCCTGCTCCCAACTCACACCCCCCTCTCTCATATACCTTTCCACCCCATCCCTCCATCTCATCCTCGGCCTCCTCTTCCCCCCTCCACCTCACTCACATACACTCTCTTCGTCAGTCTTTCACCCTCCATCCTCTCCACATGGCCAAACCACCTCAGTGTGGACTGGAAGCTATACTAAATATCAGAACCAGGTCATTTCACTTCCCACCAGTTGCTGGAAATTGTTGGTAAAAAGCAATGAGATATATAGTAAGATTTGTAACAGTGTGAGTCTCAGGCTGGACTCTGATAGCCAGTGTGTCTTGAATAGTTTGTAAATATAGATGCCTGTCTTTATGTGCTGACATTTGTGACATATGTAATTCATCCATCCGTCATCCAATCCAACGTTGCCCCGTGAGGAGCGTAGGACCCCGGGGCTAGGCAAGTTGGTCCTGACATTTAAGATGAAAGTGATTTAATATGAGACGTATTGAAAACTTTATTGTAATTTCCTAAAAGAAGATAGTAGTAGCCATGGCCCAGGTTCATTTGAAATGTGAATCCTGTGGACTGTAGGTTGAAGTTGGTCCCGTCCTGCAGTCCACCATCCCACTTTCATGTGATATGGAAGGAACTGAGGGACATTTATACATCCAGGCAACTACCCTTTTATAGTTCACCATCTGCCTTGTGGGGAATAGGGAGGAAGTAGAGGAATATATAATTGTTGTCCTGTTATAGTGTTGGCACCACATGAAGGCATCCCTCCCCACCACCAAGAATGATGAGTAAACATGACAAATAACAAGGACATAATTCAATACATTCCCTCCCAGAATTTGTCCCCTGTATATGTAAAGGTTTATGGATTTATTGTTTGTTGGTGCCTTATTTATGTCTAATGTGCATCGTTGATCTTGTCAGGTGATAAGCAGTTTGGGAAGTGTCAAGATCAACACCACAACAAGCTTCATCTATTCTGCCTCCCTTCACTGCCAGCATCATCTCAGCATCATCTCCTCATAGCATCTGCTCTCCATGGACGGTTGTTTCAGGTGATAAGCAGTTTGGGAAGTGTCAAGATCAACACCACAACAAGCTGCATCTATTCTGCCTCCCTTCACTGCAGGCATCATCTCAGCATCATCTCCTCGTAGCATCTGCTCTCCATGGATGGCTGTTTCAAGATATCGTCCATTCTATATTTATTGTTATTATTTATTTATTTTTCTCATGCTTATTAATGCTGCAGCTCAAGCCAGTTTGTTTTGGCCTCTGGGTCATTTGAACCCAAACCCTGTGGACGTCAGACTAAAATTGCTCCTCCCTTGCAATCCACTATCCTCCTCTTGGGGGGATAGGGAGGGAGTTGAAGGATGTTTGTATAACCAGGGCAATGGTGCTGCCCATGTATATCAGTGCCACCACATGAAGGCATCCCCTCCCTCATACAGTCCAAGCTGTGCTCTTGTTTTTATTGTGTGTAAATGCATAGTTGTTGTTGAGTAACCCCAGTCAGTCTAGCCAACCAGACCCATCAATCACAGGCAAGCAATTGCACCAGTAAATAATTTGGCTTGTCCTGCAGCATTACTGTAAGTCCTCATTATAACTCATATGTTTATAGTTGACATTAAATCTTTATTAACTTGTTGAAATATTGCCACAGAAAAGAGTTCCATTGGTACATAAAATAATGATTGGACAATTAACCAATAATTGACGCACCAGATGTATGAATCAAGTTTCATATACTGTATTGTGGAACAGCCAGGGTTTAATTTGTATATATTTTATGCCATTAAGTCAAGATTAATTTATAAAAGAATTGAGTCATAAGATTTCCATTGCCACCTGTACAAGTACCATGGCAGTTGACCCACAGACATATTACCAGTTGCCTGTAAATAGTTGTAATATTTTGGCCAATTTTATCCTGTTCACCCCGGCAGTACCGTAATGATATCTTTTAAACACATCCCTGGCTTTTTAATATATGCTTTTTTGTCATTGAGTCCAGAATAACCTATAGAAGAATTGACACGTAAAATTTGCAATGGTATCTATAGAGCTGTTGGGCCATTTTCTCCCCAAATTACAGTAAGTGTTATATGGAAAATTTGTGATGTTTTTGAATCCAGCCATAACTTATAATGAGGACTGAATGTTTGGAAAATGTGATTGACTTTTTCTGTATATATTTTATGACCCCTTAACAACTACCCTCATTGATCTGTGCTTTAAATTCAGTAGCATTAACAACTACCCTCATTGATCTGTGCTTTAAATTCAGTAGCATTAACAACTACCCTCATTGATCTGTGCTTTAAATTCAGTAGCATTAATGTTTTGAGTTGTTAAGGGGTCAGAATGTACTGTGTGCTCACCCATATATTTCAGTGCTGGAAGGGACATACAAGGTGAGAGTCTCTGGCTTTTGTTGTGTTTAAGATTAAGCTGTGGATTCTGGGGAAGCCCTTTGTGATTTATACTTGCTGCCTTGACATGATTTTATTCAGTGTGGGAAACAGTATTTACAATGGAGGGGTTAGATGCAGCCTTAACAGTACTGGTAGTAATTCAGGCAACCCCAGGCTCATCTGAGTGTGAACCCAGTGCACTGCAGGCTGAAGTTCCCTTCTTCCTGCAATCCACCAACCTTCTTTCAGGGAGGGATTTGAGGGACATTTGTATAACCAGTCAGTGTAGTTACCCAGCTTTGTCAGTGCCACCCCATGAAGGCATCCCTTACTAACAGTGTAGCAGTAATAAAACCCATCAATAAACAGTGCCTCTCCTGTGCTGAATGAAATTGTTTCTCACCTGCAAGTGTTAATTGAAAAGGACTTCACCTGAATTTAAGGACTTTAGGCTGCCTTACACAAATGATTTGCATGTATACATACAAACAAATACATACATATATACATACATACATTGCATACATACATACATATTTAAATTCATTTATGCACGTGTTAGGTGTATAATGCTGTGTGGTAGTGAGACCTAGGCAATAAAGAAGGAGGATATTCACAGGCTCTAACATACAGAAATGGCAATGATTAGGTGGATGTGTAGTGCGTCCTTGAATGTGAGACCTTGGGGGAGTTAGGTTTATGATGGAGGAGTTAAGAGGAAGGATGGGGCTGGAGTGTATTGGTGTTGTGATGAGGAGAGGTAAACTGAGCTGGTTTGGGCATGTGCAGAGGATAGGGGATGACAGTTTGGTGCAGAAAGTGGGAAGTGTTAACATTTGGGGGTAGGGTTGCAGAGGCAGACTGAAAAAGACCTGGGATGAGGTCACTGAGTGTGACCTCAGGGATAAGGGACTGAATAGGGAAGCTGCCAGAGATCAAGCAGCATGGAGAGCCACCTTTAGGCGACCAAGGCTGACACGTGCAAGCATACATATATATACTGTACATACATACATACATACTTACACATATATACTGTACATACATACATACATACATACATATACCGCTGTACTGTCTTATGCTGAACAGGGTTATTTAGAATGGGTGCTCAGCCAGTCATGTTGGATCCGTTGGCAGAGTATGTACAGGCTCCTCCAAGTGAAAATGCTGCATCATATATTGGTTTTGAGTTCCCAACAGTTTAATATTAATCTGTACTGTTGTTGTTGTGACCCCAGGCTCATTTGAACCTGAACTCAGTGGACTGCAGGCTGGAGTTTACCCCTTCCTGCAGTTCATCATGTCTTTAAGGGTCTGGAAGGCAACTGAGGGACATTTGTACAAGTGGCCATCACAACTGCCTGATTTTATGCCTGATTTTATGCCTGATTTTATTCATACCACCATGACAAGTGCCTGCCCATCACCTGTACAATGGAGGTATTTATACCAGTATAGTTATAGGTAAAGTTGATAGCAGCAGAGTACAGCCTGCCAAGTGTATTTGTATAGGAAATTCCCACCAAGTTTGAATATGAACCTCCCACCAGGTCTGTTTCAGTGTAAAGTTCCTACCAGTTCTGTTTGAATAGGAAGTTCCCACCAAGTCTGTCTGAATAGGAAGTTCCCACCAAGTCTGTCTGAATAGGAAGTTCCCACCAAGGATGTTTGCATAGGAAGTTGGTTCATTTGGCTTAAAAGGTTGAGCACCCATGTTGTGGCAGCATTGTTAGGTATCAGTTGCTTCCATGTTGTGGCAGCGTTGTTAGGTATCAGTTGCTTCCATGTTCTGGCAGCATTGTTAGGTATCAGTTGCTTCCATGTTGTGGCAGCGTTGTTAGGTATCAGTTGCTTCCAGTTTTACTTCATTAATATTGTAATATACATGATTTTTTGATAATCTGATTTACACAGTCATATTTGCCCAGTTTTTGACAGTAGAAAGGATAGGCATTTACCTCTTCAGCCTGAGGATGTTATTTCTGTTTTATTCCTTTCACCATCCAATCATTGTCCAATCCATTAGGAGTGTAGGGGGTTGAGGTGAGGCCATTTGTGTATCATCCAGTCCATTACTGTCCTTCAGGAGTGTAGGATCCATTAGGAGTGTAGGATCCATTAGGAGTGTAGGGGGTCGAGGTGAGGCCATTTGTGTATCATCCAGTCCTTTATTGTCCTTCAGGAGTGTAGGATCCATTAGTAGTGTAGGGGGTCGAGGTGAGGCCATTTGTGTATCATCCAGTCCATTATTGTCCTTCAGGAGTGTAGGAGGCTGAGACTAGGCATCCATCCATCATGCCATGAGGAATGCAGGAGCCTGAAGCTAGGCTATTCAATCAGGGCATCAGTTTTTGCCACCACCCACCTATCATTCAGCTCCTGAATGCCTCACCAGGAGTGATGAGGGACCCTAAGCTAGGTCATTCATCCATCATTCAACCCTTTACCTCCCCATCATGAGTTTAAGGGCCCTGAGCTAGGCCATCCATCCATCCATCATTCAACCCTTTACCTCCCCATCATGAGGTTAAGGGCCCTGAGCTAGGTGATCCATGTGTCATTCAACCCTTTACCTCCCCATCATGAGGTTAAGGGCCCTGAGTTAGGTGATCCATGCATCATTCAACCCTTTACTGTCCCATCATGTGTGTCCCTGAGGTTAGGCAGTCCATCCATCATCTAACCCTTTATTACCTCACCTGGAGAGTGTAGGGTCCCTAGATGGCACTGCTCAGTCAGGACATCAGTAGTGTTTTATTCTTGCTGCCACCCATCTATTATCCAACCCTTTACAGAAGAGAAGGTGCCCAATGCTAGGCTGTGACATGTGGGCTGTAGCAAGTATAGGCTGTGGAGATGAGTGTTTTAGGTGGGGAAGTATAGGCTGTGGAGATGAGTGTTTTAGGTGGGGAAGTATAGGCTGTGGAGATGAGTGTTGTAGGTGGGGAAGTATAGGCTGTGGAGATGAGTGTTTTAGGTGGGGAAGTATAGGCTGTGGAGATGAGTGTTGTAGGTGGGGAAGTATAGGCTGTGGAGATGAGTGTTTTAGGTGGGGAAGTATAGGCTGTGGAGATGAGTGTTGTGGGTAGGGCAGTAAGATGGAAATTCAGAGGTGAGGAAGGAAAAAAGTGGGTGGGTGTGGGTGGAGAGGAGTGTTTGGCATGGAGTGGGGTGGTGATTATAACTCTTTGATCTTAACTTAGCCCAGGTTTTAGTCCTTTCTTGGCTTAATTTGGTTGGTTCATCGGCAGAATCAGATAATGTTGTGCTTCCGGCTTCTTTTTGCAGCACATTTTGGTAAATAGCATCATATTCTATTGCTAATATAGTGTTTTAACTAAGTATTCAAGATGGAGTGATGGCAGTTTTAGGCCAAGTTAGCTAAGCTGGTAAGGTTCAAGTCATGAGGTATGAAGAACTGCCCAAGTTGCAGTTTTCAGAGCATAGGGGCATAAGACTTGGCTGCAATGGTCCAGAACATTTTAGGGTTGGAGACTGGGTGGAGAGGTGTATGAGAGAGGGAGGTGTGAGCTGAAGGGTGGGCAGAGAAATGACAGGGGACAGGGCAACATGGAGGCAATTTCTTTGTGGCCACCCCTTTTGGGATTAAGGTGTCTGTCTGTAGACTGATAGATAGAGACTGACGTATGCCCCTGGTAGCATTGTATGTGATATAATAATCTCAGGTCATATATACGATCTGAACCATATGTAAGCCACAGTTCATTCTGGCCCATGAGATCTAGTAGACCACCAGGCATCCTTCCCATGTCATTCTACAAACAGTTTCATTCTTATAGACTTTCATCCCCCACGTCTTTGAGTCATTACCAGTCATGTCATAGGACTGTAGGCCATATTCTGAGTGGCTTTGTGGATATCTTAACACTTCTTCCCTAGCAGTTTGTCCAGCATATTACACCTCTGTATCAAATTTTCTGTTACTAATGCAAGGTATATTGATATTAAGATGACATAAATAGCATACAGGAGAATGTTAAGGTATATTAGGGATAATAAATAGCTAAGGAACAGGTGTTATGAAGCCTCCTCTGTCACCTTGAACATTGTGTTGCATCTTTCCATTCCTCGTACTTGTGATATTTAGTTAGCATTACAGTACGAGCTTTATAAATATTTTGATGTTTGGTGCTTACTTCACCCCAGAGAAAGTCTTACTCTTGGTACCACAAGATGGTTTGATTCAGCTTAAGGGAGACTTCTGATAATGAGAGGATTAATGAGGCTGTAGCTTATCTGTAGTCACTGTGTTTTCACCAAAGATCCCTAAGCCCTTTCGGCCCAGTTGATGGCCGGGTGTAGTCAGAGTGGAGAGTAAATTTGACTAGTAACCAGGAAGACAGTTGTTCCTCATAACTCACTGTCATGCAACCACAAGATTGTAGGAGTGGCATAATTCCTGAACTAAATCAGTGGCTGGCAGGAATAAAATGACACAACATTGGCTGAAGGGGTAACTTTATGCTTTTTCAACATTTGTACTAACAGTTTCTCTTTTCTTTTCAGATGGCTGCAGACTTCATCGTCTCCCTCAGTCCTTCCCAATCCTTCCTTTCCCATCCTTCATCCTTCCCTTCTTCCTACCCTCCACCTCTCCTCCCTCTCTCCAACTGGGGGCCTGCCTTACATCCCAGGAGTGGCTGCCCAGGAATCACCAACCTTCCCTCTATCCTTTTCCTTTCTCTCCTTGTGTGTGTGTATGTGTGTGTGTCTGTGGCTTGTATTCTCATTGGCTTAAGGGGCCTCACTACCACCTCTTCCTTAATGATTTATTTTGTATATTACACTTAGTTGTCAATATGTATAAATAATCTGTCAAGGGTGAGGTGGTAGGGAGTGTCCTTAACCAGTGGGAATGTGAGCCATGATGTGCAGGGGTGGTGGGGGAAGGGAAAGGGCTGGGAGGGGGGGAGGGAGGGGTGGGCAGGGGTTTAGATAGGGCCAGATTACCCAATCCCTAACGGGATTATACGGGGTTGGCCTGCCGGCGGGGCAATCTGTTTCCCCATCTCGGCCCCAACCCATTGCTTCTCTCTCCTCCTCCCAGCTTTACCGCCTTTCCCTTCCCCCGCCTGGCCAGCTCCAGTGGGTTTACCCCCCCCGGCCCAACACCCCCACCAGGGTGTCTGACCCAGTCACTCACCCCAGCCAAGATGGTGGTGGTGGTGGTGGTAGGGGCTGTGTGTGTGTGGACTCAACCCACCACACACACACACACACCCCCACCACCACCACCACTATCAGTGCTGTGGTGGAGCCCAGTGAGTGGAGGGTGTGGTGGCTGGCAGTAGCTTCTGCTACTGCCAGCCACCACACCCTCCACTCACTGGGCTCCACCCTGCTGGCTGGGGTGGGTGACTGGGTCAGACGCCCTGGTGGAGGTGCAGCTGGAGCTGGCCAGGTTAACCCACCCCTGCACATCAGTGTGAATGAGTTCCTTCAACTAATCCGTTTTCTCTTATATTTCAGGGGTAACTATTATATTTCTTTTTCAGGGGTAACTATTTTATTTCAGATTCTACAGACACAGGACTTCAAACCAGGTAATTGTTTGTTTATATTTATTATCCTTGTATGTCCCCTCAAGGGTGAGCACATTGTTTGTACATATAAACTTGTATACAATAAATATATACTGTTGTACTTAGGACTTTTACTTCCCTAGTAGTTAGAGCTATGATGATAATATGAGAGAGAGAGAGAGAAGCATATGACAGAATACATACAGGAAGTGAAAGTGAAGAGATAGAATATACAGGAGAAGAGAAACATATGACAATATATACAGAGGAAGAGAGAGTGAGGAGGTAAGAAACATATGACAGAATATACAGGAGAAAAGAGACATATGACAGAATGTACTGAGGAAGAAAGGAAGACGAGATAAATACATGACAGAATACTGTGGAACAGAGAGTAAAGATATAGAAACATATGACAATATACAGAGGAAGAGATACATGAATCAATACACAGAGGAATGGAGAAATATGTATACAGAGGGAGAGAGAAATAAAAAGATGAAGTGAATGAAACAAGACCTGAAAGGAATAAAGATTAAGACACCATATAGTGGCATAATAAGACAAAGATGATGAGGCCACTTCCTGGCAGAACAACAACCTCTGGCAAGTACATACATTAAAAACTTAAGGTCCTTCCATACTTAGAATAATACCATCTTATCCAATGGCAGGACTTAACATATTAGCTGTAGATTTCACACTGCTAGAACACAGAATGACACAGAAACTAAAGGTACATGATGCAAATTCTTTAATGGAACTTTTCTACTGTGGGTACAAAAACAAACTGCACAGGGAGACAGCACTCAATGGTCATCCCTTCTAAGAACTCTGAGAATGAAGAAATTCCAACCGAGACTTATGAATGTTAGGGCTGTAAGGCTGACTCTGATCCATGTTTAAATATACTCAAAACCCTACAGTCTATCCACTCTAACTAGGCTTAAAACTGGCATCTCTCCATCTTTAATGCCAAGCTGTTACTTGAGATTAAGATTAGCATATCAAACTACTCACAAAGTTTTATGGGAGGGATGTAGAGCTACAGCACTGTCTTATTCTGCCAATGAGGTCAGACATCTCTGCCAAGTTAAAGTGACCTAGTATAATGATAAATAGGTGAGGTATCATATAATAAGCACTAATGAACTGTTTCAGTCATTCTGTAAAGACTCTAATGGTAAAAATACGAGCTCAAAGTGTACGATAGAAAGTTCTTAGATTCTGATTCTGAGATACACCTACTAGCACACAAATTCAATTCCTTCACTACTGACATTAAAGTTTATTCCTGCTGCCTCCAATGATTTGATTTAACTTCTCTCTCGTCCTGAATTAGTTAATACAGAGTATTTGTAGCCTCTCAAGTGTCTTTCCCTTACTGACTTACATTGTCTGAAGGTAGAATACTGAATGAAGGCTGTATGTCAACTCTTCACTACAGTCACTCCAAGAAACTTTACTCAGTTCTTCTACTTAACAGGTTAATGAATGCTGTGCGACTCCTCAAGTTCAAAAACTCTCCCATACTAACTAACACTGTCTGAAAGCAGCAAGAATAAAATGATAAATTTGTCACTGGAGTGAAGTGGTTAAAACTGCAGTACAAGATAATACTGTACTATCTTTGGGTCTTTGTGCTGACACCTTGTATATTTTATGCTACTTCCCAGCATTACTTATTCAGCTTGAGATAGAGTACATGAACGGGAATAGCTAAGGCCCTATCAACTCTTATTACATGAGTACTCTTCCTAACCTGCTTAAAACTCCCTATGAAGTACTTGTTCTAGCCTGACATATCACTCCCTTCAAGATGGCCAGGCATTTGAGTGGTAACCATGAAGACTCATTCCTACCTCCAACTCAAAGCTCAATGGATTTCAGGCAACAAACTTAGTACGAACAGCTGTGGGGGAGGCCCAGTTCCCTCAGATTAAAATAAACTGGCTACAGTAACTGAGGTGACTTACTCCCACCTCAGAACTAAGGCTCACTGGACTTAACACAAGCAGGACTTTGCTGTGTGGCTCATTCCACGTCATGACAGTATTCTGCTAGATCAACCTTTTTTATGCTCCCTGATTATAACTGGGGTTTCTGAGGCTTGAATGGTCTCTGAACAAGTGTGTGTGGCCCACTTCATTGAGCATGCTGTTGATAAGGTTTCTGTACACTACCTCACCTCACCTGCAGTGGGAATTGGGATTCAGATGATGGTTGCACAAGAAATGGACTTCTTGGGTGGCAGTTCTACAGAGAACTGCTGGCTAGAATGGTGTATGAATGTGTGTGGCCCATTTCACTAAACATGCCGTTGATAGTTATTTTTTTTTATTTACTTTTAATTACCCCATCTCTCAAACTTACCTCAGCCATTATATGTGGGAATTAGGGTCAGGATGATGCTGAAGAGGGATGCCTTCAAGCAATGGCACTGATATAAACAGGAAGTGCAGCTGCCTGGTTATAAAAATGTCCCTCAACTTTCTCACTGTCCCCAAAGGGTGAAGGGTGACTGCAAGATGAGGGCACCTTCAGCCTGCAGTCCACCATGTTCATGTTCATTTGAATCTGGCACTACAACTAATACCACCAGGGTCAGGATGATAGTATTAACAATTCTTTGCACATTTTCTTCATTTCATAAAAATTCCATGCACACACTTTACTGAACTTTCACTCACCATGCACACAGAGCAGTAGAAAGAAAAGTTATATATAAAGGCTAACACCTCATGAGATGTTTAGATTTTAAACCTTAACCCCTTCACCCTTAGAGCCAGAAGCCCAAACCACATGCAAGCTTTGAGGTAAACCAGATTGAGCTTTATGTACAGCGATAACTAAAAACTGATTATTTTATGTACTTTAAATACTGCAGGTTTTACGCTGGGTTGCACTGAAAATATTGGGGTGCCAGAACTACATAAAAAATGATGGCTTATATTTAATCAACCATGATGATATTATGCTCTGGCCCCAAAACTGACTAGAAAGTGAGAGTCACAAGGCACAATGACTGCCTCAGGGAAGCAGTCACCACTTAAGAAAATCAATTAATAATTAATGAAGGGAAATTAATGGTGGAAATTCTCTTGTAACCTCAAGGAATGAATTACCAAGTTTATGATTTACTAATTTATTTAACCCTTTCAGTACGATAGTGCCCTCGCATGGCTTGGGTTAATCCACAGTCGATGGATGGCTAATTCACCTGACCAATGACACTTCCTTTTAATGCAAGGAAAAAGGTACCAAAGGCTAGAAGCGCAGAAAATTATTCCCTCCAAGAAGCTATATAACTTAAGCAGCTCAACATAACCTCAGTTTAAGCTTTTCTAATTTACTTTAACCTTCAAGGGGTACAAGGGGTTAAGGGTTAAAATCTTACAAGGGATTCACAAACACTTATGATCTATTTCCTCTCGTATCTGACAAACACAGGTTATATTCTGCTGTCTCCTCCTCTTGTCTGGCCTGAAAAAAAGAAATCACAGCTACGGCAAGAAATTGATCATAAACCTGCTGTGAATCAACATACTAAGCAATAATATAGAACTTATTTATATTATTCAGTCAGTCAGTCCTCTTATAGGTCAGGGATGCTTTCCAAAATGTCAAAATTTTTCCCATACAAGACAGGGATGTTCAAAAACACAGCATTGTAACTTTTTATAAAGCACAAGAGATGCTTTCCAAAACATCAGAACTTTATAAGTCAGGGATGCATTCTAAATTATAAACACTATTCTTGTATCAGACAGGAGTGATTCATAATATAACTGCCTTTTCAATACACATGAGGCTGCAACCTGGGGGAAACTAGAAATCAGCTTTTAATAAATGACTATTCTGCCCTTAATGTTTGGACTGAGCAGAAATAATCAGACTAGCCTTGGGTCCCTCTGCTCCTTAAGAGGCATTAAAGGACTGCATGATTTTATAAAAACATCATTCAGACCTCTTCTCTCACTCGTCAGTCATAAAACAGAGGCATGTTTCAACACTGTTTTATTTCTCATAAAACTGTTTAATACATTGCCTGTGATTCTTCACAGGTGTTTTGAAGTGTTTGTCTCTTGTAGCACCTCAATCATGAATCAAATATATCTCAAAGGTATTTCAGGATTATTATTATTATTAATAATACTATTCTTATTATTCTTATTATTATTTGTAGTAGCAGTGGTAATAATTTCCCCACACACATCCCAGACCTATAAAGAGGACTTATGGCCATATAATTAAAGCCGAGTGTGCCAGGTTAGGGACAAGGACCAGTTCCTGTGATAATTTCTCAGACCTGTCCTCCTCACACCACTGCTGACTACTGTACATACTCTGGGATGCACGCTGAACACATTTAAAATTTACATGTGTGCAAGTGATGGAGTGGAAAGGTATATGAGAGGGGGATATGGACTGGGAGCAGGCAGTGAAATGGCATAGGACTGGGCGACATGGAGGCTATTTGTTTGTGGCCACCCCTTACAGGATAGAGGTATCTGGCAATAAACAGATGGATAGACAAATGATCAAACTTAGGGATCTGATACACTGACACACACGGTTTTAATTATACGGCTCTGACTGAATAAACGTTACATATAATTTTCCTGTACTAAACATCTCATGAGGTGTACATGTACAGAACCACATCCAGGTACATTCTTCCCTCCCCCCCCCAACCCCTCACTGAGTATTTGGTTCCCATTAAATTCTGTCATTTTTATTTAGGAGAAATATATGGTATAGAATAAATACATTTCTTATTTCATACATAAGGCATATACAGGATGACCCATATAAAGCACTCCACTAGAAAAGCATGTGGCAATATCTTGTGTGTTGGGGGAATAGCTCAGCCTGCTGGTGTGGGTGTGGGTGTGGCAGTGGGAGTAGGAAACTGATAAATGATGCAGCAGAGACAGGGTAGATACAGATAACACTGATCTGTCCCCACAACACACAACAATCTGGCCGGCAGAGTGGAAGTGTAGTGTTTACATGGGTCAACCTGTATATGCAAGAAAAAAAATCTCAACAATTATTTTACATCAACTGCTGAACTTTGTAACATCGCTGGATTATCTCCTGGCAACTCTATTACAGGAGAAAATTCTTGGTTGTTGTACGGCCATGATATAATTGAGTTACTGCATTCTGGTGACTTCATGAATTTATTGAACAAAAAAGCTGTAAGTAGTCAGGGTGTTAACAGTACTATTAATTCTTCTATGGTAGTGGCTGAAGGGGTATTTTTCTCTATTTAACTCCAGATAATTTTAATCTAATGGGAAAAATTTAATTTTAAATCTTCTATATGACTTGTTGTTCCTCTAACTCCTGATTTTATTGATGGAGAAAAATTGAATCTTTTCTTGTACATGCTTCAACTTTGATATTTTTTCAAGTTAACTCCTGATGATTTTTATTCAAGGAGAAATGTTCTGTTACTCTTTAATTTTTCTATACCAGTTTTAATCTCCTGATATTACTGAAGGAGAAATGTTAAATGTGAACCTTGAGGGCAGAACCAATACGCAGTGAAGGATTAAGGGAAGAATAATGATCTGGATGTGGCTTTCCCCTTATTAATTATTTTATACCCCCCATACAGTGCAATTCCCAAAATCCGAAATAGTTAGGATAAAGAGGTGCCTGGATTCTTTGGTGGGCACACTGGAATAATTCCCTGTCTTTACCATCAGTTATACAGACACCAACTTGCTTGTATTTCTTTATAAAATAATTGTACCTACTCCTTAATTATTCCACAATTATGGTCATGATGGCAAGGTATGAAAATTCAACAACAAACTTTTTTTTTTCCTTCTCTCTCTCATTCACACATTCAATCACTCACTCTCTCTTTCTTTCCTTCTTGACCATGGGAATACACACACAGAGCAAACTACTGAATCACGTACTGTACACGGTTCATGCAAGTCCAGTCTGAGCCGCCTTACATGACTG
>NC_137036.1:13528811-13621311 GCF_032717465.1 Coenobita brevimanus
CATGAAAAAATCATCATCATCATCATCATCATCATCATCATCATTACCTGAAAGCATAACTGAACTACATACAACTGCAGACACAAACACTGATACACATCATTTTGGAAAAAAAAAAAGTGTACAATGACTTCTGACACCAAGAACAATATTATAATACTTGTAGCTTTAAAAACACATCAGAACATTGTGTTAGAGTTCCAAAACTGACAGTTTCATTAAAAAAAAAAAAAAAAAAAAATCAGAGCTACATTAACACATTAACAATATCTGAAATCACCACCACCACCACCACCACCACCACCACCACCAAACCTAACCAATCAGCAACAATCAACTACTGTACACTTACTCAAAAAGTACCAGCTAATACTGCTGTGTTGCTGCTGAGTAACCCCAGTCTGTCTTGCTGAGCAGACCCATCAACAGCAGGTAAGTAATTACCCTTCAAAGCCACCCTGTGCAGTGAACCAATGTTCCCCTGCAGTAGACAGCGCCTCACTGTGACAAGGCACAGCGAGGCATGGGAAACGGTGTGGTTTGGTTCATGGATGGATGCCACATTGTGTCTCTCCATTCAGTTAACAGGCACCACAGTAGGCTCCACATCACCCATTCCTTGGTTATATGGTTACCACCCAGCGTTGTAAATAGTTTCCTGGACTACAGGAAACCATTTGGCTTGTCACTCAGTGTAGAGTCACCTGAAGTGGAGGAAGAGTAATAAAAAGTGACAAGGAGGATGGAAGAAATATGAAGGATGGAAGGTAGGCAGAGAAAAAGAATGATAGGGGTGAAGGAAAAAGTAGGCAGCACTACATCAAGTGAGTGGATGATGGTCGCCACCACCTACCACAACAAGAAAAGATAACGGACATTTAAAACACAGGAAAAGACCACACAGCACTATTGGTAACTCAGAAGCTGGCTATACTACAGCAGCACTACATCAAGTGAGTGGATGATGGTCGCCACCACCTACCACAACAAGATAACAGACAATTAAAACACAGGAAAAGATCACACGCATTATCAATAATTCAGAAGCTGGCTATACTACAGCAGCACTACATCAAGTGAGTGGATGATGGTCACCACCACCTACCACAACAAGATAACAGACATTTAAAACACAGGAAAAGACCACACAGCACTATTGGTAATTCAGAAGCTGGCTATACTACAGCAGCACTACATCAAGTGAGTGGATGATGGTCACCACCACCTACCACAACAAGATAACAGACAATTAAAACACAGGAAAAGACCACACAGCACTATTGGTAATTCAGAAGCTGGCTATACAACAGATAAGGGACTGGAAACGGCTGATGTGGATGAGGACACGATAAAGGGTAAACAAAACAAAACCAGAGTAAGGCAGGATTAAGGTAAGCCAAGACAGTCTCGTACTTTACAACTTCTTATTGATTTTCTTGGCTAAATATTATGTAAGAATCAGGGAGACTTCTTAACACCTCTTCCTTGGCTACTTATTTTGCCTCTTCCACCTTAATATCCTCCATTAGGTTACTGATGCAAATTATGTTGATATTAAAAGTATGAAAATAATATAAAATGGTGCTGGACTGATGCCTTCATGTGATGGCACTGATATAATGTGATGGCACTGATATAATGTGATGGCACTGATATAATGTGATGGCACTGATATAATGTGATGGCACTGATATAATGTGATGGCACTGATATAATGTGATGGCACTGATATAATGTAATGGTTCAATTCCCTGGTTATACAAAAATCCCTTACCTATTCTCTAACCCCCACAGGGAAGATGGTGGACTGCAGGAGGGCAGTTTAAGCCTGCCGTCCACTTGGTTCACATTTCAGACAATCGTAGGGCCAAAGCAACCTCCAATATACCACCACTAAATACAAATGGAATTCTACACATTAGTTTCTCCTTACAGAACATATTATTGCATCATTTTGTATTGTGTATCAAGGCTCTAACAGGCTTGCATCGGCCTTGGTCACCTTAAGGGCGGCACAATAATATATATCCCACTTAACGGAAATATGAGTAGCAATAAACACCAAGCCAATCCATATACAGTACAGTATTACTCTAAATTAACTGTTATATGAGTCTGGAATTATCATTAATCCATCTATCTGTCTGTCTAGCCATCCATCTGTCCCTGTCTGTCTCTCCATATTCTCATTTAACGGCTATCCGAGTGTCCAAAAGCCTCATTACTCTGGCATCAATCTATCTATCTGCCTCTCCACTTGTCTGTCTGTCTGCCTGTCTATCTACACCTATCTGTCTGTCTGCCTACCTACCTTATATGCCAATTTATCTATCTAACCATCCCTGTATCTATAGTCACATGCCTTAATCCTAGAATGGTTGGCTATGAATAAATGCCTGTCCCCTTGTCCTATGCCATCACACTGCCTTCCCTTCAACTCACACCACCTTCATTCATATACCTTTCTATACCACCCCTCCATCTCATCCTCAGCCTTCCTATCCCCTTCACTTAAATACTCTTCTAGTCATTTTCTCACTCTCCATCCTCAGTCACTCACGCTACCAGCTCTGTTACTGCATCATCATCATCATCATCATCATCATCATCATCATCATCATCATCATCCAAGCCTTTTTCCTACCTAAAAACAGACTGAGGTTAAATCTAGTGAGCAAGAAAAAGACAGACAGAGGGAGAAACTAACCAAAAGTCTACCCAAATGAATGGGCCACACACTCATCATTTAAGCCTCTGGAATCCTGACTCCACCCCAAAGGCATGACCATCCACACTTATGCTTGTCACACCTCCTACACAGCACCTGTTAAGAGTTGTGGTGGTTGAGAGGGATGCCTTCATGTGGTGGCACTGATAAATGAAAGTTACCTATGCACATGTCCCTTATAATCCCTGCCTATCCCTGCAAAGGAGGATGGTGGTCTGTAGGAGGTGGGTAACTTCAGTCTGCATAGTTTACAATTACACAGGTCAACGGTAACCACATCAACAACAAGACAAAAATAACTGCATCGTGTCTTAATACCGGTACCCCCTTGGCCTCACTACAAGTTTGCAGTCCACTGGGTTCCATTACAGATAAGCCAGGGACTGCTATAACAACAACTGGTACCCCCTTGGCCTCACTACAAGTCTGCAGTCCACTGGGTTCCATTACAGATAAGCCAGGGACTGCTATAACAACAACCGGTACCCCCCTTGGCCTCACTACAAGTCTGCAGTCCACTGGGTTCCATTACAGATAAGCCAGGGACTACTATAACAACAACCGGTACCCCCTTGGCCTCACTACAAGTCTGCAGTCCACTGGGTTCCATTACAGATAAGCCTGGGACCACTATAACAACAATCATAATAAGTTGTACATCATGGCACCAATAAAGGGTTGGGAGTTGTCCTTATCATTGAGTGTACATTGTAAACAGATAACAGGCTGGCAAAGGGTGAGAACAGGGAGATAAACTGATGTAAGAGCTCAGCTCAGCTGGGGTTGTCCAATGCTCTACATCAAAGCAACCTGCATGGATAATGATACTCTAATGTGCTGTGCAGTGCTGTGCCTCTAAGTGCTGTGCCTACAATATAAGTGCATCTACAGTCCATTCACTTTAACTTGGTGAAGATTTTCATACTTTCATTCACTTATACTTTATGGATATTTTCATCTTTTCACAGCCTGTTTCCTATGCATCAATGGCAGAGTACAACAATGCTCCAGCCCTGTGTACTTTCCATTGCACTTCTTCATGACTAGCACCATATTATAATCTCATCTTATGGGTCAGCATTCAAGATGGAGGGATGGCAATTTTACACCTAGTTAAAGTGAACAGAACTGTGTCTACTGTATCAACATGTTTCAGAGTACTGTACTGTACTGTACTGTACCTGTTGCCTTGGTGTTGGATGGGACGCCTTCATGTGGCTGCACCAATACACCAGACAGCAGTTAAATAAATGCCCCTGAACTACCTCCCTATTCACTGACAGGAGGCTGGTGGACTGCAGGACAGGGATAACCATGCTGGTGGACTGCAGGACAAGGATAACCATGCTGGTGGACTGCAGGACAGGGATAACCAGGCTGGTGGACTGCAGGACAGGGATAACCATGCTGGTGGACTGCAGGACAGGGATAACCATGCTGGTGGACTGCAGGACAAGGATAACCAGGCTGGTGGACTGCAGGACAGGGATAACCAGGCTGGGGGACTGCAGGACAGGGATAACCAGGCTGGTGGACTGCAGGACAGGGGTAACCACGCTGCAGTCCAACAAAGTCAGCTTCTGATAAGTCTGGGGCCACAACAACAACAACAACAACAACAACCTGTCCTCACCCTCTGCCTGTACTGTCTCCATTTTTTTTTTTCTTTAATACAAATGAGTCTATGTTTCTTGTCATGAAATCTTCATATTAATGTTGGCCATTGTACACTAGTTTTTTTTTTTTTTCTTGGGAACTACACAAATTGCCAAAGCAGGTAACTGCTTCCTCACAGCTGCTACAAGCTGATGGGAATAAGGAACTCTGTGATGTATATTAATCTCTGTAACACAGTGACAGTTTCAGCTTGAACTTTGACTGTGTACTTGTGTCTGTTTCCCTTGTGTGATAATTGTGTGGCTGGCTACCAAGTCTGTACAAGGCTTATAACAATATCTTTCTAAGAGTTACTCATCTCTTACGTCAAGAGATCTAGTGTGTCTGTTGTAGCCTGACAAATATCCCCAACCCCTTTCAGCTACACTGGTCACTAAGTGTAGTCAGACTGGAGGGTCGGTTTGACTAGTAACCAGGGAGACTCATTACTACCTCATCTAAGGCTCATCAAAATTCATGTAACCACATTTAAACATTCAAGTTGTGAGAGTGGGACAGTTCCATCTGATGAAAACAGAGCCTACAATATTATAATTAGGAGTGCCTCTCACCACACTGGAAACTCATTATGTATCTCCATTACACACTGTTCTCTGGCAAGGCTGCCTTCCCTCCATCCTACACCACCCTCCTTCATATACCTTCTACCCTTACACCCTCCACCTCATCCTTGGTCTCCCTCTCCCCCTCCACCTCTCTCCTAGTCAATCTCTCATTCCCCATTCTCTCCACATGGCCAGGGTACTCCACCTAACTCTTTTCAGCACATCCACATCAGCACCACAACACTCCTTAATATCCTCATTGCTCTGTCTCTCTCTCTCTCAATCCCCATAATCTCACACGCTTCACATCCACATCAACACAACACTACTTCATTTCCTCACTGCTGTCTGCCCTTCCACATACCTCCACATGCTTCACATTCACATCAATACCACAACACTCCTTCACTTCCTCATTTGTGCCTCTGTTTCTCCACATAGCTACACATAAACACACACATTCACATACATATATATATACTTACATACATGCACATACACATTCAAATCACCACCACAATGCCTCTTTTAACTTCCTCATTTGTATGTCTCTCCCCACATAACTCCTCATTCTTCCCTAACTAAATCTAACCTAAACAAGACCTCTAAAGAATTAACCAAACTTAACAACCTAACCTAACTAGACCTCTAAAGAATTAACCAAACTTAACCTAACCTAACCTAACTAGACCTCTAAAGAATTCACCAAACTTAACAACCTAACCTAACCTAACTAGACCTCTAAAGAATTCACCAAACTTAACAACCTAACCTAACCTAACTAGACCTCTAAAGAATTCACCAAACTTAACAACCTAACCTAACCTAACTAGACCTCTAAAGAATTCACCAAACTTAACAACCTAACCTAACCTAACTAGACCTCTAAAGAATTCACCAAACTTAACAACCTAACCTAACCTAACTAGACCTCTAAAGAATTCACCAAACTTAACCTAACCTAACCTGACCAAACATGACATAAAAAACAAAACAAAACAAAGCTCCACATAATTCCACATGCTTCCTAAACTAAACCTACCAAACCCAACCCAGGATTAAAAAAAAACTAACAACAAAGCTCAATATAACTCCACATCCTCCCTTAACAAAGCCTAATTTAACCTAAGTAGATCTTTAGAGAACTAATCCCACAGTAGCCAAACTTGAACCTAACACACCCTAACCTGGAAATTTTAAGAAATATATACCGTACTTGACTTCCCCTACCCAAACTACAGTACTGTATACCTTACCACAAACTGCCATCAATTCCACGTAACAGAGAGTATACTGTATTGTGATCTGGCCTTAAACCTGTGAGATATATGATTAATGTAGATCTGTATAAATTACGTCAAACAGAATTAAACTTAATGAAGGGTTCCTAACACTAAAGACCAATGATCATATGGCACTACTTCAAAACAGGGATGGCTGCAGTACAGGGATATGTGACAAAAGAAGATGGGGAAATAAACAAAGTAAATTAACATGAACAAAACAAGCTAACAAACTGAATAGTGGATTCCAAGCACCAGTTATTGATAATCATATGACACTAGTTTATATGAACAATACATCAATGACAAGGTAAGAAAACATTTAAACATGAACAAGACAAATCAAGTCAAGCTAAGACACTGCCAAGAAAATCAATGGGGTAGGAAATTACGAGACCAAAAGATGAAAGCAAGAAGAAAAAATAAACATTCACAGGTCCACAAAAAAGGTCTGACTCACTTTAAATATCAGCCAAAAGAGGAGGCTGGCCAAGTTAAAGAAATGAATTATGCAAGAATCAGATCCACACCAATAACAGCCATGAAATTACAAAACCAAATATCATATGACCAGTAAGAGCTAAAAATCATATTAAACAATCTATATAAAAAAGGTCTGGGACGCACTTAACACATCAGCTAAAAGATGGTGATGATGTCAATAAATTAATATGAATCGTACAGGAAACCATCAGATCCACACATGATACTTTTTTGATCAAGTGTACAGCAGTGATTATAAAAACTACACCTTTGTCCTTTCCCTACATTGACAAATAACATTGACTGGTGTAAAGAAAGTATCTGGGATGCACTTAAAACAGCAGCTAAAATGGGGGGATGACCCAGGCAAAATTAACAACTCAGTCCTATATGAAATCACTGAAATTACAAAACACAATACTTCTTTTTTCTTAATGTGTTCTGATGTTGACTTTATTAAGACAAGTATCAAGAAGGTGAAAAATGCCTGTCAAAATTCAGCATCTGTAACTTCTGAACTACCACACTTTCCAGAATATTGTGTAAGTATTTCATAATTCTTTAAGTAGACTGTGGATCAATATTAGTCTGCAGTTGTTGTCATCAGCAAGAGTTCAACAACTTTCTGCATACGGTACTTAGGAAATGGAAGGTGTTATACGAACTATCTTTAAGTGATACCAAAACAGGTGTTCTAGGATCTGATGCACTAAACTCAGGAGGAGATAAGATTATTAGTAAAAAATCATAACAACATGGGGCCAATTCACAACCATTACAGAGCCACAGTTACTAATGACCTTATGGGCAACAATGATTTCCCTCTATTCATAAGATTATAAGGATAGCTCTATAATGGTGAAGAACTGGACCCATGTTAGTACTGCATTTTTACTCCTGAAGTTAGTTTATCAAGTCCTCTGACACCCTGTACATGACACACAAAAAAGATTACTGGTATAAGAAGAATAGATTCATTCACTTCGAGTGGATAAAGAAATATACTGCCAACCCCTTTCTGATGGCTTAAGCAATAGTATGAGAAGGAAAGGAACTGCCAGTACCATTCACCAGGGGAGGAATGAGAAATAGCCTACATTGCCAACAATTTTCTGAGGGTTTAGGCAATGGTATGAGAAGGAATGGTACTCTCATTCACTTGGAAAGGAATGAGAAATCTACTGCCAACACTTTTCTAATGGTCTAGGCAATGGAAGACGTTAAGCACCATTTTTGTGTGACAGCAATATGAGGCACACAGCAGAGGAGTATGAAAAGGAAGGATAATCTGTGTTGTTTGGAAGGGGGAGAAAAAATATGAAAGGCAGGACACAATCCAGGCAGATGACTCTTGGGAAACAACTGCTCATGGCTGTACCAAACACCAATACATACATCAGTGGCCCTTACACACACAACCATAAATTTCTATGTAGGCTTTTCCAATCACAATGCTGACAGATGATTACTGGTAAACTGTTGCTTATGGCTGCACATTACAAGACACCAGCATATAACTCCAGTAACCCTTTCACACACAGTCACAAGTTTCTGCATGGGCTTTTCCGAACACAGTGCTCTCCTAACAGGATGAGGCCTGACAGACGGTTGGAAGACTTTTTCATTCAACATTTACTTTCCCAGATTCCGTGGCATGATTCACATGAACATGCAACTTCAGATGGTAATTTCTGTAACTCACATTAGGTCCACATACTAATTTAAGATGTATTATTATATTTTCTGGTCATTTCTGTGACTCATGTATATATGCCAATTTAAGAGGTACAATTAATAATTTCCTTAACTTAAATCACAACCATTTGCTAATTTATGAGGCATATATATCACTGCACATTAATATTTTCTATAACAAATGCCCATCCGCTAATTTAAGAGATATATCACTGCATTTTCAGATCACTTCTATGACTCAAATCACAGCGAGCGTAACATGGAGGCGACTCATTTGCAGACACTTCTTATGGGACTAAGGCAACCGGCAATACTTGTAGACAGACAGAAAGATCCAATGTCGAGGTGAAGTATGCTAAGTAAATCACAGAGGTGCTAAAAGGCCTCATATGCCACCTCAATACAGCCACTAATCCTAACCTGCTGCTGCTGTTATATTGTTTCACCTCAACTTGGCCCAGATTATTATACTTTTGCAGTTTAATTTCACACAGCTCAATGGCTGAAAATGATAATGCTACAGTTCTGGCCTCCAGTCACCAGATTCACATTCAAATAAGCCTGGGTTCCTATTACAACTACTGTTCCTACAACTGTAATTTTTGGATACAGACAGCTTACATACCAGTACCTATAATAATAAATGAAGACAATCCCATCTTACCTCCTCCAAGGTGTAGGGGCCCCAGGCTAGGCTGCTATGGTCCAGTATATTTAAGGATAAATGATGTGTCACTTGTAGACTGGAAAAAACCCTCAGTCACCTCTTAAACTTATGCCAAGTTGTCCACAAACCCGAGGTTGGTCTGCCATTCCACTAAATCTAAAGAGTAGATGACCAGTCTACTTCAATTGGCATTAAGTAATTGAAAACCTCCAGTCACCTCTAGCGGATCAAACTTATGCCAGGCCGTCACTTCCACCACTAGATTAATGGTAAATATACAGCAAAGCAATGGAACTTTCATAAATTTGTTGATTTGATCCTTTAACCTGACGACAGTTCAAATTCCATTAGAGGTGGCAATTTTAGGCCAGGTTAATGTGAAAAAAAAACAACAACAATGGAATTTTCATAAGCCACCTTTCATACATTTACTCTGACCCGTTCAATGTGATGACATTTCTATTTTATTCATCCTGCCTTCAGGCAATTTTATTCAAGCCAAGAAGGACATCTCATGCTGAAGGGGTTAACAAAGGCTGTATTTAACCTGTCCAGTTTGAAAAGTCTCTTCTGTGATGAATAACACTGTCTGGAAACAGCACAAATAAAATGAAAAAATAACATGTATCAGTGAAGCAGTGAGAAGCACAAGAGGCTTAAAAAAAAAAAAAAAAAAAAAAAAAAAAAAAGTATTTATAACCAGGGACTTAATATACAGTACTATACATTTACCTAATCATTCTAACATCAGCATCATCTAATCCCACATGGCCCTAAACAGGTGCACAGGCCCGGGGTTAGGCTATTCATCTCCAACAATTAAGGCAATGATGACCAGCCTCACTTGTCTGAATGGCATTACATGTCCAATAAACCCCAAGCAACTCTCAGATGGAACTTATAAAGGTTCCACTCAGTAAGAACAACTTTACCCACTAAACCACTAAATGCATCATTTGGTACTATGGTTACCATCCAACGCAGTTGGTATGAATCACTTCCTGTATACAGTATAGATGTTTCTGTATGCGCAAGTGTTAAGGTCCACTGTTTGTACTCTAACTTGGCCCAGATTTTTGTCTTTTTGATGCAATTTCATGTACGGTACTTCAGAGACTATGATAATGCTACAGCTCTACATTTATTCCACAGCACTTCTTTGTGACTAGCACCATATTCTGTAGTTAATCTTTTGCTATAAATCAAGATTCAATATAGAGAGGTGGCAATCTTAGGCCAAGTTAAAGTAAAAAAAAAAAAAAGGGTCCAGTACTCACTGCCAGCACTGCATGACACTGGATCCTGGAGAGAAACTGTGTCCTGCTAAGGCCATGTCCACACCAAATGTTTGACGGTGTAGGCAGGTGCAGGTGGGAGCTCTGGCCACTGACACCCATAAAAGTGGCCCCACTGGATGTGAGCAGGAATGGGCAGGAGTCTGGGCCACTGTCATCCATAAAAGTGGCCTAATAAGATGTGGGCAGTTGTGGCCACTGTAGCCCACAGAAGTGGCCTCACTGGATGTGGGCAGGAGTTGTGGCCACTGAACCCACAGAAGTGGCCCCACTGGATGTGGGCAAAAGTTGTGGCCACTGCAGCCAGAAGTGGCCTCACTGGATGTAGGCAGGGGTTGTGGCCACTGCAGCCAGAAGTGGCCTCACTGGATGTAGGCAGGGGTTGTGGCCACTGCAGCCAGAAGTGGCCTCACTGGATGCAGGTGGGATCTGGCCACTGCAGCCCACATAAATGACCTCAGTGGATGCAGGCAGGAGCTTTGCCCACTGCAGCCCACAGAGATGGCCTCACTGGATGAAGGTGAGAACTCTGGCCACTGTAACCCACAGAAATGGTCTCAATATATGCAGGCAGGAGTTTTGGCCACTGTAGCCCACAGAAGCAGCCTCTGGATGTGAGTGGGAATTTTAGCCACTGTAGCCTACAGAAGTGGCCTCACTGGATATGGGCAGGAGTTTTGGCCACTACGGCCCACAGAAGTGGCCTTACTTACTGGATGCAGGTGAGAACTCTGGCTGCTGTAGCCCACAGAAGTGGCCTCACTGGATGCAGGCAGGAGTTGTGGCCACTGTAACCCACAGAAGTGGCTGCAGTGGGTGTGGGTGGGTGGTGGTACTGGCCACTATAACCTACAGAAGGGGTCTCACTGGATTCAGGCAGGTGCAGCAGGAGATTTCAATCAATGTAGCTCATCTCAGCAACCTGTGAAAGAAAATCATTGTCAGCATCATCAGAAGACCTACCTGTGGAAGAAAGGTAAAAGATTAAAAAAAAATGGCAGGTAGGAATATTCACCACCGACCCACTAAATGTAGTGTTGGCCTCAGGTGACTACACTGTGTGACAGGCCAAACTGTGTCCTGCAACTCAGGAAGCCATTTATTATGTAGTGTGGTAACAATATAACCAGATGACACCTGGCCGTCTACTGGGTTAAGATACTCCAAACAGATGAGGTGTTAAGGGTTTACATTTGAGGGATGGTTGGGATTTACTGCTCACATAATGGCACTCAGGTGTACGTGAGTCTGGTCACCTTTGCCTTCAATGTTATGACTGCACAGCCCTGCCCCTACACTCCTGATGGGACAGTATGGCTTGGACAATGGATGGCTGGATGTACAATGAAATTTATCCTGTTTATCAACATTCATGCATCATCCAATACTTTATTACCTCTACTAACAGGAGCATGGTGCTGGAAATGGATGCCTTCATCAATATAACTGAGTGGATCACTTGCTTGGTTCTACATGTGTTCCTAAACTCCTTCTTGATCCCTTTAAACAAGAATGGTGGACAGCAGGAGGAGGGCAACTTCTGCCTGTAGTCCACTGGGTTCACATTTATATAAGCCTGGGGTTGAAACTATTACTAAACTGCTTTGGCTCTAACCAGGACTATAACTGCCATCTCCCCATTTTGAATGCTCATGCTTAACATCAGCATTGTTCGTATAATTTTATATTGTTTATAAAGGCTCCAACATGCTTGCATTTACTGGCCTTGGTCACCTAATGTCAGCTCTCCATGCTGCTTGATCTCTGGTAGCCTCCCTATTCAGTCCCTTATCCCTGACCTCATCCCAGGTCTTTTTTGGTCTGCCTCTCACAACCCTACCTCTGATGTTCACACTTCTCAACTTTCACACCTAATGCCATTCTCCATCCTATCAACATGACTAAATCATCTCAAGTTAACCCTGGAATGATTGTGTTTAAAAGGCAGGAGGTCAAAAGTAGAAGAAAATGTAGACTGTAGAAGTGTAAACTAAAAAATAATGTCACTCAGCCCCAGTTATTTCTTTAGCCATAACTGTGTCCATGCTTGTGTATGTGTGTCTCCTGGGGTGTTGGTACAAAGCTGCCTACAGGCATCATCACCTTTGTACAGGAACTCTTAGGTTAGAAAAAAGATGTCCACTTCTTCCTCGTTCAGGTTCTGTCTGTTCTGCTGCAGGCTGAAATACCAAGAAAATATGGTATGAGGAAATCTTTTTCTCTTACCTACTCCACCGTATGGTACGGTATCTATATTACCATATTTAAAAAAGCACCACCATGTCTGCGTGTGTACACACCGGTCACCTAATGGCAGCTGTCCACGCTGCTTGATCTTTTGCAGCCTCCTCATTCAGTTCCTTATCCCTGAGGTCACACCCTATATCCTCATCCCCGATATTTTTTGGTCTGTCTCTCGCAACCCTACCCACAATTTTCACACTTCTTACCTTCATGTCATGCCCAAACCATCTTAATCTTCCTCTCCTCATCACAACATCAATATATTCAAGCCCCATCCTCCCTCCCAACTTTTCTGTCACAACCCTAGTCCCCCAGACCTTGTAATCAAAGATGCACTACACATCCATCATCAATTTAATCACCATCATCATCATCTCTAATACTCTGCTCCTTCCTGAGAACCCCCTACATACCTCTTTCACTCTCTTAAACACTAGTCTTCCTTTTCCTTCTCTTTTACCAAGTTAATCGTTATCACCATCTCCAACACCTCGCTCTCTCCTGGGAAACCCCGTACAGAGGATGGCCAAAACATATTCGCCTCCAGACTACCTCATCCTCACATACCTCTTTCACTATTTCTTCTTCCTCTTCCTTCTCTTTCACCAATATACTGCTCCACTCTCTTTTTCCATCCCCCATCTGAAGGGTCAAATGGAGGATGTAACCCTTGAGATTGGAACAAAATCATTTACAGTACTTCCTTACCTTTTCTCATGATAATACAATGTAAATAGCCTAAGCGTTGTCTGTGTGTGTCTGGCCACATTTGACTCCCTCAGATTTTGATGTGCAATACATCAAAAGACGCAGAATAACGAGCTAACAACGTTGGTGTAAATTGTACAGGCATACCCCAGTTCAACGATGCAATTGGTTAAGTAAAAACCCATCACTAGGCAGGGTACCGTATCTTGTGGTAGATTTAACAAGTACAGAATTGGGATGCGTTTTCGTGCCTTGGTGGTCCCCCAGGAACCAAGTCCTAAACCCACACAAATGAGTCCAAAAACAAGTTTCTAGCTAACCTAAACCCCAAATAGCTTTAAAACAAGCTGAACTAAGCCTAAAAGCAGGTTACAACTCACCTAAACCCAAAAATAAATTCTGAAAATCATCAAAAATGTCTGGAAAAATCAAACTTGGTAAACTGTACCCCAGTATGGCAATGTTCACCCCACCTATGACGACAACACATTAAGTCTAAAAACAGTTTACAGATCAACCTAAACACAAAACTGTCTAAAATATACCGGTAATCAAAATCAGTTAAAGAAAAAAAAAATCACTATACCGGCGTTTTGCCATCGTTCAGCAGGGTAGGGTGGTATTTCTACCCCCACTGCTAAGCCAGGGTATAGCATCGAGGAGTATCATATATCAGGGTCTGCCTGTATTTGCATGCCACAAGTGCTTATGTGCCAGATTTTTTGCCAGACATTGGTGGCCCTCTACAGGTCGTACTGCTAATTGGAATGAGCTTACACCTGACATGGGGATGCCCGGTGTATCAGAGCAGGTCCATGTCAAGTTTGGTGTCAGTGCTTACCAGCCTTATCACTCATGTTTCTTTCTGAACTGTAATGGCAGACTCTAAAATGTATTCAAATCCATCAATATTTATTACTGTGGGTGTATCAGTCTCACCTTCCATATTCATAACCTACCCTTACAATACCAAAATAAATCTAACAATATATCTAAACCTAACTGAACCACCAGTAGCAATAAAAAAAGCTGAAATGGAAAATCAGATTATTTTCGGCACAGTTGCACAGCTTTCATGTGTCCACCATTATGTCCAGGTGTCTGGAAAACAAATCAAGGATAAAAACGAGGTTAATACCACTTGTTTCCCTGACGCAGACTATTATGACAGCCATGGAAATATTGCCACATTATGAAAAGTGCTAGTTTGGTTGAAAATCAGCATCAGAAGACAATTACACTACAATACATACAATTCATTGGTTTCACACCTAAAACCACTGTGGGCAAATACTAAAAATTATTAGTCGACCTGAGCGTGTATGCGGCCCTTTAAAGGGATTCCCTTACTGTCAACAAATTTAAAGGTCCACAATACCCATTATTAACAAACATCCCTCAATTTTTCCTCCCTTAATTCAACTCCGAGGCTTGCTCACTCACGGGATCATATTCTGTCTTCAAAATTAATTCTTTTGGCTTAATCTTGGGGTTACTATACTATTTTCTTTGCTTGGGCCCTACCAGCCTCACTCACCATTATTTGCCAATGTAAATAAAATTTTACTACCAATAAAACATACAACCATTATTATTACACATCCTCTCATTTTTCCAGCCACATTTAACTATCCTCACCCATGCACAGACCCATATTAAACCTTAAAATACATACGGATGAGGTGAATATAAGGGGATTTAATTAGCACCTGCCTACCTGTTTAAAGGGACATCTTGGTTACCTGAGAAAACACGCCGCCCTATACCCTCCTTGTAGTCAATAATTACAACCTACATCAACCCTCCACAATGGCACCAAATACTAATAAACACATGGACATAAGAATTAACATAATAATAATTCGAAAACGCCGTAAGCAAAGAAAAAACAAATCTTACTCACCTCTCCCGTCTCCAACTTCGCTCCCATAATGCTCTGGTGACGTCACGTAAGACTAACATTTGCTTTTCATTAAAATTTCAGGTAGATCATTTCGTGAACATATTATCAAGTTTTCAAACAATAATTTACAAGCAAACTGGATAAAAAGATAAGTAACGTATTTCTTGTTATATTAAATACAAATTTTAACCCATTGAACAAGAGCATCTCTCTCTCTCTTCTTACTGTTACACTATTTTACTCATCATCCCGTCTCTTCCCCCAGCAGGTTGGGTGATGGTACAGAAGGCCAGGAAAAGGAAGGAATAGGTTGATGGGAGAAACTAATCAACAGCACGGCCAGTGAAATGGGTCACACACTCATTCACTATTCAAGTCCCCGGAATCCTGGCTCCACTGTTTTCAATTAAGGAAAGGCCTCTCACACTGAAGGGGTTTAATAAGACTATATTGAACACCTCGTTATAAAAATTTATCTGATACTGGATAAAACTGTCAGATGCAAAGAATAAAATGAAATCAACGGGTTAGGAAGCGGCTTAGGCTTTCTCAAATAAGGGGGAGGGGGATGGAGGCAAAGCCCTAGGGGGAGTAGGGGGAGGCCAAGTCCTATTCTTGGGGTGCAGGGTGAGATCAACTCCTCTTCTAGGGTTAGGGAGCAGGGGGAGGCCAAATCTTATTCTGGAAGGGGGACAGGGTGAGGCCAAACTTAATCATGAGAAGGAGGAGGGAGAGGGGGGTGGCTTGCACTATGTCCACACATTAACTAATTGGAAGTTTCAGTGGGCATGAGTGAGACTGAGGTTCCCTGGTGTCACATGCACTAAGTTTCAAAGAGGGAGGGGGTAGTGGGGAACTAAACCCTGTTCTTGGGGGGGGGGGGCAGATGTGTTCAAACTGTACACGCATCAACTAACAGGAAATTTCAAAAGGGAAAGGGGAGACAGTGGAAGTCCAAGGATCTGACTGGGGATGCCTCATCATCCTTCCCTCCTCTTTTCTACTCTGATGGTTCTGTAGCTATATCTTCTACTGATAAAGCAGATCTCTTCGCACAGACTTTCTCCTCCAATTCCACCTTAGACGATCCCGGTGCTGTTCCTCCATCACTTCTCCCCTCTGACTTCCTCATGGCTGACATTAAAATTTCTTCAGTTGATGTATTTTCTGCCATCACTGGCCTCAGTACTAACAAGGCATATGGGCCTGATGGGGTCCCTCCTGTTGTTCTCAAGAACTGTGCTTCTGCTTACACCCTGCCTAGGCAAACTCTTTCGCCTTTGTCTGTCAACTTGTACCTTTCCTTCTTGCTGGAAGTTTGCTCTCATTCAGCCAGTCCCAAAGAAGGGTGACCACTCCCAACCCTCCAACTATCGTCCAATTGCTTTAACGTCCTGTATTTCAAAAGTTTTCGAGTCAATTCTTAATAGAAAAATTTTAAGGCATCTTTCCTATCACAACCTTCTTTCCGATCGTCAGTATGGGTTCCGTCAGGGACGCTCCACTGGCGATCTTCTCACCTACCTTTCAGACTCCTGGTCATCCTCCTTTCGGGACTTCGGCGAAAGCTTTGCCATTGCACTTGACATCTCAAAGGCTTTCGATCGAGTCTGGCATAAATCTTTAATTTCCAAACTGCCCTCCTACGGTTTCTATTCATCGCTAGCTTCCTTTCTGGTCGTTCTATAGCCACTGTTGTAGACGGCCATCGTTCTTCTCCTAGATCTATCAACAGTGGTGTTCCTCAGGGCTCTGTCCTGTCACCAACTCTCTTCCTTTTATTCATCAATGATCTTCTAAGCTGTACATCTAACCCTATCCACTCATACGCTGATGACTCCACCCTTCACCTTTCCATTCGGTTCCCGCAACGCCCATCTCAACAGTTACTTCAAGAAACAAGGGATGAGGCTATGGCACACCTAATGTCTGACTTGGCTCGTATCTCTGACTGGGGTAAAAATAATATGGTTGTCTTTAATGCATCTAAGACTCAGTTCTTACACCTATCAACCCGACAAAATCTTCCACAGGTATACCCATTAATGTTTAATAATACTCAGCTTAATCCTGCGTCATCCTTGAACATGCTTGGGGTTTCATTTACTCGGGACTTATCTTGGAAAGATCATATTACATCTCTTGTAAAATCTGCTTCCAAAAGATTGGGTGTGCTAAGCCGACTCCGCTCTTTCTTTACCCCTGCACAATTGTTGTCTCTATACAGGGGTTTTATCCGCCCCTGTGTGGAGTACAACTCTCATGTGTGGGGAGGCTCCCCACACACAGCTCTTCTCAATAGGGTGGAGTCAAAGGCTTTTCGTCTCATTAACTCTCCTCCTCTTACTGACTCCCTTCAACCTCTGTCTCTTCGCCGCACTGTTGCATCTTTATCTCTTTTCTATCGCTACTTTAATGGTCACTGCTCCTCTGAACTGTCTGCTTGCATTCCTCCACCTCTACGACGTGCGCGTAGCACCCGTCTGGCAGCAAACTCTCATCCCTTTTCTGTCCAACTCTCTAATGCAAGAGTTAACCGTTACTCCCAGTCTTTCATTTATGCAACAGGTCAGCTCTGGAACTGTCTCCCTCTATCTGTATTTCCTGCTGCCTATGATCTCCAGTCTTTCAAACGCAGTGTGTCCAGGCATCTCAAAATGATCGGATCTTGAATTTGGCTCTCTATTGTATTTTGTTTTTCTCTTGGAGGGAACTGTTACTGCGGGCTCATGGCCTTTGATTCCTTCTTCCTCGCATTAAAAAAAAAAAAAAAAAAAAAAAAAAACATACATTGTGTCACATGCTCACACTTTCCTCCAGATGGTGTCAGTTGGAGGGTTTGGTGGGCAGGCAGAAAGCTTTCTTCTTTGCTATCCTTATCTTAGTCTGGCAGTATAATCCTACAGCGATAAATGGGTGAGTAAGTGATATAATGGTATTAGACTACAAAATAATTCTCCAGTCTTACACATCTTTCTTGCCACATCAAACTCTCATCTTCCCCTGCCAACTCTGTCCTGTTAATTGCTCTGCCCTCTTCTAATACAACTGGAGCCCTTCTTGCAGCACCACCAGTTACCTAAGTTTCATATGCCCTCCTTATCACGGTTTTCCAAATTCCATGCGCAAGCTCGTACCACCTCAGTGTATTTCTATTTCCACTGCACTACACCACACTGCATACCTTCAGTTCATTCCCATCACCCAAAACTTCTGCATAGGTCTCACGAAATATATGTCAGAACCAGGATTCAAGGGTGGTGGAAAACTTATTAACATAATTTCACTCTTCTTGCATCTGAAGCAATATATCCACCATGTCTTTTTGACCTTTATTCTAATGACTGTAATGATTCAGAATCCTTTTATTACATCTACCTATGAAAACAGAAACAGAAATTCAAGTATGTACAGTGGAAATGATCAGATAGGATAGGATTTAATACACAAGTAGGAGCAGACAACAGGTATACAGGGAAAAGGTTAACTGGCAACTGAGACACATTGAAATCTTTGTACAATTTTATTACATCATCACTGGCATAATGAAACATGAAATTCACCCAGCTTTGACTTTCCAAATGGCTACAACTAATACCAAAGCTGATATAAAAGAGAAGAGAAAGGTACCGAGACAGCTTAACTACTCCTGGCAAACTTCATGAGATTCTTGTACAAAACATTTACGTCTCTACTGAGCACTTGACACAAGCGCCTGAGATCAGAATCTTTGAAGGAATTCCTTGTAATTCTATATCACAAAAATGCAATCTGCATTTTAAAAGACATCCATAACATTACATTTCTCATGGAAATATTTACATGCTGTAGTCCTGGCTACCTCTTGCAACCACCAATCACAGCTACAGGATTTCATAAACTCTGAAATGAAGGGAGGCTATCCGAGGAGTAATGTTATAGGACTCATAATCGATAAACCAAGAACACTGAGGTTAAATAATGGATTTCTTTTTTTCCGGAGCCCCTCCATGGACAATTGTCATGCAAATAATATGAGGCATTCCATGGATGAAGTCCAAAGGTGTCATGAGTCTAATATTGATTACTGTATCCTCTATTATCTTGGTTTTGATTCTGCACCTGAGCATTACTCCATGGACCTCCCCAAATATACTGGAACACCAACAGACATGCTGTCAAGCAAACACCTATACAGATCCTACACACAATATACAAGTGCTAATCAGCTAACACTGTTACTCTGTAGTTTGTCATAACACACACAAGATTTCATTTAGTACAGAACTGGATTCCATGCTTAGGATTTGAAAAGCAACTGTTATATATTGTGTTGAAGACTTGTTTTCATAATTAATTCTCATATATATTGTGTTAAAGTCTTGTTATCGTAATTAATTCTTTGAGTTCCATTATTAGATATCAATGTGGGTAACGCCTTATGGCTTTCTTCATGTGAGGGACACAAAGGCCTATACTCTCATTGGTTAAGGAAGCTCCCTATCACCTCTTCCTATGGGATTTATTTTGCTTACTGTACCTGAGTGTCCTATTCTGTATTATATAAATCCCTCAAACATCACCATTCTGTGCATAGTGTACATGATGCACGAAAGGATATTAATCAGCCATTTCCAAAAAAATAATCACTAAGGAAGAGGTGTTTGGGAGCTTCCTTAACTGGCGAGAATACAGTCCAAAGGGTAATTGGTTACATCACACATGATTAACTTCTCTCACTTGTACAGTGGCATAATATACTCTATACTCCTTTTACCTTTACCTGGTCCAGATTTTTTTCTTTTTGTGGCTTATTTCACGTAGCTCAGTTGCAGAATAAAACAATACTACTACTCTACATCCTTTCCATGGCACTTCTTCATGATTAGCAGCATATTCTAGTGTTATTCTATTACTACATATCAGCATTTAGGTTGGAGAGAGAGCAATTTCAGGCCAAGTTAGAGTAAAAAGGGTAGAACATCTCATGCTTCAGGCCAAATAGCATCACCCAACCATACCAGGCAACTCAAAAACCAAGCACTGAATACAAAGTGGAAGTTCCCATCTAAACCAAGTAAATATAAATAAAAAAAGCAGGAAATTATGGGAGAGGGGGATGTGAGTTGCGAGCAGGGCAGTGAAATGGCGGGGGACAGAGCAACGTGGAGGCAATATGTTTGTGGCCACCCCAAACGGGACTGCGGCGTCTGGCAATAGATAGATAGATAGATAGGAAATTAAGGCCACCTGAATAGTAGCTTAGAATAATAATACCAAGCATGATAACGAGCCTCGATTTACTGCATAAGATAGCATATGTAGCCCCTTCAATACATATCTCTTGTATTTATCTATCTATAGCCAGATGCCTTTATCCCATATGGGGTGGCCACAAACAAACTGCCTCACTGTCACTCTGTCCCCTGCTATTTCGCTGCCCTCCATCCTCCTCCCAATTTACATCATCCTCTCTCTCATATACCTTCCTACTCCATCCCTCCACCTCATCCTGTCTCCCCTCCCTCTCCCTCCTTCCACTTCACTCACATACCATCTCCTAGTTAGTCTCTCATTCCTGTATTATGTTTATTCGCTACCTTCGTATGGTTTTATTCAAACTTGAGGGCACAGATACAGCCTTCATTAATCCTTTCAATATATGTTTTCTAGATTTAAATATAACTGAGAGAGCTTTCCAAATTTCAGTAAAATCATTTGACATTACCAAGAATAAGTTACAGTCATCATACTGAAGGGTTAAGGTTGGCAAAAGCTTAAATAATCAGCTTTTTAATCAAACATGCAATGTATGGAGGCTGTTAACTTGTCTGTATGCTGATGATGTAGTTCTGACGGTAGAGTGATTTGCAAAAATGGGAGTAAATGAGCTAGATATGAAAAATGAAAGCAAAACAAAAGCAAATCTTGTACATGAAAGAAAAGGATATTGAACTGATGGCACACAAAAGAGACAAGTATGATAATGGTGAAGACGGGGAAGGAAAAGACATTGTGAGAAAAATACTGGCAAACACCAGTGCCAAAGAAGTGATGGAAAGGATGGAGGTGCATAGAGACAAGGTGGCATCTGAGGCAATGAATTAGTCTTTATACAAACTGAAAATGGGTCACATCTGAAATAGGCTTCCAATTATCAAGAACTACATGATGTGGCTTACAATTTGCTTAGATTATTTATGTGGTAAGAAATACTGAGGGATGCCTTCATGTGGTGGCACTGATATAACCAGGTCACTCTACGGCCTGGTTATCCAAACATCCCTCAGCTACTTTCCTATCCCCCAGAAGGAGGATGGTGAACCACAGATCAACCCTACAGTCCTCTAGGTTCACGTTTCAGTTGAACCTGGGGCTACACCTACTACTAAGATCACTAAAACAACAAGTATTTAAGAGGCACACACATGCTGCTCAGTCATGCCTTCACGTAATGAGTCTGGCACCAGTAGACCACAATCACACACATATAGTTTCTAGTTTACTCTGAAATACAGTACTGGGGATGTATTCTCGTGGGTATAAGTTTCCCTTGCACACTCTCTTTCCTTTACTTCTGCACATGGTTAATATTGCATCAGAGGAAACTGCAGTATGTTGTTATTATAAAGCCACCTATAGAGAAGAACATACCCCAGTAAAACATCACCCAGACAGTCAATTCCTTCTTATTTTAGGGCTGGGAAACACTGCAATGGTTTGGCTAGCTGATTACAGTGACAAATCTCCCTCTTACTTATATCATCATGAAGAAAGGACTAATGATCTAGCATATTTCCATCACTGTTCTGTGCCCGCTGGTCACATGTACACCACCACTACACCACAATCATACGGACTCACTCTACAACCCTACTCTATGTTATTAATATGTGATACAGTATAAAAATAATCATCGTCAGCTGCTAGTAAGCTAACACGATGCACAGCAATCTATCCACTTGTGTAACACCGATGCTAAAACAGTTAAATAGTCACCCTCAATATATATGTAAGGTTTATTCCATGCAGTATCACTTTCTCACCTAAGGCAGTAAGGAAAAATGGAGCACTGACCTTGCTCATGTTAAGTCTTGAATGTGTGCAGGCAAAATACTATAATAACTCTATGTGAAATAATTATAAGTCCTGTACATCCCTCTGGTTTATACCTGAATGGATATAATACATAGCCCCTCTCCCACAAATCAAAAAATAAAGAAAAACTACAAACTTCTGATTGGAAAGATGCCCAAGCTTTTGCTACAGAAAGTTTGAACAAAAGGGTGTGTCTAGCATTTGGCACATCACCCACATTAGTCAGGAAATCTACACACATGCTCTATGGATTTTAAGAGGTAGATACATCTAATAATCTCAGCTAGAGTTTGAAGTAGTGCAGGAACATGTGTAGAAAATCAGTGAGGTGGATGGTGGGAACATATGAACCTGGGACAGCATCCATGTGTAGCAGAAGTCTAGCATTTGGTACATTTGACGACCCTGATATCTATTTATCTATAGCCAAATGCCTCAGTCCCATAAGGGATGGCCACACACAAATTGCCTCCATGTCACCCTGTCCCCCGCCATTTCTCTGTCCTACCCCCAGCTTACACCCTCGTCTCTCATATACCTCTCTACTCCACCCCTCCGGCTCATTCTTGGTCTCTCCCTCCAAATATTAGCCAAAATGACCATGTGACTGTGATGCTTAAATGCTGTCAATTGTAGCTACACCTCCACTTCACACAGACACTGTCCCAGGTTGTATGTGGCCTACTGTACAAATGGTTAAAAATTACCAAGGCAAATTCCATGCGACACAATCTGACACAACAGAAAATTGACACCCTACAATACCTGTTGGTCCTTCATTTAGTAACCCTGTGTTCATGGGGGTGTCAAATATTCCTTACTAGCACCATTTTCTATCTTCTCTACACTAAGTATTGGTATTACATTTACAGTCAGCCACAGCATGCAGTATACACAGGAATATTAATAATAATCACCATCATCATCATCTGGACCTACTTTCCCATCCAAGGGCAGGGTAAAGAGTAGCAACGTCCAGAGAGCCTAAGTTTGCCCAATTCAATGGGCCACGCTTCCATTCACTCATCATTCAAGCGCATGGAATCCTGGCTCTATCTGATACGTCAAAATATTCACCACATGCTGCAGCTTCACATAAACGTGTCCGATAGAGCCAATCCTGACGCTGTCACATTAAAAAGAGGTGCCAAATCCCTGATCATGCGCTTCTCCTCACAATGTTCATCCATGCAGCTCGATCTCTTGTCAGTTCCCTAGCCTCACCTACTTCCAAACCTCTCTTCCTCACACTCAGTCACCATATCTCTCCACCTTCTCCTTGGCCTGCCTCATCTCCTCCCTCCTTCAAATTTGCTCAGATATACCTTCTTCACCCCTCTATTGTTATCCATTCTCTCCACACGACCATACCATCTCAGTACTCCCTTCGAATCAGGTGTCCACAGACTTCCTCACTCCAGAAAGCCAGAAAAAAATTGACAATGAGAAATATAAACAAATGTATAAAACATCAATGACAAATATTTTTATAACACAAATGAAGGGAAACAACTAAGGATGCTGGTTATTCTTTCAGTTCTTGGTGCTGTTGATGATGATGCTGTTCAGTGTTATCAATTCAAATCTCCCAGACAAGCACTACAGTTGTATACTCTTTCTTGTGGCCAACAGTACACTCACTTGAGAACAGATTAATCCTCCTTAGACAATATGATCTGTATTGATATCTATGGACCCCTCCTGTCAGATATTTACTGTGTACATCTAAATATCTATCTACAGCCAGATGCCATAATCTGGTAGGAGGTGGCTGTTTGTCTCTGAGTTAGTTGTTTTACAAGAAGGGGCACTAATCCTCCACCAAATCACTCGTTGACACACAGGGAACACACATGGCTTGGTTATATGGTTACCACCCAGTGCTGTAAATGGTTTCCTGGTGTCCATCATGTTGGTATAAAATGTTTGAGATATTATAGCGAAATATTAAATCCCCACAGGTAATAAAGGTGATAGTTACAGTGTAGATGACGTGTCTGTTAATACTGTACAACTGTGAGAATGACTAAAAAGGTACAAATTTAAAACATTACAAGATAAAGTTATAGCAATGAATCTAAGTATTTTAAAAAGGTACAAATTTAAAACACTACAAGATAAAGTTATAACAATGAATCTAAGTATTTCATATGACACTGCGTAATTTTTTCTTTATAAATCAACTGTTCCAATATTTTATCAGAAGACAGGAATGATGGCGAAAATCAGTATGTTGCTTTGATTACAACTGGAGCATCTGATTCAATCTTAATGAAGAGACACTATCTTTTACTTGCTTGGAGAGGGATTATTATAATATTAACCACAATCTTATTTCCTTCACTACACTTTCAGCTATCTCTGTCTCTCTCTATCCATCAGAAACATAATCATCTCTGTCTGTCTGTCTGTGTCTGTCTGCTTGTGTCTGTCTGTCTCTCTTCATCAGAAAACATTATTCAGATCAACACCATTGCCAATAATGCCTTATATCACTCATAACACAAATCTTCAGGCACCAGCAAACATTTTTACTCACAAATATCAGTCACATCAAAACATAAGGAAGACTTCTTGTCCATCTATCTATAGCCAGATGCCTTAATCCCAAAGGGGGCAACCACAAACAAATCCTCCTCACGTCATTTCACTGGAGAAGTCTTGATAAGTCTCTTCTTGGCTACATGATTCAGTAAACATAAGAGTTCCTGGTATATAAATCTGCTCAATACAGTAACAGCAACTATCTGCATCTTAAAACAAACTCCACTAAATCTGTAATCTCTATAACACACTTCCTCTACACTGACAAAGATCCCCAACCCCCTATCAGCTCAGTTGATGGCCAAGTGTAGTCAGATTGGTGAACTGATCTGACTAGTAACCAAGGAGACTCATTCCTACCTCATAACAAAGATCCCCAACTCCCTTTCAGCTCAGTTGATGGCCAAGTGTAGTCAGACTGGAAGACTGATCTGGATAGTAACCAAGGAGACTCATTCCTGGCTAACAAACAAGGCTCACCTGATTTCATTCAACCACAACTTAATATTCAAGTTGGAAAAGTGACTCAGTTCCATCAGATAACATTAAACTGACTATAATGGGCAGCTTTGAACGCTTTACTTTCAAACTGAGGGATGTCAAACTCTGCCAAAATCTGACTGCATATTTCTCTATTTGATTCTTAACATGAAACCACCTTCGAAAACTGAACACCTCTCCTAAACCCTGACTGTGCTTTTCTGTTTGATTTTGAACATGAAACAACCTTCTAAAGCTGAACACTACTCCTAAACTCTGTGTATTTCTCCTATTTGATATTTAATGTGAGAGCACCTAATACTGAACACCTCTCTCACTCTGACTGTGTTTCTCTATTTGATTTCTAACGTCAAACAACCTCCTAATTTCTAACACCTCTCCCAAACTCTGACTCTGTTTTTATTTGATTTTTGGCAGGAAACTACCTTATTCTGAACGCCTCATATGTATTATAAGGTTCAGTTTTGCACAAGAACCAACCCTTCACTGCAGTTAAAATGATTATAGCTCAAGCCAGTGCAACAAACTTATATAGCATTTGGAACAGTACAGTAATATAGCTGCCACAAATGTAAGACTCAAAGCAGCTACAGTACATCCCTACATAAATAAACATTATGTACTGTAATGATAATGCAATATTAAGGACCAGCTCTTCACTGTAGATTAACGATACACTGTTCAAGCCAGCGTGTACAAAAACATGTACAGTATTTGGAAGCGTACAGTACAATAGCTGCAACATTATCCCAATACAAAAGAACATACACATTACAAGATTCTGTTTTGTAAAAGTACGAACCAGCTCTTCATCGCAGTTTAACCTCTCGGTGGCATGTAACATTCTGGAAATGCTGACTGGCAGACAGTTGTGCATTCTGGAGGAGCCGCGTGAAATATTGTGAACTTTTTGGTCATTTTTCGCGCTTACTGCATGCTTATGCTTGATGAGTGGGTCACGAATCACCAGTTTGGAGTGTAAACTTTGCCTGACTAAAATGTTATCACGTTTGGTTGGGTATAAGTGGGTCAAAACACATGATAAAAACACATTTTTTTGACCAGCTTTCCACCATGACATAGGAAATGTTTAGGGCCACCACAGCCTAGAGGTTCAAATAATCACAGTTCAAGCCAATGTAACAAACTTGTACAGCATTTGAAACAGTAAAGAAGCTGCAACAAATATCCCAACGTACAGAACATACATATTGCAAGATTCAGTTTTGTAAAAGTACGAACTAGCTCTTCACTGCACTATAAATAATCACAATTCAAGACAGCGCAACAAACTCATACAGCATTTGAAACAGTACAATACGGTAGTTGCCACAAAATTAAGCCTGAAAATAAGCAGAGATGTAAGCATTCTATAAGTCAGCATCAGAATACAACATCTTTTCCTTCCATCTTTTCCCACTGTTATATGGGGTCAATGTATTTTGGTTGGTTTTTGCAGCTAACACAACTAAAAAATAAATAAATAAAAAAGAAAGGGTCAGATACCATGCAACTGGTCAACTCTGGAACTGTCTCCCTCTGTCTGTATTTCCTGCTGATCTCCAGTCTTTCAAACGCAGTGTGTCCAGGCATTTCGAAACGATCGGATCTTGAATTTGGCTCTCTCTTGTATTCTGTTTTTCTCTTGGAAGGAACAATAATTGCGGGCTCGCGGCCTTTGGTTCCTTCTTCCTCACATAAAAAAACTTTGCAAGACTGGTCCCTTCAATCCAACAATATATCTCTCATTCTCTCTACGTCCAGATCAATGTACAATATTTAGCTCGACATCTTGCAATGACAGGGGAAATGAAGGCATAAGTTAACCTCTCCAGTCTGAAAAATCCCTCCAAAGCTGAGAGATAGTCAATAGATAGCAAGAATATAATGAAAAATATAGCAAGAATATAATGAAAGATGTAGCAAGAATATAATGAAGAATATAGCAAGAATATAATGAAAAATATAGCAAGAATATAATGAAAAATATAGCAAGAATATAATGAGAAATATATCGCTTGACGAGGTTAATGATAAAGTGCAAAAATGATCAAACTTTCTCAAATCGCTGCTGTTCCTCGCTATATATTTACAGGACAGGTTTCAGCACAGATGCCTGAGGTCACTATATTCTTTTTAAGTTTATTTTTGCTAATGCCTGGGTATTTCTTTGACATAAGGGAGACTTCTTATGGGGAAAAGATTGGAAATTATCGCCACTACCCTCTTCAATACCAAACATCCTTTTTATTTTAATTTGCGGAAGCCTTTTATGTACGTGACACTCCATCCATCATCCAGTCTTTTAATCTCCCATCACATGTTTAGGGATCTGAGGCGAGGATACTCAATTAAGATATTTACAGTGAGGGTGACCAGTTCCCTTTCCCTGAGCAGCATTATAATAAGCACTCAATCCCAACCACAGCATTTACACTCGTAAGGGTTGCATCTGGCTAAAGCACCTTAATGTACGAAACCACCTGGCCTTTATTTTGCTGGAATGGTTACCACCCAATGTAATAAATGGTTTTCTGAGTTACACGAAATCATCTGGCTTGTCACTCAGTGTAGAGTCACCTGAGTAACTATGGGAGTGAATGTATGTGAATATGACCTTAACTAATCTAGCCACTGTAAAACTCATCAAAAATACCATTCTTATATATGAACCTTAACAACTCAACAATGATAAGCTTGAACACACACACAAACACACACACACACACACACACACACACACACACACACACACTGATTTTTCACATGCCATACTGCAAATGCACGAGTCATTCTCAAACCAAAGTGCAGAAACTGAACTTATCATACTACTATAGTAGGACTCGCCTAAGTTTGCGGCTGTGGTGTGGCCCGCACCTGTGTACAGTGTTGCCACGTTTTCTATACCGTTATCTCTCTCTCTCTCTCTCTCTCTCTCCTGGCGGGAGATGTGAGCCACCCTGAGTACTTTTGATTCTTTTATAAGTTGTTTATAATTGTGCTTTCATTTGTTAATTTGGTTTTGTTATATTTAGTGATATTTATCATTTTTTGTATACGACGACAGATGACCCGTTATTGCAGTACCATGACTGATTTTCATTCATTCATTCTCTTTCCCCTTCCTCCATCTCTCTCTCAGCCTGACAATGCCTCCACCACCACCAAGTGTTGGGATTTCCTTCCTCTCATAAAAACTCAGAACTGTTCTTCGTAGCACGCCTTCATTAAAGTTATCAAAGAAATCGGTCATTGGTGCTACAGGTTTCCATTTCTTGGGCGACTTAAACTTGGGACATTGAATCTCCTCATTCTCTCTTGCATCTTTAGAGATTTTTTCAACTGCTCTCTCGCTAATCTTCGTTGCTGCAGCTGTACGAAAGACGACCTTTGATAGGCCTTGAAGAACTACTCCCTTCTCCTTCTCCTCCTGAAAATACTGCCTTACATTGAAGACAATTTCTTTAGCCTGGCTGTGTAGAGGCGAGGAATGGGCTGATTGAGCTGCCATGCTGTCTGTGCAGAGGACATAAAGGAAGTGACACGAGGTCACCACCAGGAAGCTATGCTGTCAAGGCCACCGACTGGGTGTGGAAGTGTTGCCGCTAGCGAGTGAATAATGTTTTTTTTTTTTTTACTTCGGTATTGGCATATGCCTACTATTTTGTCCTACATATTAGCTTATGATTATAAATGTGATTATTCCTCGCCCTTAAAATTATGGTAAAAGCCAGTAAATGTGAGCATTTTTCCCTAGCAACACCTGTACAAGCTATGCTTGGGTCTACGGAGGGGTACGTACTTTACCTTTGGCCAGACTGGGTGTGTCAGTGTTGCCACTCAAGAATTATATGAATTATTTCTTTTACTTTGGATATTGGCATATTTCTTCATTTTCAGGCTCATTCTCTTATATCCATAACTGTAATATTTTTACCCACCCTAAAACTACGCTAAAAAACATTTAAAGTGACTACAATTTCTTTTAGCAACGCTGTACAATATGTATGCCATGTTTCTGTGTTACTGTATAAATATTTTATGCATAATAAGATTACTGTTGATTCATCCATCAAAATACACAAGTGTAAGTTTTATTCATCTGAATTTATCGTATTTGTGTTGCCTTGTACAAAAATAGCTTCCGTTTCACATCGCAAGTTGGGGAAACGTGGCACCATTGTACACAGGTGCGGGCCACACCACAGCCGCACTCTTAGGCGAGTCCTACTATAATAAGATTTACTTAAATGTGGGGATCTGTTTTACTTACAGAATTCTTACTGCTTACCTCACACACACACACACACACACACACACACACACACACACACACACACACACACACACACACACATGTACTCAATAAACTTGTAGTAGAAGTTGTAGACCCAGGTTCATCTAAAATGCAAACCTGGTGGACTGTAGACTAAAGTTTTCCTTGTCTGGCAGTCCACCATCCTTCTTTCAGAGATGAGGGAGTTGAGGGATGTTTGTATAGCCAGGCAGAGGAGCCAGTTGGTTATATCAGTGCCACCACATGAAGGCCTCCCTCTCCAGCACCCCTCATTAAACTACAAAGTAATGAACATCACAGCTTTCAGAATCACAATACCTCCTACGATATTCTGGTGATTCAAAACTTCCAGTCACTACAAATTCTTCTTGTTTAAAATCTATTCACAGCTGATGCTGGAATGCCAACAGAGATTCCTGCTAACTGGCTTAATAAACAGCATAAAAAAAAGATGAGAAGACAAAGCATAAACTGTCACTATTAATCATGTCCAGTCAGTTCTCATTACAAGTGTCCTCTCTGACATTACTACAGTATACCTTTAAGTTCACAGTATATTGTAGAAAATCTGTCTGTTATATATTCACTTCGTCTAAAGATGAGTTACCCAATTTTCAAGATGGTGGTTCCTGCTGTATGTAAAACTATGTGATATACTGGGATGCACATGACTTATAATGAGAACTGCCTGTACTCTCAAGCTGTATATAGTGAGTGACAACTGTCCATAAAGCAAATATCGGATACAAATTAGCATACACTTGCACAATCAAAGCAAAGATCAGAAAAAAAACACACACAAAAAAAGGATATACTCAAATGATACAACAAAAATCAGACAAAAAAAATAAGGTAAACAAATGATGACACTAAGATCAGAAAAAAAAAAAAAAGATAAATTCAAATGATATAGCAAAACGCAGATAAAAAAAAACAAAAAAAACTCACTGATGAAGCAAAAATCGGATACAATCTAGGAAACACTCATAGAAAAACTCAAAGCAAAAATCTGATACAGAATATGATACACTCGGATCATAAAGCAAATATCAAATACAGAGAGGGATACACTCAAATGTTCATAACTTCAAACCAAATATCGGACAGAATATTGGGTACGCTCAGACCCATGTGTGTGTGACGCTGCTTTCTGTTCCATCCATTCATCTATCCATCCACCTGTCCATCCTCCAATCCATTATTACCCCAATATGGCAAAGTGGATCAGGGCTAGGGTACTTTGTCTGCATATTTAGGGAAACAGTGACCAGTTAGGCATACATACATGGCATTACGTGAATTATAAACCCTAACCACCCTTTGGAATTAAATCATTATGGACTGTAACCCACTAGACCACCAGGCACCTAAAAATCGTATGAGGGCACGAGGTGACATTAGGTCTGAGAGGCTGAGGTCTCAAAAACAACTAAAGCCACCTAATTTTCCACTGATTATTAGGGCCTTTAGAACTAGTGGCTAAAATGCTGCAGTCAGAGCAATAGTCCTGCCTACATTTGTGGATCTAAACCCTAAGAGATGCCTGGGAATATCATAATCATGCCACTGAGCTATGTACGCTGGTTTTCTATCTTTAAATGGGATATGGCAGTCCAGTCTTGAGCCATTCACCTCTGAGGGAGTAATATGGGACTGGCTGATGTACTATTTGCAAACACAGTGAAGTAATGACACCTAAATGAGATTCCTGTGTAGGCATTTTGACGGCTTCTTCAGAGTCTTTACTACTGCCTATGATCTCCAGCCTTTCCAACGCTGTGCCCAGGCATCTCAAAATGAACGGATCTTGAATTTGGCGCTCTGTTATCTTCTTTTTGTTTTTCTTGGTGGGAACAAGTTATGGGCTCCTGGCCTTTGGTTTCTCCTTCCTTGCATTAAAAAAACTGCAGTCAATACACAGCAGCTCCAGCTCTATATCAAAGCTTCATTACTCCACATGACAGGCTGTTACTGTTTTACCATTAGAGGTTCCCACAGCCATGCACTGAATACCTATGATGCCTTCTGCTCACAATGCCTCTGCGTGTATGAAGGGCTGAGTGTACCGTCCATTTCTCTAAGCATCAATGTTAATTCTATGATCAAAGCTTTGTATTCCTGTCAGTGTAAGAGACTCCCCAGCACTCTTTCCTTTGCAATTCATTCTACATTTTACACCTTAACATTTTCCTATATGGCTTTGATCTCTTTAATACCATATATAGTTGAAAAAATACCATACATACCCTAGAGAAATCAAAATACCACATGCGGAATTAATCAGGTAAGGAAGACGCAATACAGATCCCCATAGGCTGACAAAAATACAAGCAAATGCCAAAAATATACCTTTTCTCATCGTGTCATTATAATCTAAGCCATTTTTTCTCACATACAACCATGCAGCTAAGAAATGAAAAGAAAATAACGCAGCTCTGAACAGTGCAAACCCAAAGCTATGAAGCGCGAGGATGGAGGAAGTGCCAGGAGTTCCGTTATCTACAAGTTCTATATACAACCACTGGAAAAAATAGTCAACTGTACACACTATAACACTTAAGCTACCACCGGCCATCATAATCATCATCATCATCATCATCATCATCACTCCAGCCTCACTCACCCATAAACGGTTTACGGAAAATGGAGGGGAAGAACATTTAATTTGTTTAGCTTGGAGACATCTTTTAAAATTTAACTCTTGCTGTTTCCTACTTATTTTATCCAGCCTACGAGAGACTTCTAAAACTGACGGGGTTAAAAAGAGATACATAATGTAGTAGTAGTAGTAGTAGCTGCAGTAGTAGGAGTTGTAGTATTAGTAGTAGTAGTAGTAGTAGATGTTGTTGTAGCCTCAGGTTCATCTGAAATGTGAACCCAGTAGGCTACAGGCTAAAACTAATATCCTGCAGTTCACCATGCGCCTTTTGGGGGATGGGGAGGGAGCAGAGGGACATATGTATAACCAGGCAGCGAAATCACCCTGTTATATCAGTGCCACCACATGAAGGCATCCCACTTCACCACCACAGCCTAAATAAACCCCACTGAGACAGACTTTCAGAACTAATCCTTAAATATGAGAGAGAAAGTCTGGACTGCCCCTTCAAATAGAGATATGATAAACTTCTTGAAATGGAGGGGTTGGATACAGCCTATAATAATAATAATAATAATAATAATAAATAGGCAGTTCCACTCCAAATTACATAAAATCATCTGGTGGCAGCATGAATAAGCTGAGAGAGAGAGAGAGAGAGAGAGAGAGACTGTTCTACTGCCAGACACTTTACTCCCTCAATATATTTTTTCGTCTCTTCTTTCAAACTTTTGATAATTTAATTCAACTTCCGAAAAACTTATTGAAAAATTAATGAAGGCTTTATAGCACCTTTATGCTTTCAAAGTCCACCACAAGTTGAATATAATACTAAGAAGCAGCAAGAATAAATTATATATATAAAAAAAAAGGGGGGGGGGAAAAGAGATAAATTGAGATGGGAAGAAATAGCACCTAGCACATCCCAACGAGTGATTTAACCTCATCATCATCATCATTATTATGGTTCTAACCTCAATAAGGGAACAACTAGCATCTGTGTCTCTGTCTCATCACATACAGTACAGGATAAAGAAAACTAATCACAATACACAACAATCCATCATCATCATCATCATCATCATAACCCTACACCACACTAAAGAATGGGTGTGGAGAGGATCTAAATACACCAGAATATAAGCACGATAATATAACAAAAACATACTTTCAAACAATTTCAATATACTCATCTTGCACAATTTTGTATCCAGGAGTTACAAATCTACCAACACAGTCACCACAAAATATTAATCTACCTATCTATCTATTGCCAGATGCCTTAATCCCGTAAGGGGTGGCCACAAACAAACTGCCTCCATGTCGCCCTGTCCCCCACCATTTCACTGCCCTGCTCCCAGTTCACACACCCCTCTCTCATATACCACTCCACTCCATTTGGTGTCAATTATTTGAATACTGATTAAATTTTTGTACAAACAAGAAATACAAACAAAACATTAATCAGTACACAAATAATTGACACCAAGTTAATCCTTTCTGTAAAATGATGTTCTTTGGAGGAGATGATCCATTGTGATGAGTGGAATTGCTGGGTGGGAGAGGGACAGGTCAGAGTTCGAATTCTTTACTTTTTCTAATGTGTCATGCTGCACAGAACTCTCTATATGGGTTCTGTGTACCTCAAAGCACTAGAAAAAATAAACAATTCAAGATTTAACCTGTGGGAGAGACAGGTTTGAGCTTTCTTTACTTTCTCACACGTTCCGGGCTTCACAGAACTCTATGAAGATGAGTTCTGTGTCACCCGAAATATTAGAGAAAATACAGAATTCAAGCTTTAACCTGTGGGAGAGACAGGTTTGACCTTTCTTTATTTTCTCAAACACTCCGGGCTTCACAGAACTCTACGAAGACAGGGCGACTTGGAGGCGATTTGTTTGTGGCCACCCCAAACGGGACTGAGGCGTCTGGCAACAGATAGATAGATAGATAGAAGAATTCCAGCTCTAACCTCTCTCTCTCTCCTACCTGACATTCTTTAGATTTCAAGTCTTATAACCAGATGACCTTCGTAAGCATAGCAAATCCCTTCGATGGAAAATGGATACATCTATTATTCCTCCCACTAGCTGCTTCTGACTGATTTTTGTAGAGTCCATGAAACACTTCCCAATATTCAAAATTGGAAACCAGGTGACATGTGACTTTGTAGTACTTCTTCCTTTGCGATATATTTCATTAACTTGATCTTAACATCCTTTTATATGCTATTTATGCTGTTTTAAAATCACTGTTGTTTATATCAGTAACATACAAGAGGATATTAAGAAGCAATAAGGAAAATATATATCTGAGGAAGAGGGGCAACAAAATCTTCTATGGTTTGTATTCTTGTCAATTAAGGAAGCTCCCTAACACCTTTTCCTGTGAGATTTATTTTGCTTATTACACCTTGCTCTCTGTCTTCAAGTTACAGAAATCATTGTAATATCAACACACTCTCCTTAGACAGCGTATTAACCAGCCATATCTAAAATTATATATCGCTAAGGAAGAGGTACTAGGATGCTTCCTTTACTAATGGAAATACAAATCAATGACTCATATTACATCGTTTATACTCATTAATGTCATACGATTATGTTACAGAAAACACACATAATAAAGTCTTCGTGGCCAATTAAAACAGCATCCCAATATCCAATACACCTTTTCTGTACACCAATACACCTTTCTGTTAGTGTTATAAGATGATTTCATTGAGATCCAACAAATTAAAACAGTTAACTAGCTGCTCATAACTCCTTCCACATTACCAATCATACAGCAAAGCATCACACTTCAGTAACAAACAGATATTATCAACACTTCTACCCACACACATCATCAATATCCCAACCTCTTTTCCTCCCAAGATGGAGAAAAAATTAGAGGTCAGAAAGCCAGAAAAAAATCTACCACTTATTCAATCCTTTCTATCTGTTTCATCCACAGTCCACCAGCCACACATCCCACTTTCACACCACACAACACAATACCTTTGCTACTCAATGCCGTGCGCAAAGATCATCACCAGCCCGGGGTCTAAGAGCATATCGTCGTTCATGTGTCTGTTGTCGCACGCCATCACCACCACAGCCTGCTTCCCCGGCACTCGCTTGCAGATGTAGCTCTCATAGTGACGCCGGTTCATCTGTGTGTATGTGGGGATAAGCAGTGAGGTCTCATGAAGTAGATGGAGACAGTACATGAGGCTAAATGAGTGCATAAGGTAGTAAATGGGTAGAAAGATATTCCTAAGTGTAGGAGAAGATGGTGTACAGAGAATACTATAGCATCTGTAAGAGTACATGGATAAGTAGTAAGGCCTCTTGGGGTAGATGGAAAAGGCACGTGAGGCTATGTAAGTGCATATGATATTGTACAGCCAGAAAGACAACTGTATGTGTATAAGAAGAATAGCTAACACCTGTAAGTGTATGAGAATGAGTAGTGAGGTTCTGTGAAGTAGGCAGAGATAGCACATGAGGCTAAATGAATACATTAAATAGCTTAGATAGAAAAACTAAATGCATTATCATCCACTTACTACTTACCACTAACAACTGGGGTGGAGGTAATAAAAAAAGGTTAAATGGGAAATATAATTTAAGAAAATTATTGGCACCTTATCCGACCACTCAGACCTTTCAGTTTTCTAAATTCTCCCTTTGATATGATTAATAAATGGGAGACATGGGACAAATGCTCTCATTCACTCTACTTATAGTGGACTTACTAAGAACGATGTGCTAAGGAGTCTCCTATGGCAGGCTGTGTATTTGCTCTGCCATGCTTTACCTGCCTTTGCCCTGTCCTGCCCTGCCTTTGCCTTCCTTGAACCATCCTGCTTTGTCTTTCCCTGCCTGTCTTGTCTTGCCCTATCCTGTCTTTGCCAGGTCTTGCCCTACTGTAACTCTGTCCTACTAGCCGTGTCTTGCTACACCCTGCCTTTTCCCTGCTCAGTCTTGCCACATCCTTCCCTGGTCTGCTCTATCTTATCTTCCCTTCGTTCTGCTGTACACTCCCTTTGTCTGCCTGTCCTACCTTATCCTACCCTGCCCTGCTCCACACCTCCCTGCTTCTGTGCCACTCACCTGTCTAGTCTCAAGGGTGGAGAGTCCCGGTGGCCAGCGTCTCTCATGTGCGTTCTCCATCAGCTGGTCAATGATGTGTGGGGGACAGCCAGACTCACTCAGTGCTCGACGGATCACAGCCTGCTCTCCCATAACATAATTTGTATATTAATCATTGTCCACATTAAGTACAGGGGAAAATCTTAAGCTGAAGGTGTTTATAGGAACTACTCATTAAAAGCAAGGGATGGGCTCTTAAATATAACTTTTCACATATAACTGCTGCTATATATTAAGGAAAAACAGTCCAAACAGCTTCACAGGGAGCAAAGGATCGTTCACTGACAATTTTTCTTCAAGTTCTATCTCATCTATCTATAGCCGGATTCCTTACTCCCGTAACAGATGGCCACAAACAAATCACATCCAAGTTGCCCTATCCTATTAACACACCCACTCCAACACACACACATACAACCCTCTCTCATAATTATTCCTCTTTGTTCCATCCCTCCATCTTATCCTAGATCCTTGCTCTCCCTCCACTCACCCACAGACACTCTTCTAATCAGTCTCTCATTCTCCATCATCTCTACATGGCCAAACTATCTCAGTCTTTCTCTTATCACTTTTAATCACACCCACATCAATACTACATTGCTCCTTTACATCATTTCTCCATCTCTGTCTTCATGGAACTCCACTTGCTCCTCTCAAATAACTCATTCTTTAATTCTCCCCTTGGGGCTAAGATGTGAATGAATTTGTGTGTGTGGATGAGTAAATTGGGAGTGTGTCATCCTGTCTCAGCTACCTCCCTTTTTCTGGGGGGAAGCAGCCTAGGTATAAAGATAGATACACTAATTTGCTGATGAGATACAGGTGGTGAACTAGCCGTCACCCACCTGTAGCATGGCGTCAGGTGTGGATATCATGCCACCCCAGCGAGTGACACGAGCCCGGGCCAGACATGACGCCCATCGCACCACCTCATCCTGCTCCATCTGATCGGCAATGGCACGCATCTGGGGGTTGCTGATACGCATTGCACGCATGAAGTCCTGCGGAGGGGAAGAGAGGAGAGAGAGGGGAAGGAGTGTTCAGGTTTCTTAGTAATCCCTTGAATATGAAGACTTATTTTTTTAGCTTATACTTGCTGTTCCCCTAAGATTATATCCACTAGAGGAGGCATTTCAAACTAGAGATAGTTAGATATACCCTTAGTTAATTCCTTCAATATTATAGTTCTGGTGGTATTACAGTGAGAAATACATCACTGGACTGAAAGGATTAATACTTTGAATCTATAGTTTTTGTTACAGTAAGCATAGCAATCCTAGAAGGGGTTAATGAAGGTTGTATCTAATCCCTACTATTAAAAAAATATTCCTTATACTGAATACAGTCACCTGAGGAAGCAAAAATACAATACAAATATCTACATCACTGGAACTGAAATGCTCAAATAAAACAATATCCAAATGATGCCACACTTCCTATTGGGGAACTCTTTCACAAGGCTTTTTTATGGGAGCAGCTTAACCATGTATTAGCATCAGTTACTTGTAGTTGTCTTCTCATAGTTGCTGGAAACTGGTATGAAGAACAACACTCTGCACTCATAATGCACTTTCTGAGTCTGTAATACCTGTGAGGATATGGCAAATTAACGCTAACCTAACAAAGATCCCTAATCCCTTCCAACTCAGCTGATGGGTAAGTCAAGCTGGAGGTTCATTTGATTAGCAACCAAGGAGATTAATTTCTACCTCATAACTAGAGTTCACTGAATATCATACAATCATGCTGGATCCTTCAAAAGCGAAAACGAAAACATGATTAAGTTATAGGAGAAACCCAGGTCTCTCAGATGAATATAAACAAGCTACAATTATCAACCGTGTAGCCACAATGCACTCTTATGGTAGGATCTCCCAGGGTTATTGGTAGACAAGCAAATAATATCTACAGATTTTCCACTGTCATCATCACCATCCATACCTCTCTTCCCACCCCTGGACAGGGGGAGGGGGGAATGTAACCCAAGACTTCTCAACTGAATGGTCTACACTCTCACATGAACTCTCCAATAAAGCCCCTTAAATCCTGACTCCACCTAACAGACATACACATTCACACTTACATATTTCATACATGCTTACATTAACAGAAGTCCTCTGCAATATTGTACTGGACTCTGGATATTATTAAAACAGTCTATCTATCTATCTATCTATAGCCCAACGCCCTAATCCCGCAAAGGGTGGCTGCAGACAAAACGCCTCCAAGTCGCTCTGTCACCCACCATTTGACTACCCTCCCCCCAACTCACCCCCCCCCTCCCTCATATACCTCTCAACTCCATCCCTCCACCTCATCCTCGGTCTACCTCTCGCTCTTCCTCCCTCCACCTCACCTACATACACCCACTTAGTCAGTCTATCATTCTCCATTCTCTTCACATGTCCAAACCACCTCAGTGTATTTCTCCTAATCTTCTCAACCACATCCACATCCACCCCACAGCGTTCCTTCACTTCTTCATTCGTCAACCCGTCCCTCCACGTCACTCCACATGCTCCTCTCAAGTAACTCATTTCCATTGCTCTCACTCTTGACTCTCATAAATAAAGGCCACACTTCCCACCTTGAGGAGCTGAATTTCTCGTTTTTGTTCATTGAGCTGATATTTGTTCTCTGCCAACTCCTGCTGTAGCTCTGCAATTTTCCCAGACTGGCTCTGTATAAGGCTCCGCAACTCTCGCAGGCAGTTGTGATCCTGGAAAAGGGGAACCAGTAAGTATGTGGACATGTTTGAGAATTCTGTAACCTCTTTAATCTTTCTATCTATCTATATCCCGATACCCTAATCCCGCAAAGGGTGACCGCCGACAAAACGCCTCCAAGTCGCTCTGTCACCCACCATTTGACTGCCCTCCCCCCAGCTCACTCCCCCTCCCTCTTTAATCTAATGATGTATTTTCCACTCTACTCTTGCTGCCACACAACTCTATTCAGCTTTGTGGAGATTTTCTGACCTAAAGGGGTTAGATAGTTTTCATAAACCACTTCATTGCTCACTCTTAAAACCTGAAGAAAATTAAACAGGATGAACAATATGCAAAAATGAATAAATGAAATGAAGGGCTTAACGTCAATACTGCAATGACTGGTGCAAGAGGACCCCTTCATGCCATGGCACTGATATAACCAAGTGGGTCAGTGGCCAGGCTATGCAAACATCCCTCAACTGCCTCCCTATTCCCCCAAAGCACAATAAACTTCTGAAAGGCAATTTAAGCCTGCAGTCCACTGGGTTCACATGTTTCAGAGGCCTTGGGTTACAACTACTACTATTATTATACTACTACTACTACTGCACTGTATCCTTCAAGCTGAGTAAAATTGTCTCATGATGGGGAGGATAAAATAAGCGACATCATACAAAATAATGACTTATGTTAAATTTGACAAACAGCCTTAAATGTGAGATAAAAGTACTGGAACAGTTTCTCGTTATTTTGCCTCAGGGTTTTGCACTTCTCAAAACACACACACACACACACACACACACACACACACAAGCCCCCTCTAACCCCCTTAAATAATGGGCACACATATTCCCTTACCTTTTGAGAAACACATGACCATATTATTATTATTATTATTATTACCTTCAGCTCATCTTTGGGCACAACCAGACCGCAGCCCTGTTCACACGGCACTGGGCGTTTGGGGTTGAACTCACACTCCTCCAGGTGGCAGCCCAGTGCATCCAGCTTCACCACCGACCCACACCCATGGGGCTTGTTGTCACACGAGATGTACAGTCTAGCCGGAGGGACAAAAATGTAAATGCAGATTACTGAGAATACTATATAGCCTGTTGACCAGACTCTGTTCATTTTAACTATACATAAAAGTGCCACCTCTCCATCTTTAATGCTGAGCTGGAACAAGAGATGAACACTAGAATATGATGCTAGTCACAAAGAAGTGCTATGGAAAGGATGTTGAGTCATTGTATTCTTGTATTCTACTAATGAGCTATAGGAAATAAGCTGCAAAAGGACAAAAATCTCTGCCTAATTAAAATGAATAAACTACAGGCATATCTACTACTCTATGCAAAGTAAGTTTAGAGTGACAAAGATTTAAGTAACTACTGGAAGGTTAAAAAGAAATCAAATCACGCAACTTTAAATTAGTCACTGGTTTCAATTTATCAACAGTGTATTGAACTGGTGACACTCTCATCTTAAATGTCAGGACCAACTTGCCTAGCCCTGGGTTCCTACGCTCCTCTACAGGGCAACATAGGATTGGATGATGAATGGATAGATGGATGTATTGAACTGGTGCCTGCATGTGATGGCACTGATATAACTGGGTGGTTCTACTGCCTGGTTATACAAATATCCACCAGTTCCCTCTGTTTCCCCAGAAAGGAGGATGGTGGGCTGCAGAAAGGAAACTTTGATCTGCAGTCCACTGGGTTCACGTCACGAAGATCCTGAGGTTGCAACTACTATTACTACTACATCCTGTAATGAAAGGGTTGTGTATCACATTGCACAGTTTTTTTTCATTCATTCATTGCCAGACGCCATGTATCCCAGACGGGGTGGCCAAGGGCTTAGAGTTAATTGTTTTACAGGGAGGGGCACTAATCCTCCACCAACCCCACTTGACACGTAGGGAGAACGTTATGCCAGCAGCATCTGGTGTTCCCAGGCGGTCACCCATCCAAGTACTAACCAGACTCAACGTTGCTTAACTTCGCTGATCGGACGGGAAGCGGTGTACTCACCGTGGTATGGCCGTTAGCAAAATATCTCACTAGTTACCTTCATTAGCCATGTGATCAGAGTGCATTCATTTCAGTCTGATACTCCTAAACAACTTTACTTTTATTATTATTTAAGTTACTCAGTCTTACCCATAACTGCTACGTGTTTCAGCCATCATAATGTGTTCTAGGGGAGTTATGGCCAAAAGCTTAAACAAATGACCTGGTAACTCTGCCAAAGCAGGTTCAAGTCCCAGAATAACAAGGGGAACTATCTATCTATCTATCTATTGCCAGACGCCTTAATCCTGTAAGGTGTAGCCACAAACAAATTGCCTCCATGTCGCCCTGTCCCTGCCATTTCACTGCCCTTTTGCAATTAATGGAATATAATCTATGTAAAGTGACAGATATGGATGTCTGCATGTGATGGCAACTGATATGACTGGGTGGCTCTGATGTCTGGTTATACTGCACCTGTACAAATCCCCAACTCCCTCCTTATTACCCAAAAGTGGATGATGGAATGCATAACAACTCTGGCTTGCAGTCTACTGAGTTCACCTTTAGACAAGCCTGGGAGTGCAACTATCTATCTATCTATTGCCAGACACCTTGATCCCGTAAGGGGTGGCCACAAACAAATCGCCTCCATGTCGCCCAGTCCCCTGGCATTTCACTGCCCTGCTCCCAGCTTACACCCCCCTCTCTCATATACCTCTCCACTCCATCCCTCCATCTAATCCTTGGCCTTTCCCTCCTTCTCCCCCCCCTCCACATCACTCACATACACTCTCCTCATCAGTCTCTCATTCTCCATCCTCTCCACATGGTTGCAACTACTACTGCTAATAATCTGTGTTGGTAATTTCCCCGCTCCTCCCCAAGCCTACTAACATGCCATAGAAGCACTCTTGTTACTGCCCAATACTGTATGAGATCCAACAATATTCAAGATAAGACAGAGGTTCAACAGTGTCCTAGTGGCATGGAGACTGAGAAAAACATGGGACCGTCCTCTCATTGGGTAAAGAAGCTCCCTAACACCTTTTCCTTAGCAATTTATTTTCCTTATTTCACCTTACTGTCCTCTTCTGCATTATATAAATTCTAATACATTGCCTCACTTTACATACATAACATGAAAAGTGATATTAGCCAGCCACATCTAAAAATAAATCACTATGGAAGAAGTGTTAGGGAATTTCCTTAACCAATGATAATACAGGCCAAGGTGATCAAGAACTCTCTGTTAGTGTAATGAACAATGCACGTCTCTTGAGATTAGATCAAATAATACCAGTTCAAAGGCTGCCCCCAAGACTGTGAGAAAGAGAGAGAGAGAGAGAGAGAGAGAGAGAGAGAGAGAGAGAGAGAGAGAGAGAATGGAGAACTATACCAGTTACACAGAAGAAAAGCTGAACAATTTATAGGTCAGTGAGGTGGATTTAAATGACAGATTAAATAACCCTTATGTAGAGCACCTCACCAGGATCAAACAAGAGTACTTCCCATAGTGACGTGCAGGGAAATATGTGAGGATTGGCTCCTGGGTGGACAATGCAGCTGCTTCACCCAGGATGCAGAGTGTCACCATGTGTAGGGTTAGGTTTATAGTGAAAATTATACACAGACATTACAATACTAAGGTTACACAGAAGGAAACATGGTACTAATTTATATTTACTCAACATTTTCCACAATTCTTTTTTTTTAACAGAAACTTAGCAGGGAGAACAAAAAAATCCATACACCAGATTACAGGTGTCCTCCATTCATAAAAAATCTGTGACAGTTGGACTTGATCTGCTGTAGGTTGAAGTCTTGGGGGAACTATTCTGGGGAAGCATGTTTCAAAGAGAACCGGTAAAGTTTAAAACCGAAACTGAGGAACCAAACTGGACTGACTTAGAGAGGAGGCTGCGGAGTATCCTTGGCACAGATTTGAGCTGGGAGGAGGTGATGGGCTGGCGGTCGACAGGGCAGGTCTGCTGGCGTGAGAGCCACTCGTTGATGCACCCGCTGCAGAAGGCATGTTCGCAAGAGGGTGCCTGAAACACATGTGCTGCAATGTACTGTATTTACATTCCACTTGGTAGGTCTATTCAGAGGACTTTCCTATGTACCTTTGAGATAAATTTGAGAACGGCAGATACAATACACACATTATAATAATTTCAATTTTTTTCATAGGTGGCAAACTTGCAAGAAAGAAAAAAATTTCCACTATGGGTCACCTTGACTGCCCCTTATCCTACTACACCACCAGGCATCCATTTGCTGGTTATATGATTACCACCAAACATAATGCTTTCCTGGAGTACAAGAAACTATCTGGCTTATCAGTGTAGTCACCTAACAATAGCATTACAGCAAGTGAGTGGATGGTGGGCATACCCAGCTACGACACCACACTTTGAGATGCTCCAGATGAAAAAACTGAATGGTGAAAGAAAGCATCAGGAGAAATATATTGAGGAGATTTGGCCATGTAGAAAGGATGGACAGTGAGAGTAACCAGGAGAGTTTATGTGAGTGAGGTGGAAGGATGGAGAGGGAAGGGGAGACAGGATGAGATGGAGGGATGGAGTAGAGAGGCATATGAGAGAGGGGGGTGTAAGTTGGGGGGGGGGGCAGTGAAACGGTAGGGAAGAGGGCAACATGGAGACAATTTGTTTGTGGCCACCCCTTAGGGGATTAAGGCACCTGGTTTTGGATACTGGTAGACAGAGATTAAAAGAGTATGAGTGAAGGTGAGATCAGAGGAGTATGAATGAAGATGAGATTAAAAGAGTATGAGTAAAGGTGAGATTAGAGGAGTCTGAGTGAAGGTGAGCATTACCTGTAGTGGGTCTTCCAACACTTCTGAACAGATGGGGCAGAGTAGCTCCTCGTCCACCTCCCCTTGAAACCGCGTCAGGTCGAAACCCATAACATCAATGTCTGGAAGAAAATGGCAAATTCAGTTTTTTCTTCCCTTGTAAATTTAAACTTGAAAGGTGAGTGAATGAGTGGCTCAATCAACTGTGTAGACTCTTGGCTTGTTTTTCCTTCTATCATTTTTTTTCTTGCTCTCTTAACCTTTCCTCACCCCATCCTTAGGTGGGATAAGTCTCTGGATGATGTTGATGGGAACTTGAACAGCCATATACAAGCAACCACATAAAGTCCTGAATGTCAGCTGGGAAAATGTTACTTGGTGTGAGATACCCTTAGATGTTACACTGCATGCAGATGCTGCCCTCTTCCTGCCATCTGTCACCTCATTTTGGGGGACAGGGAGGGAGCTGAGGGACATATGCATAACCAGGTAACTCCATCGTCCAGTTATATAGATTCTACCACATGAAGGCACCTCTCTCCACCATCAAAAGATGCACATAAGCAGTTGCACATGAAAGAAAGACACTGATTTAGCCTGACACAAATGCTGATTCACTTCCAGCAAAGAAATTGTTGTTGGGGAAGGGAGGTAGGGGTATCAGGAGAGGGTAGTTGGTGATGACGGTGCTACAGTTTTCTTCCTCCTCTCAATGCAAATCATCACTCAGAAGCAACCAAACACCTGTGCATAAGGCCAACACACTCACTGCCACAAGTGATCAGAACTGTCCCTCTGATTTATACCTCATGTTATATAACCACAACAAACACTCAATTCTGACATCAACACAGCTGTATTGTGAATCAGGGGCAAGTTTATGTCAAAACTTATATCAAATTATTTAAAGTGGGGAATGACTGCATGACCGAAGTAAATATGCTCGCACTGTGTACATTTACGGTACCTGTGTTCAGTATATTCTTGATAATGTACTGTAACTGCTAAGTACACTGGTTTCCTGAGGTGTGTAAGGGTTCAGTTCCAGACAAAGACTACAATTACAAAACTGCAGAATTTTGGAACTCAGCCTATTTTTTCTATTCGGTTGCTACACTACAATACTGTATACCATAATGCATGTGCAGCTGTATGCCCAGTGATGTCCCCTTTTCTTTACCAGTCTCTTCAGTGCCACTACTACACCACATGACAACCATGTCCTACACCAAATTACAACTAAATCCTGTTATGAAAATATATACAGTAGCTAATATTACTGTTAACCAATCCTTTACGGCATCATCAGGCAGAGGCACAGGGCAGGTTACTCAGTACAACCATTTAAGGCCACAGTGACCAGTCATGGTTCCATGAGTGGCAATTTGTGAGTACTAAACCTATCCACCTCTTAGATATATGTCCTTAAAGACCACATCTGGCTGGGGCACCTAAACTCACTAGACCACCAGGCATCCATCTGGTTAAGTGGCTGGCATTCACAAAGCTATAAATGGTTTCCTGCATTACTGTCACTCAGTGTTGAGTCACCTGAAGTTAACAATACACCAACATGTGAATGGCTATCCAGTGAATGAGTCAGTGGTTAACGTTACATACGAATAACAGCTACAACAAAGGACAATTTGCTACCATACTCCTGCAGTCTTCTATCTACCTATCTATATCCAGATGCCATAATCCCAAAAGGGGTGGCCGTCTGACTCTATGTTGGTTGTTTTACATGCAGGGGCACTAACCCTCCACCAACCCAATGGCTGACAAGTAGGGGACATATGGGTTGGTTATATGGCTACCACCCAGCACTGTACATGGTTTCCTGGCTTACAGGAAACCATTAAGTTTGCCACTATAAAACACCTGAAAAGGAAAGAAGAGTACTGGTGACAGGAAAGATGGGAGAAATAGGAAGAAATGAATGCAGACAGGAAAAGAATGATAAAGGGGATGGAAGGAGTAGGCAGCACTACATCAAGTGAGTGGATGATGGTGCACAACAAAGCATTCCCCATATATGAAAAAGTTACCCCCGAAATGACATAAGCCTGAAATCTGTGTGTGCTAATCAAACCCTGAGCCTGGCTGCACCGCCCAAGAAGCCCCACAAGGACCCTGTACCCTGCCAACCCAACACCCCTCCCCTGTCTCTTTACCCAATTATCTCACACAAAGAAGGGTACTCAAATAATAAGCTCTCTTTATAGGTCAGGGCAGCCTATAATAATAATAATAATAATAATAATAATAATAATAATACCAGTAGTATGTGTAGTAGTAACAAAAGTTGTGATAACAGTATTAATAGTAGTGCTCTTAATAGTAGTAGCAGTAGTATTGGTGGTAGCAGCAGTAGTAGTGATAGTAGGAGTAGTAATAGCAGAGGAGGTGGTTCTAGTAGTAGTAGTAGTAGTAGTAGTAGTAGTAGTAGTAGTAGCAGTACTGTAGTAATAGTAATAACAGAAATACCATCAAAATAATAATAATAATAATAATAATCTATCTATCTATCTATCTATCTATCTATCTTAAAATTCCTGCCCACTGATGCAAGTTTTTAGTAATGAGAGATTAAAAAAAGCTAAATTAATATAAAAAACAATGCATATCCTGAAGAAATTATTTATGAGCTGAGAGAATAACATATATTTGATAATCCTTTTCCTCTATGACAAGTCTCAATTCTTTCTGTATATTTACCTTCATAATAACTCAAAGTCAAGCGGCCACCCCTTATGGGATTATGGTGTCTGGCAATAGATAGATATATAGATAGATAGATTGCTATATTTATACCTTAATTTCCTGTTTCAAGAATATATTTGTGATGTGGCCAACTGATATTGATGAACATGAAAATATGAGAAAAGTGAATGGCTGTTGCTAGTATGTTGGTCAAATATATTACAGGAATATATATATTAAAAAATTACTGTATAATGACACTTGCTCCTCTACAAACACCATCTCACTCTCATCACTACACACACACACACACACACACACACACCAATCACTATACTCCTCTTCAGTTCAGGTGATGGCCTGTGTAGTCAGACTGACGATTAAAACTTGACTAGTAACCAAGGAGACTCAATCCTACCATATAACTATCAATCACTGAATTTCATGCACCCTAGACATATTATACGAGTTGAAAATGGCCCAGTTCCCTCAAATGAAAACAAACCAGCTATACCAACCCTCACCAACACACCAAAACATCACTACCAACCCACTGCCAACACCACACACCTACCACAAATACCCCTCCATTAATCACCACACCGTTAATTTTACTTACGAGGTGAGTCAGGGAGGGAGAGGAGAGGGTCAGGAGACGAAGGTGATCATGACTGTTTACTACCAACACCACAGACGCCACTACACACTCTAGTCACACTGGCTCACTCACACTCACTCTCACTCCTCCCTCCCTCCCCCTCCCGGCCAACAAACCTGCTCGAGTTGTCATATCCAGCATTGTCATATCGCTAAATTTTAATTATTAAATCTAAAAATCTCCACCAACTCACAAAAAATGGCTAAAAACTCTGCAATACCAGTCAAACCTTCTCCAAATCCCTAAAATACCCTTTGATTTCTTGTTGCTAAACGTTAAATATAGTGGCTTAAGGATTTTGGGTTAGGAAAAAGCCCCATCCCTGAGTATCTATATAATCATTCAAACTTTGGAAGAATCCCTGGAATATACCTAAATTACTAGTAGTTAAAAGTTAAAAATGTCGATTTAAGAGGAGATATTGAGATCGAACAAAAAGCGCTAAATTACCAACACCAAGTATCTCCATGATATCGTTCAACTTTTGCGAAAATCTCGTGAATATAACTAAATTCCTTGCTGCTGGATGCTTATATTTGTAGCTATGTGAAGGGAACTTATATGTGGGTCTAGCTAAAAGTACTAAATTGCCAACCCTGAATCCCTGCACCCATCCCCTCCCACTCCAATCCCCACCCATCAATCCAATCCCACCCACCCCCACCCCACCTGTATCTCCTCACCACCGCCATCTGTTGCCCGAGGTTTCCATTGTATCCCCAAAACAGGTGCGAAAAGGTGTATATTCATTTATTTCCTATTTCTGGTAATATAAGGAAGAGACTGATAGGCCTATTTGTCACCTGGTGGGAGGACCATTACAGGTATAATCGTAGGAGCCGAAATTTACAATGGGAAAACTTATCCACGTGTGCATTTTCTTTTGTGGTTCTTTGATCATTAGCTTATTCTCATACTAAAACTAGCGCCCTTCTTTTTAACTGCTTCATATATATGCAACGAATTTTGATTATTCCATTTCATTACAGCATCATCGCTCTTTTTACTTTCCAGCTGTTATTTTCGGAACAAAATATTATAATTTGGATTCTTATAGTTCTGCTTAAAAGAATAATTACGCTGTACATGCTCAACACTACCCAGGATTTCGCAGTACCTCGATATACCGGGATGCAAGGTGTAGGACAAATCGCTGAGTGAAAGGTGATACGGAGCGTCCCAGTGAGAGGGTAGCCGAGGCCGAATTTGCCAAGTGGCTGTAAACAAACCCTCAGGTCTGCTGTTGGCCTCACGTCTGCTGGATTTCCTTTTAATTATAGCAGCTCCGTCCAATATGGTGTTTGTGGAGACATTTGAGGACTTCGAGAAGGCGGCAGAGCGAGTGTACCTCAACGCCCCCATGAAGGTAGAGAAGCTGAGACAGGTGGGGGGGATATATACCTTGGCATATTGACAGGTCGTAGAATTCATTGTGATGGAGGTACCACTCTGCACTTTCATTATAGTGGATGCTCTTTCATTATAGTGGATTTAAGGTGATTCCATGTCTGGTTTTGTGTCCATATCCCCACACCTTTAATCAATCGTGTTTTTATACCCTTTGATACTTTCAGGAAGACTTTTAATAGTGTAAAAAAAAAATGTTCCTCATCTGTAATATACTTCTAGGCGTAAAAAAATTTCAGGATTAAAAAGTACACAAGCACATAGCAGTAAACATTTGGCCAGATCCTCTCAGTTTCTATGTATTATTCTCCAATATAATCAATCAGCACCTTTCACAAGTGCCAAGTGAATGTGTGTAGTGACAGTTGTAACCCAGCCATTTCACAGGACAGTGTTGGTAGCCACACTTTCACACTTTAGACCATGCCTCAATATTTATCATCTTCTCAGTTCTTTATGGTGCAATGTTGGCTTCACTTCACAGGCCTCACTATTGGCACGTAATTCATTGTTTAAAAACTGATACTATAAACACACCTGCCAAGCTGTTACTTTGTTGACTGCCTAGTTAAAAGGGGATGCTGAACCCTTTTCATGTAATTCTTAATACATATTTCCACAGACCAGTTCAATTTTGTCATCAACAGCTTCCACAACTTGCTTCATCACACACAGGCATATTACTATATCCATTCAGGGAGTGGATGGTGGCTTTAGTGGAAGAGCGCCTGACTGGAGACCAAAAGTGCATTTGCACCACGCCCGGGTAAGCTGCCTTGCCAGGAGAGGTAGTGCTTTCCTGTCACCTGGCTGGTTGTAGCAGCCGTGCTTCAGTGGGTTGGAGTGCTGTGACTGAAGGGTCGGAGGTTTGAGTCCACCCAAGGGTCATTGGTAGACATCATGAACGGCATCCAATCATAAAGTGCTACACGCTCTAAAACCTAAGTCCTCTACCCAGGGGCAATGCCCTAGCCCATATAAAAAAAAGGGGACATGGGCATTAAAAAGAAAAAAAAAATCCACCTTCTTGGCCTACCACACTTCCTCCCTGCTTACATATTCAGTATAGCCAAATAGAAATGTATTGCAGGAAGAGTTTTTATACTGCCAGTCTGAGATATAGGTTTGATACTTGTACCTAAAGAAACTTAACTTCAGCCATGGATGAGCCAGCTCTACACCAAAGATCAACTTCATCTCTATGTGGTAATTTTTAATATTCCTAAACACGAGACCTGATCAGATACCCTTTCTTTTCAGACGAGATGTGTGATGAAATATGACCACAGCAACAGCAGCCTGCAAGTCAAGGTCACAGACAACACTGTGGTGAGTCTTGCAACTGATATTTTGCATCACTAAGGCCTCTAGTATGAAGCCAGTGCATGAATGTGTACACAAGCCTTATTTCTTTCTTTCACATTTTTTTTGGATGATTTCTGAATATGTGAATGAGCTTTTGTGATGACGTGTTACCTTAACGTCGTGCCTGCTGCCACAGTATTATTTAGCATGGGAACAGCCCCTAGTCCTGCAAAGTTTTTATGTCTCAGTTTTGCCAGGAAAAAATGTTATGTTAGACAGTTACTTGTACAGGTATAATGTCAGTCATGATTTGTATATATAAAAGCTCCTCTATGAAGTCTTTTATATAAATTTTTTGTTGCTACTAGACAGTTTATTCAGCATAGCAGGCCCTTCATAATGATAGTGTTAAAAGTACAGTGTCTTCATCTATCAATCTATCTATTTGCCAGATGCCTTAATTCCATAAGGGGTGGCCACAAACAAATTGCCTCCATGTCACCCTGTCCCCTGCCATTTCACTGCCCTGCTTCCAGCTCACACTCCTCTCATATACCTCTCCACTTCATCCCTTCATCTCATCCTTGGCCTCCCCCTCCACCTTACTCACACACACACTCCCTGTCATTCTCTCGCTATCCATCCTCTCCACATTGCCAGACCATCTCAGTGTGTTTCTGCGACCTATCACATCCATACATAATCTCCCTATTCTTCTACTATATTTTTTTTATTAAGCTTTGGGGAGACTTCTCATACTGAAAGAGGATATATAAATACTTTTGATAACACCTTATTTTCTTTCAAATTTTCAGTGCATACAGTTCAAGACTGACAGCCAGCAGGAACTAAAGAAGCTGGAGAAGCTCATTGGGAATCTAATGAAACACATGGCATCGGGGGAGAGATAACTCACCGGTGCCTATTACTCATGGTTTCTGCCTCTTGATCGTCTGTCTTCGATGTAGTATAGTAAAATGAACAACTATCTGATGGTTTTTATTGTGAAAACCCAGGTAAAACAAACTTACATTAGTTGAATACTTTTGAAGCTGTGCAAAATGATGACTAACAATATGCTAAATGTAATATCACACAACAGTACAGAAATAATGTTCCCATACAACTTGCCTTATAAGTACGAGTACAGCCAAAAAAAAAAAAGTATTAATATAGAAATTTCCAAAAATAAGTGAATAATTATAAAACTCTATTCTTATAGGTAATGCACAGATACAGAAAATACGCCAAGTTGAGGTCACCCAGTCAACAATTACAGTGGTGCGATGCTAACCACAACTATAGCGCGACTCTGAGGTTATTATCGTGCTCTGGCAACCCACCATTCAAAAGTGCGTTTGATTTTGTGTATGAGACGCATGTGATTCGTGTATAATATGTTCATGTGGAGAGGATGGAGGGTGAAAGACTGACGAAGAGAGTGTATGTGAGTGAGGTGGAGGGGGGAAGAGGGAGGGGGAGGCCAAGGATGAGATGGAGGGATGGGGTGGAGAGGTATATGAGAGAGGGGAGTGTGAGTTGGGAGCAGGGCAGTGAAATGGCAGAGGACAGGGCGACTTGGAGGCGATTTGTTTGTGGCCACCCCAAACGGGATTGAGGCGTCTGGCAATAGATAGATAGATAGATAATAATATTCGTGTATAATATATTCGTGCGTAATATTTTGATTTGTGTATAATAAGAAATCGGACGCACTTTTGAATGGTAGGTTGCCATGGTACGATGATGACAACTTCAGAGTCGTGCACCGCGACTACAGTACCGTACCTCAGAAGGTGATGCAACCATTTGTCCACTCATGATGTACTGCTGCCTTCTTCTTATGATGACTAAAGCGAGTGAGAACCTACTGGTAATGTTGGGTGGTAACCATATAACCAAATATTGTAATCGGATGTGGAGCCCATGATGGCCCTGTCACTCTTCCCCATGCCTCCTTGTGGTGAGGTGCCACCCACTGCATGAGACGGCCTTGCTGAGGCAATTACTTGGCTGTGGTTGATGGGTGATCTCCTACTCCCAAAGAGGATAGTATGGCATTGTACTTGGATGGGTGACCGCCTGGGAACACCAGATGCTGTTGGCATCCCTACGTGTCAAGTGGGGTTGGTGGAGGATTAGTGCCCCTCCCTGTAAAACAATTAACTCTAAGCCCTTGGCCACCCCGTCTGGGATACATGGCGTCTGGCAATGAATGAATGAATGAATGATGTTTTTTTATAACTCAGAGATGGTGAGGTAGGGTCCAGAATGCAAGAAGAGAGAAAAACAAGACAGAGGTATAACTAATCATTAGAATGTCTAATAAATTCAGCCACACACACATTCACTCACCATTCCAGTCACCCTGATCCTGATTCTTGCTTGCAACATGTTACAGGAAGAGAGACAAAAAATTCAACTCTTCGATCATCAGTACTGAAACAGAGCTTGTGTAAGCATAACAACAAAACATCATCTAATCCTCTATTAGACTATCACTATTAGAAGCATAAGGGTACCAGGCTAGAGTATTCAGTCCAGACACATAGAGAAAAAGTGATCTGTCTCCCCTATAGCATTATGGGAGCAAACTCAATCATCTATCTATCTATCTATTGCCCGACGCCCTAATCCCGCAAAGGGTGGCCGCAGATAAAACGCCTCCAAGTCGCTCTGTCACCCACCATTTGACTACCCTCCCCCCAACTCAATCATGCCCTGGACTTATACATTATGGGCCACATCGTATTTAAGAACCATAACTCACTTGACCACCAGGTGACCATGTTGGTTGTTACAGTACTGTAGCTGTCACCAAACTTAGTAAATGGCTTCCTGTGTAATGGGGTCTATAAATGCCTGCGTTGCTTAAATGTATAGCAAGGATCTTCTCTTTGACTCTGTGGTTACATATGCGCCTGTGACGTGGGAGGGCCTACGTTCGAATCCCGGTCAGTAGCCAGACACCAAAATCCCATAAGGGGTGGCCGTTTGTCTTTGAGTTAGTTGTTTTATGGGGAGGGGCACTAATCCTCCGCCAACCCACTTGCTGACGCAGGGAAGAACACATATGAGTTGGTTATATGGTTACCACCCAGCGTTGTAAATGGTTTCCTGGCTTACAGGAAACCATTAGGCTTGTCACTCAATGTAAAGCCACCTGAAAAGGAAAGAAGAGTAATAAAAAGTGACAGGAAAGATGGGAGAAATAGGAAGAGAGGACAGACACAGAAAAAGAATGATAAAGGTGAAGGAAGAAGTAGGCAGCACTACATCAAGTGAGTGGATGATGGTCACCACCACCTACCACAAAAGGCAGTGATTAATTTGTTAAGTTTCATTTCGGTCATTATGCCTGGGTTACTGGAAACCACTTGGCTTGTTACCTAGGATCAAGTCCCTAAAGGTGGAGCACAGAATCAAACGAGTGGAAATACATTATACTGTTAAATGTTAAAGTCCATCTGTGTATCCGAGTCTTCCATCCTCGTGTGGCATAGCTTATAATGAGATTAATACAGTTAATTCTCACTCAAAAAATAGGGTGTGTGTTGGCAATGTGTCACTTTACATGAAACGACTTGACATGATTTTTGCTCATGCCTGAGGAGTTCTATCTATCTATCTATTGCCAGACGCCTCAATCCCATTTGGGGTGGCCACAAACAAATCGCCTCCAAGTCGCCCTGTCGCCCGCCATTGCACTGCCCTGCTCCCAACTCACAAGAAAAAAATTATTTCTGGCTTACTAATAAAGAACTGACTGCTAATACTTTTACCATTACTAAATGTGGAAAGAATGACAGGTGAAGAACAGTAATCAATACATTACAAACTGTCAAACAAATTGAGATACTTTGAACTGGGAACTGGGTGAATTCTTTTTACCTGGCGTGCACCCCAACACTATAATGGTAAACAAAGAGGCCTTGGCACATCTCTGTATCTGTACCTTTAACACTATATACAGCCCAACCTCTGAAGTCATCATATGCTATGGTCCAAAGGCTTTATGAAAAATGGAATAGTATGGAAGTACAGTGCAGCCCCACACAATGCAAACTCACACAGTGCAAATCACCTACAATGCAAGGTCAACGCTCATTTTTATCAAATGCAAAATCTGCAAATCAAACTTCCCAACAAGCAAATCGGCCGTATGATTCCAAGGCAAAAATGGACTTCCTGCCATAACTGCGAGTATCAGGTTGGACAACGTGAGTCAGTCACACAAAGGCAGGTGCCTGGCAACGAGCCAGATTCAAAATGGCGGGTGGCTGGCCAGCTATCTGCATGCCATCTACCGAATTTCCTGGGTAAACAAACACTTCTCCATGTTGTTGTGATGATGATGCCATGTCTGTGGTCTCAGCTGTCAACTTTGAAGGCTTTATGGCACCTCCAGGAAACCTCAGCAGTGACAGTGAGAGTGACAACGGGGGGCCCTGCCCCGTGGGGCAATACTAGACGCCCCGAGCCTTGGATACCCCCCCCTCCCTTCTTAACAAGCCCAGAAGTTACTTAAATAAAGGTACACAGTGTTCTATTTGTTGTTTTATTTGTTGGTTCAACCAGAAGTACTGTACTATTAGACAAAGTATTAGCAGGGTGGAGCAGGCTGGAAGGGGACCCAAAGACCAAGCCCTGGGTGGGCTGTTCACCACATACCATTTTTCCCACAAGTTCTTTGGCTCACGCAATGCAAAATCATAGAATGCAGGGGTTTCTGCCACCCATTAACTCACATTGTGTGAGGGTGCACTGTACTGTAGTATCATAATGGTAACTATGAGCAAATCATGTAAAAAACAGCTTACAGTACCAAAGTCAGTGCAATGAATCATCTTGTATTAGTAATACAGTATATCATATGTTGCTATGCTTTTCCACAGATAAACTCTGTGTTCAAATACAGTATACACTGTTTGAGAAAACTATATGAACACCTTCCTATTGCACGATTTTTATTTTTGATAGTGGGTGTTCTGGAAACTGGATGTTGGATTAGGAAGGCTGTACTGTAAGTAACTTCGGTGTGTACAGACAACCAAATAAAATCAGCCCTCTTACCCCATGTATCATTCTGAAACACGGATGAAATATTGTGATATATATGGGGCAACCTATGACTGTAAGTGCAAATACTGACCTTGATAATTATGAAGACTTGAAATTGCATAAACCTTCCCATAACTATAATTTTGAGACACTAAGTTAATAGATTCAACTGTGTCTAACTCGCTCATTTTCACATCTGCCTAATGTCAGGGGTGAGATACTTTTTTGGTTGACTGTACAATACAAAGTCAAAAAATATATCTGGTACCTATACTTGGATTTCTAATATACTCTAACTACTCTAAGGTGAGGATTATCATTTTTTTTTGTGTGTGTGTGGGGGGGAGAGGGGGCTAATACCAACTACTCATCACATTGTTCATATAATTCATCAACGTTCCAACATGCATAGCCTTGGTCACCTAATGGCGGCTCTCTATGCTGCTTGATCTCTGGCAGCCTCCCTATCCAGTCCTTTATCCCTGAAAGTCACACTGTATGACCTCATCCCACACGTTCTTCGGTCTGACATACAAGTTTTCAATATTTACACCAAAACTGGCCATAAAGCAGCTATGAAAAAACTATGACAGCCTGAAATTTTAGGTAGATAAAATTCTCTTCTGTGGCAGTGCTCAGTATTAACCATAATTGTGTATCCCACCTTAAAGTGTAAATATAAAATCATCCATTATATTACACTGGTACGCATCCCACAAATACCCATAAGAAAATAATCCAGTAATTCCAATAATGCAAGTCTATACTGAATATATACAGTTCAAAAATTAAAAATAGTTTGTGACCCTGACAAATAATTGCAAGTACTTTAATTCATTACTTAGATTGAACGAACTTGCAACCCCAGACAGAAGTCCTAATATTGCACTACTGTACTAGATTTGGCACAAACACATAGGCACACCCACCCACAAACACACCCACCCACACCCACACACCCACAAACACACACCCACACCCACACACACAATGCATATCAAATTCTAACCCAGAGTACCAGTCTATATTAATCTATTATTTGTAGTCAAAGCATGGCCTTTCCTTACTCAGTGACAATGAATGACTCTTGAAACTCCTACTTCATTTTGTTAGGGAAATACTGAACATGACTCTTAACAATACACTACCATCTCCAATATCTAGCTATCTGTCTATCTATCTATCTATCACAATCAATGGGAGCTGCTTTCATTCATTCAAGCACTCTTTCATTCATTCCTTCTTTCACTCATTCTTTCATTCATTCACTCTCACTCATTCTTTCATTCATTCCTTCATTCACTCACTCTTTCATTCATTCATTCATTCACTTATTTATTCATTCATTCACTCATGCCTTATCTCACTGTGCTATGCTTGTGTTGGTCATCCTAAAGTTTGCTGGTGAGAGGCTTGGTGTCACTGCCAACGCTGGGGAAGCCATCATCAAAGGCGGCCTGAAGCACCTCCCCTACAGAATTCACCAACACTACCTCCACCTCATTCTGGAAGATGTGAAGAAAATAATGATGATGATAAAAAAAAAAAAAAAAAAAAAAATAATAATAATAATAATAATAATAATAATAATTCATTCATCCATCATCTAATCCTACTGTGCCCCATGAGGAGTGTAAGAGCCCAGGGCTAGGCAGTTGGTCTCGACATTTAAGATGAGAGTGACCAGCCTCACCCATCCCTGAGTGGCATTACATGAGCAATCAACCCCAACCACCCCTTGGATATAAACCTTCACCGGCTCAATCTGACTGGAGCACAATAATTACCCACTAAACCACCAGGCGCCAAAATTTGGTTATGTGGTTACCACCCAGCGTAGTAAATGGTTTCCTGGTGTACAGGAAACCATTTGGCTTGGCACTCAGTGTAGAGTCATCCACAGGCAGAAGGAAGAGGAGAGAATGAAGGAAAGAAAGACAGAAGAGGGAGTGTAAAGTCACCCATAGGCAGAAGCATGAGGAAAGAGTGAAGGAAAGACAGAAGAGGATGGAAGGAAAGAAGGATGGAGAAGAGGAAAGGGCAGACACCCGACAGCAGCACTACATCGAGTGAGTGGATGGCGAGCACCCACACCTAACACAGACTATTTCCTAAACTGCCAAGGAAAAGAAACGTCACATGTAAACTAAGATTTATAACAATGTATGACTCATTTCACGGGGTACTCAGGTGACAGTAATTATCTTCTGGCATCTGGACCATACCCACTCCATATATTGGCAGGAATGGGAACGTGATTATTGTCTTTCCAAGCCTTTATCTATCTATCTATCTACTGCCACATGCTTTAATCGTGCAAGGGCTGGCCACAAACCCTTACCAATGCCAGAAATAGATAATGCAAAGTACAACACATTCGAACCTAAGACAGCATCAGTGTGTAGTGGAAGTCTGGCAGTTGGTACACTTGACTACCCTAACGTACTGCCATGTATTTTGCTAAGGTCCCAGACTCATCTGATATGTGAACCCAGTGGACTGCAGGCCAAAGTCACCCTTCTTCCACAGTCCACCATTCTCCACTGGGGGGAAAGAGAGGGGACTGAAGGACACTTTTATAAACCTGCAGCTCCACCACCCAGTCATACCCATGCCACCACATGAAGGGGAAGGATGAGGAGGTTTCATTCCCGGGTAGGAGGCACATCTGTTTCTCTCCATCCAGGGCAACAGCAGCACCAATGGATGGCTTCTCTCAACTGCTAGTTTGTGGCAGTAACATAAATGAATGGGGGATGGAAATTTTTAGTTGCAACAGCTTGGTAACTGATGTGTGAATGGGGAGAAGAATACAGAGAATTATACACACACTTCACTGCTGTCTTGTTCCTATGTGGCAGGCTATACATTTACTATCTATCTATCTATCTACAGCCAGATGCCTTAATCCCATAAGGCGTGGCCACAAATAAAATAGCCTCCATGTCGCCCTGTCCTCTGACATTTCACTGCCTTCCCCCCAGCTCACATGCATATACTGACCAAGACATTATCAGGAACATCAGCAAGATCCTTTTTGTTGGCTGCAGGAAGAATGACAGTGCTGAGGCCAGCTCGATGGGCTGCCAGTAGCTTTTCCTTCACTCCTCCCACCTGTACAACAAAGAATATGATGTGAATTAGTACCAGTACATCCATAAGCTAGTGAATATAAAAATCAGCAATGAAACAGCACTTAATATTTAGATCATCACACTGCTACCACCACCACCACGAACACCACCACTACCAACAGCCTCGCCACATTTCTGGGAGGGAATGGGAATCTTGATGCTGATTCTAATATCTGAACATTTAAACATTTTACAGGAGTATTCAAAAGACTGACGATATCCCTCCCCAGCACCCAAATTATGAAAAGATCACTGGTATAACTCACAGGCAAGACTACCCCATTGAGTGTAATTTCTCCCGTCATGGCCACATCAGGTCGGACACAGCGATCAGTAAAAAGTGACACCAACACCGTGAGTATGGTGACTCCTGCTGAGGGTCCGTCCTTGCTGATGGCTCCAGCTGGGAAGTGCAGGTGCAGCTCCTCATCGCGCATGAAGTCCGGCTCCAACTCCAGCTGTGTGTCATTTACAATACATGCAAACCTTCCTTCAAGTCCAAGATATGTGTCATTTACAATACATGCAAACCTTCCTTCAAGTCCAAGATATGTGTCATTTACAATACATGCAAACCTTCCTTCAAGTCCAAGATATGTGTCATTTACAATACATGCAAACCTTCCTTCAAGTCCAAGATATGTGTCATTTACAATACATGCAAACCTTCCTTCAAGTCCAAGATATGTGTCATTTACAATACATGCAAACCTTCCTTCAAGTCCAAGATATGTGTCATTTACAATACATGCAGACCTTCCTTCAAGTCCAAGATATGTGTCATTTACAATACATGCAGACCTTCCTTCAAGTCCAAGATATGTGTCATTTACAATACATACAGACCTTCCTTCAAGTCCAAGATATGTGTCATTTACAATACATGCAAACCTTCCTTCAAGTCCAAGATATGTGCAGGCCAAGTGCTACTTTATGTGAAACTACTTCAAAAGAGGCACACTTCTGATCCATGGTAGGCTCAAAAAAATACATTTCTGTCTTAATATTAAAAGCTTCAAGGGAAAAATATGTCAAATATATCATTAATGCAATGATAAAATGAGGCAGTGAAACAAATTTCAGCGATGATGATCTGTTCCTTACACATGATGGTGTAATAAAACATAACTATCACAGGGAATCTAATTATCCTCCTCCTCCTCCTACTCCTACTCTTCCTCCTCATCATCATCACCCTTGGATTGAGTGAGATGAGGTCCAGAGCACCAGAATCTAATAAAAAACTAGAAATTAGAACTTAACATTCAAACATACAATCTGAGACCCCAAGCTCACCACGGCTGCATGCTGGCGGACCCACGACAATGCAATTTTGGCCGACTCCTGCATGACGGACCCCAGCTGGCCGGTGAGGATGAGTCCAGAGTCACCACGTGTCCTAGTAGCCTCCACCACCATCACCTCCCCACCCACTGGAGTCCACGCCAGACCCACCGCCACACCAGCCACACTCACACGCCCAGCCAGACCACTTGTAAATATGGGAGGCTGGGAAATGGAGAAATATTTAATACAATATGTCTATCTATAGCCAGACGTCTTAATCCTATACAGGGTGACCACAAACAAATTGCCTCCACGTCGTCCTGTCCCCTGACACTTCACTGCCCTCCCCCCAACTTACACCCCACTCTCTCTTTATAAGTCACCATATCTGTATTATTTTTAGAGGCTGGAAAATGGAGATATTCAATAGCTACAATCTGTCCTCTTTATAAACAACCATATCTATGTTATTTTTCTGATCCTGAATCCACAATAAATTAGAAAAACTGTTGCTTAAAGGACTACCTGCATACAGTAAAATCTCACTACATCAGACTTTTGCATTATCAAACAATCCACACCTGACAAACTATCTATTTGTCTATCTATAGCCAGACGCCATGATCCCATATGAGGTGGCCATTTGTCTTTGAGTTAGTTGTTTTATGGAGAAGGACACTACCCCTCAGCCAACCCACTTATTAACACATATATCACACTCAGTTTAATCTACCAGTAGTAAAAAAAAAAAGTGTTTGAAGTAATGGAAGCCATCCATCCATCCATCACCCAATCCTGCGCTGCCCCTTCAGAAGCACAGGAGCCCGGGGCTAGGCAGTTTGGTCCTGCCATTTAAGATGAGAGTGACCAGCCTCACCCAACCCTGAGTGGCAATATGTGAGCAATAAACCCCTACCACCCCTTGGATATAAACCTTCACAGGCTCAATCCGACTGGAGCGCCTTAATTACCCACTTAACCACCAGGTGCCATAATTTGGTTATATGGTTACCACCCAGCATAGTAAATGGTTTCCTGGTGTACAGGAAACCATTTGGCTTGTCACTCAGTGTAGAGTTACCCACAGACAGCTGGAAGAGGAAAGAATGAAGGAAAGACAGAAGAGGAAGTTAAGGAAGAGAGGAAAGGGCAGACACCCAAAGCAGCACTACATCGAGTGAGTGGATAGTGAGCGCCCCGACCTACCACAGAGTAACAAAAGCAAAAGTGTATTACTTTTTGTTTTCTACATTTACCAAGTTTCCTTAGCAAGTATATTTTCTTTCTATGTCAACTACATTATACCACTCACACAGCCTGTATGTAAAAGACAGCCCTAGCATGTATTCAATATGGATGGTGGGTGTTAGCGCCGAAGTGGTGACATGTAGAGGTGTATGGTATGTAGGAGGACTGCTGGGCCTTGATAGCAGACTGTGAAGCCTATGCCATGAGTCGGACACATAAAAAAAAAGAAATCGGACACACACATCACCAAGACAGCCACGCTCCGCTCCACTCACCCCCAGCACATCCTGAATCATCTTCTGGTCGGCCACAATAGGAAGGGTGAAGTGTTGCCGCAGCCTTGACAAGCTAATCTCAGGCATCTTGGGCTTCTCCTCCTTGGCTGCAGAATGATCATCACTCTCGTCCAGTTCTAGTTGTTGGTCGGCTGTGTTGTGCTCATCTCTGCCTGCCTCGTGCCTCTCTTCAATCTTGCCCTTGAAGTCTGTAGCAGTCTCCACCTTTTCAGATTTGCTGTCTCCCTCTGTGTGGAAAAAACAGAATCAGTGCTGAACAACTGAGAGTACAGCTGACTTCTAATATTTATCTAGGGTGAGCATCATCATCACCATCATCAGTATCCTCTTCCTCCTCCTCCTCATTACCATCATACCAGTACCATCATCAGTGTACTCCTCCTTCTCTTTCTCCTCCTCTTCCTCCTCATCATCATCACTGTCATCATCATCGTCATGGATAAGTACTTCTACTACTACAACTACTACTACTACTACCAGCAGCACCACCACCACCATCCAGATCTCTTCTCCCTCCTAAGCATGGGGTGAGGCAAGGTCCCGAGAACAAGAAACACCCTAACAGGAGAATCTAACCAAAAGTCCACCCCACTGAATGGGCCACACTATCATTAACTCACCATTCAAGCCCCTGGAATCCTGGGAATTAAAGAAAAACAAGAATCCACATCATTTCATTTTCCATGATAAAGAAGGAAAATCAGTAACAGCTAAACAAACAAAGACACACACACACACACACACACACACACACACACACACAAACAAATACAAACACATAAACATAAACACACAAACAGACACACTCTCTCTCTCTCCCTGCTTTTCCTATGCCCACCTGGACACGACAACACCTCCGCCACCTGCACCGCCACTGCTCGACACATGGCACCCAGCTTCCTCTCCAGTGTCCGCACTCCTGCCTCACGTGTGTACTCACCAACTGTGGGGCGGAAGAATGTATTGTGCACTGTGAAGAAGTATAATAATAATAATAATAAATAATAATCTATCTATCTATCTATTGCCAGACGCCATAATCTCTTAAGAGGTGGCCATTTGACTTTGAGTTATTGGTTTTATGGGGAGGGGCACTAACCCTCCACCAACCCACTTGTTGACACGTAGGGAGCACGTATGGGTTGGTTATATGGTTACCACCCAGCGCTGTAAATGGTTATAATAATAATAATAAATAATAATAGTAATAATAATAACTGGTAGCCAAGGGTTCCTACGTTCCTCATAGGGCGACATAGGATTGGATGATAATAATAATGATAATAGGAAGAACAACAACAATAATAATAACAGTACAGTAATACTACTACTACTACTACAAATAACAATCATCATCATCATCATCATCATCATCATCACCCTAATCAAAACCAGTCTTAAAACACAGGGTGGAAGGAAGCAATACCCTTTCACAGTTCACCAATCATCACAATCATCGCCATCATCATCATCATCATCATCATCATCATCATCCTACTTCCCACTAAAATATAAATGAGGCAGGCAATATCCAGAAATAAAACAAGGCCTCCACAAAAGCAGAACTACTTTTCCCATCACTAACATAAATGCAATCCTTCAAGTAAGCAAGTAGGAGCCAGAAAGCAAGAAAAAAATGTGATGGAGAAATGAACCAAGTCTGCCCATTCCATTCTCTCTCAAAAAAAAAATCTATCTATCTATCTCTTGCCAGACGCCCCAATCCCATAAGGGGTGGCCACAAAAAAATCGCCTCCATGTCACCCTGTCCCCCGCCATTTCACTGCCCTGCTCCCACACCCCCCTCTCTCATATACCTCTCCACTCCATCCCTCCATCTCATCCTTGGCCTCCCCGTCCCTCTCTTCCCATCCACCTCACTCACATACACTCTCCTCATCAGTCTCTCACTCTCCATCCTCTCCACATGGCCAAACCACCTCACTGTGCTTCTCACATATTGGTGCAGAATACTGGGGAAAATTAAATGTATGAGACTCACTGATGGTTGCAATGGATTCTTTGGACAGCTGGAATATTTCTGGTGTCAGTCCGTGTTCCTGAAGCTGTTTGGGCAGTAGGTGTAGCTGCCCAATCATCACTTTCTCTTCCTGTGTTGAGAGAGATAATAAGGAGGATTGGCTGGCTGGTTAATTTGTTTGTTTATAAAGGCTCCAACATACACCTAACAGTGGCTCTACATTCTGCTTCATCTCTGGCAGCTTCCCTATTCAGTCCCTTATCCCTGAAGTCACACTCTATGACCTCATCCCACAATTTTTCCAGTCTGCCTCATGCAACCCTACCCCTGATCTTTACACTTCTCACAGTTTATTCTTCACACTCTCATGATTGTGACAATTCTAGTATTTTTATTCCAACCAGATGATTTTAATAAGTGAGTCATCAGAGTCAGTTAATACCGATGCCAGTAAAACTCTTCTTGGTCCATATTCTCATCACTTAAGGAAGCTCCCTAACACCTTTTCCAAAGCAATTTACTTTGTTTATTACACCTTACTGTCCTCTCCCTGTTATATAAATTCTTCCAATATCCCCATACTCTGCATAAATAACAAACAAAAGGATATTAAGCAACCATATCCAAAAATAAATTGCTAAGGAAGAGTTGAGGAGCTTCCTTACCCAATGAAAATACAGGCTGTGGTCAGACATTTGGACTGTTTTACTGCAGGTGACGCCAGATAATGATTACTGACTCTGTGTTGCCCTGTCCTCTCCCAAGATCAACCTTCCCTCTCTCTCTCACACCACATTTACATTCATTCCTCTCCATCCCATTCCTTGCCTTTATCCTAAGTCTCCTCCCTTTCCACCTCACTCCCAAACACTCTCCTAGTCAGTCTCTTATTCTCCATCCTCTCCAGATGGTCAAAATATCTCAGGCTATTTCTCCCACCACTTCCCCTTCCCCCTAACTCACATACACTCTCCTTGTCAGTCTCTTATTCTCCATTCTCTCCAGATGGTCAAAAATCTCAGGCTACTTCTCCCACCACTTCCCCTTCCCCCTAACTCACATACACTCTCCTTGTCAGTCTCTCATTCTCCATCCTCTCCACATGGTCAAAACATCTCATTACTTCTCCTAACGCTTCCCCTTTCATCTCACTCACATACACTCTCCTTGTCAGTCTCTCATTCTCCATCCTCTCCACATGGTCAAAATATCTCACATTTCTTCTCCCAACATTTCCCCTTCTACTTTGCTCACATATGCTCTCCTTGTCAGTCTCTCACTCATATTTCTTTCCACATGGCCACTATATCTCAGGGTACTCTTCCTAACACTTTCCAAAATATCTCATGTTACATCCCCAAGTACTTCCTCTTCCACCTCACTCACATACACTCTCCTTGTCAATCTCTCACTCTAATTTCTCTCCCCATAGCCACTCTAACTCACATACACTCTCCTTGTCAATCTCTCACTCTAATTTCCCTCCACATGGCCACTCTATCTCAGGGTACTCTTCCTAACACTTTCCAGCACATCCACATCAACACCACAATGCTCTTGAACTCCACAGGTCAGTCTGTCGAAACTTCACACCCCCTCACCTGCGTATAACCAGGCACTGAGATGACTTCCATGCGGTCGAGAAGAGGCGTGGGGATGGTCGAGAGTGAGTTTGCCGTGGCCACAAACAAAACCTGAAGGGAGACAAGTTGCATTAGCTTTTCATCCTCCTCTGTCGACAATTTTCAAACACAAACTCGGCACATGTCACTCTCTCAGGTACTGTATGGTTTCTCTTCACTATGGGAGGTCGTTGCAGTGCTTAATAAATTGTCTGGCAGTTTGAGAGAGAGAGAGAGAGAGAGAGAGAGAGAGAGAGGGAGAGAGAGAGAGAGAGAGAGAGAGAGAGAGAGAGAGAGAGAAACAATGAAGGGGTTAGTGGAGTGTTTCTAGAATATTCTCAACCCTTTCATCAGGAGAATTGTCACTAAACTGAACTGAATTATCTGACAACCATACAAGTAATATAAAAAAATGAGCTACTTTTTTTTTTTATGCAAGGAAGAAGGAACCAAAGGCCAGGAGTCTGCAAATTGTTCTCTCCAAGAAAAAACAAAAACAAAAACAAGCCAGCCTGCAAATTGTTCTATCTATCTATCTATCTATTGCCAGATGCCTTAATCCCATAAGGGGTGGCCACAAACAAATCACCTCCACGTCCAAATTGTTCCCTCCAAGAAAAAAACGGAAATAAAACAAGACAAGAGGGCTAAATTCAAGAACAGTTCATTCTGCGATGCCTGGATACTCTCTTCTATCTATCTATCTATTGCCAGACGCCTTAATCCCATACGGGGTGGCCATAAACAAATTGCCTCCATGTCACCCTGTCCCCCGCCATTTCACTGCCCTGCTCCCAGCTCCCCCTCTCTCATATACCTCTCCACTCCATCCCTCCATCTCATCCTCGGCCTCCCCCTTCCTCTCCCCCCCTCCACCTCACTCACCTACACTCTCCTTGTCAGTCTCTCACCCTCCAACCTTTCCACATGGCCAAACCACACTCTTAATCATTCAAAATATGGCAGTCTATTCTGGATACATGCCTGGGAGAGGTCGAAAGGCAGGCCAAGGTAGGTGTCGGTGAAGGTAAAGTTCTGTGCTGGATCCAAGACTTCCAGCAGTGCAGCGCCAGGATCACCATGGATGCCAGATATCCCCAGCTTGTCTATCTCATCCAGCAGTAGTACAGGATTCTTCACCTGAGTAGTAGTAGTAGTAGTATAGTAGTAGTAGTAGACCCCAGTTCATCGGAATGTGAACCAAGTGGACTACAGGCTAAGGTGTTTCCCCTCCTGCACTCCACAATCCTCCTTTCAAGGGACTGGAAGGGAGTTGAGGGGCATTTGCATAATGAAGCAGTGCCACCACATGAAGGCACCCCTCTCAAGCACCCACCTGAGAGGAGCAAAAATTATACCGTACCTTTATGTATGGTACTTATAAACTTGATCTACCAGTGTCACCCAATACAGACCACCAATGCAATGGAAAAGGACATTATACTCTGGGGCATATACTAACTTATGAGGTCGGTCTGTACTTTAAAAAAATAATAATAATAAAAAAAGGGATAATAATCTTCTGCCAGCACTATGTCCTGCCTTCCTTACTTCTCATTCTTCTTCAAATGTCTGAGGAATATACTTTCTTTTCCTACTCTCACGCTGTGCCACATACTGCCATCACACATCACTCTCCTACTGTGTCAGGGAGTATCTTTCCTTCTCACAAATTTTTGTTATGCGCTCAATACAGTACTGTTATCACAAAATTTTTTCTCGTAACACTTTCCATTGCTACAGCCAGCATGGAAGTGCAGGTTAATTAATGCTATATACTCACTTTACTCTATCTTGGCCTAAAATTCCCATCTCCCCATCTTTAATGCTGCACTAGAATACGAAGTCTATTATGAAGAAGTGCAATGCAGAGCAGCTGTGTTGCCTTTTTCTGCCACCGAGTTATATAAAAATAAGTAACAAATGAATGAAAATCAGGGCCACATTAAAGTGAGAGAACTAACACTAGAACATGATGTTATAGAAACTACAAAGAAGTGCTATGGAAACAATGTAGAACGGGAGTATTGTGTTTTTCTGCCACTATATTACATGAAATAAGCAACAATAAGATAAAAACCTAGGCCAAGATAAGATGAAAGAATTATAGTCGGACAACACAATGCATCTGACCCTCACCTTGACTGTCCTGAGTGCTTGAATGACTCTTCCTGGCATGGCCCCAATGTAGGTGCGTCTGTGGCCGCGGATGTCATGTTGGTCGCTCACCCCACCTGTAAACGCAATCCAAAGTAATGCCTGATTACCATAAAACCCCTTCACTAACCCATTCAATACATGGATATTTTCTTTATACCTGTGCAATTTCCAAACAATTCAGCTTAACACCATACCAGGCCAGCCTTGTGTACCTTTTCTACCCCATCCCCAGGCCGAGGGTGAGTGTCCAAAGAAATACTTGTGCATGTCTGGCGTGTTCACCAAACTGTTGTGCCACGTATTTGAGCCATGAAAAATTGTTAAAAAACTGATGCGCCGCCGTATCATCAGCCCGGAATTGGTTGGTCAACAAATAACGTTTCAGCGCATCATCGGCCAGAAAAATGTTAGGGGAAGTTTTCAACCTACAAGCATTAGATACAACATTTATAAAATCCTTCATCACCAGGGGAAAAAAAACTACTCCTTTTGGGGCATAGAAATCAAGAGTGGATTTCTGGGAATGTGATTTTATGTTAAGACTGTAGCCCACCATTCCGTTTTGGGGGGCTTGAGATCACAAAGCCACTATGAACCTATAAAATATTTAGGACTCTGGGAATCTGAAGTTCTAATACAAACACATGCTTGCCCCTCCCCCCTCTGAACATAAACAAGCTGTCCTTTCTCTACGGCAAATAAAAACAAATCATGGAATGGTGTTGATGGCAATAATAAATGCATTCACTGACCCAGAGACATGCGGTGGTATGGCCGGCCCAGGGTGGTGGCGATGGACTTAGCAATGCTGGTTTTGCCCACACCAGGGGGGCCAACGAAGCACAGGATGGGGCCCTTCAGGTCTCCCCGCAGCTGACGCACTGCTAGGTATTCCAGCACTCGACGCTTCACCTGATAACAACAAGGGCGCTATAGTTCCTTTGCCTCAACGTGGTCCACATTTTTTCCTTTTGTTACTTATTTTATGTCACTCAATAGCAGAATACAATATTACAGATCTACATTCTTTCCACTGAACTTCTTTGTGACTAGCATAATATTCTCAAGGCACAGGTAATCTATTGTTACAACTCAGTATTCAAGATGGAGAGGTGGTAATTTTAAGCTAAGCAAGAGTAAAAATGAGTATGCAGTATTTGGTTCACAGTGGAAGGAATAAAGTTATATTTATATGTATTGCACTACTACCAATCTATCTATCTATAGCACGACGTCCTAATACCGCAAAGGGTGACCACAGACAAAACGCCTCCAAGTCACTCTGTCACCCACCATTTGACTGCTCTCCCCCCAACTCACTCCCCCCTCCCTCATATACCTCTCAACTCCATCCCTTCACCTCATCTTCGGTCTCCCCCTCCCTCCACACACACACACACACACACACACACACACACCTTCTCAAGTCCATAGTGGTCTGCATCCAGGTGTTCCCGTGCCCTGGCGATGTTGCAGGTCTCGGGTGCGGTGGTCGTCCAGGGCAGGTCTGCGACGAGGTCCAGGTAGCTTCGTAACATGGAGTACTCTGGCACGTGAGAGGGCATGCGCTTCAGACGACTTAGCTCCTTCATGGCAGCCTAGATGATGAAAGCCACAGGGAGAGAGAGAGATTGATGACCTAGGAACGATATGTAGAGAGAGAGAGAGAGAGAGATGACCTAGAATCAATATGTAGTTTGTATCATTTATAAAGGCTCCAACAAAAGATAGTATCATTTATAAAGGCTACAGTGTGCTTGTATGTGTTGGTCTTGGTAACCTAATGGCAGCTCTTCATGCTGCTTGATCTCTGGCAGCCTCCCTATTCAGTCCCTTATCACCAAGGTCACACTCTATGACCTTGTCTCAGGATTTTTTAGGTCTGCCTCTAGCAACTCTACTCCCAACATCCACACTTCCCACCTCCTGCATCCAACTGTCATCCTCCATCCTCTCAACATGCCCAACATTTTAGGAATTTTTTTCTTTTGGCTCAAACCTTCGCTTTTGGTGAGAAACATCGAAAATTCATAGAGAAATAGCTCACCTTAAGTAATTCATATCTTACACAGCCCACAGAGATAAAAGGGGAATGGCCAGATATACGCTGCCTCTTGTCAGATACATGTGTCTGAGGCTACGTTACTGTAATCCAAAATAATTAACCCCTTACATCCTCTCAGGTATTTTTATTAGTTTATTACCGGTACCTCCATATCATTTTATTCAAATTATGAAAGATTTATCATACTGAATGATCCACTGCAGCCACAGCTAAATCCTCCAGCTACCAAAGTCTCTCCTAAAGTGAATAAAACTGTCATGAGATAGCAAGTGACACAAAAAGTATAGTACGGATAGGTGACTGGTCTATGCCCCTGGTGGTATTAAAAAACTGAAAAACCTTCATCACTCCAACTAGTGATGATGGAAAGGGACCAATGTAACTGAGCAACTTCACTATCCAGTCATACGAGCATGCCTCAACTCCCTCTCCATCTCCTAAAAGGTGGGTATTGGACTGCCAGAGAAAGGAATGAAGACTGAAGCTGCCATTCACCTCCAGTTCACTATTCCCTTCTGGGGGGACTGGGAGGGGGCTCATTGACATCAGCATAGCCAGACAGTGGAGCTGTCCTGTTATTTGAATGCCATCACATAAGGGCAGTCCTCTCCAACACCCTGTTAATTGATGAAACTGGCAAATCAGCATTAAAGGCAGTAAAAGAGCCACAGGCAATTTTTGTATAATTTATTGTGAACTTAATAGCAAAACAGAACATCAATAAAGACAACCTATATCAAAGACTTACCGGTACTGTATTATGGTACCTCCCTCCTCTATCCATGATCCACACTGACCTTGTTGGCCTCAGGGGGTAAATTTGCTGCCTTGATCCTCTCCTCCAGTTCAGTTGTGTCCCCCTCGTCTTTCTCCAGGGGTGGGATATTTGGGGGAGGTACACCACGCAGTCGTCGCCGCATAGGACGCACAACCTCCTTGCCAGAACTATCATCATTACCTTCTGCATCACGCACCTCCTGGAACAGAGGAAGTTTTGTCTGGAACAAATGACAGCCAAGTAAGTGAACTTTGACTTACGCTCTACCAATGTTAAAAAAAAAAAAAGAAGAAGAAAAAAAAAGGGGCAGATGTTTCCTTCTGCTAATAATAAAAAGAGTGAGTTTTACGCCAGGTACCCCTTTTTTGGATAAGGGTTATGGCGTTGCCCCTGGGTAGAGGACTTTGGTTTGGAGCGTGTAGCATTTTATGACCGGATGCCCTTCCTGATGTCTACCAATGACCCTAGGGTGGATTCGATCCTCCGACCCTTCGGTCAGAACGGAGCGCTCTAACCCACTGAGCATCAGTTACATACAACTAAGCAAACTTCAGCAACTTTAATGGAACCATAAATTGTCAACTTCTTTCTTGCAGTCTGTACAGTAATTCATGTAAAAATTTACACTATGATGATCACATATACTAAGAGCATCAGAAATACATCTTTTCAAGTGCTGCTTTGTAACTGGACTACCTGTGATGAGTTTTCCATTGCAAAAAACTTTTAAAAACTCTAATACTTACATACAAGGATATGGAAACACATCTTCTGTGAATAACTTCATCCTGACTCCAAGCAATACTTAGTACAATTTGTACGTATGTGCTTTGCTAGTTGCCTCTATCATTTATTTAACTTCACAGTGGACAGCACATTAAATGCCTGAACAATGACATATCTAATCAATTTGGTACACAGTTGACAATTCATGTAACAAAAGACAATTTTCTAAGCAGTGGACTCAATACTGTACCACTGAGTCACTGTTTTCTGGGTCCGAGGGAGGCTAATGTCATTGTATCCTCTTGAACAGATGGTGGTATGCAGTAACACTGGTCATTCATTTGGCGAATGATCAGCATTTGAACACAATGACATGCTAGATGTAAATGAGGACAAAATCCAGGAATGGGAAAAGTATATCTGCACTGTTTTCATATCTGATTTGCCATTTCATCAGCAGCAAAAATGCTGAAGACGGCCATATATCAATCTGGCTACAGCATTAGATCACAAACTGAAACATTTAGTGTACAAGAAAAGCAGTGCATCATGAACCTACCTTGAGCTTCTCTATGTGTCTGAGGAGAAGTGGGAGCGTTATCTTGATCCTGGAGGTGAGATCCAGTGCATCAAGGACCTCCAAGCGTTCAGGTAGTGTAGCCCTCACCAGCCCAGCCACCAAATCTGCCAGCTGCTGCCCTGGCACCTGTGACACAGCTGCCTGCAACAAAACACACACCACACTGTTAACTGAAAACCAAAAATCTTTCGTCTCTCTATTGCCAGATGCCTTAGTCAAATAAGAGGTCACCACAAATGAATCACCTCCACATCACCCTACCCTCTGCCATCTGGGTGCCTGTTCTCCAGTACACCCTCCTTTCTCATATGACCTACCTCTCCATCTGATCCCTCCACACACACACACACACACACACACACACACACAAAAAAAGTCACCCATACAAAATGTAGCATCAAAATGCAGGGTAATATTAAACCTTGCTTGACCTTTTTTCTTCATATTTATGTCTAAACACTAATACTTCTCTTTGCATAGACAAAACAGATTACTTCCATAGGTGCATTCAAGAGGAGGAAAATTCTATGTAGTTTTTGAGGGGAATGTTCCGTATTATGTGTAATTTCAGAGCTATGTGTTTAGCTGAATGAAGTACTGTCGTTTCTGTGTTTATTATCAGTATTTAGTGTCTAGTCGGCTGAAACTGCTAAATAATCATGATAAACACAATTTAAGTGTGTGCTCCTTGGAGGCAATTTGTTTGTGGCCACCCCAAATGGGATTGAGGCGTCTGGCAATAGATAGATAGACAGATAGAAGTGTGTGGGTATTATTTATCTAGTCAATATTGGCAATCCTTATTTAAAGTCTATTTGAGTGTAGGCACAAAACAACAGGGTGTCCCACAAGTCGGGCATCATAGCAAATTTGAGAGAATCTGTTCATAATAACCCATATATTCATGTATCTGGAAAGAAGAGAGATGTGCATTAATCCCTACATGACTTATGGGACACCCTGTACTTAAGGTGAATAAAAATAATTCCAAGACATGCTTTTAATTATAGACTCCACTGTAAAGCAAACCTCAGGGTGACTTAAATGTTTCAGCTGTCTCACCTTCAGCTTAGATAAACCAGGTCCCGAGATATCCAACAGGTCCACCAGTTTCTGAGCTGCTTCCTTAAACTCAGCCAGGAGACTCGCCACCTGAGCATCATCTGTAATCCACACACAAAACTATATTCACTCCTTTTCTTTTCCTTGTTCCTTTTAGAGTACAAACATAGGAATGGGAAAGCTATACATATGCTGTAAGAAATGTTGGGTAAGAGAGAGAGACAGGTTGGACCTTGAATTCTCTATTTTCTCTTATATTTTAGACTACACAGACTCTCTGAAGATGGACTCTGTATGGCCTGAAACATTAAAGAGAGAGAATTCAAGCCCTGACCTGTGTCTCTCTTGAAACCAACATTTCTACTTGTAATATTGGATCATCGAGTGTATTGTGTGTCTAACCTTCACGCTGAATGGATGGTGTGTCGGTGAGCTGTGTGACGGCTGCAACGGGATATGGGTGCTCCTGTATGATGCTGTCCAGACGCACCCGACACACACCGGTCACCAACAACGTGTAGGCGGGACGGGGCCAGTTAGTACCCGTCACTTGCACCACCACACCAGCTGTCCCGATCTTGTGCAGACGGTTCACCACCCCATTCTGGTGGATAAGGCAGTAGGATTGTTGTTATATTTGACCATAATCCACTGTCCAGTAGTTAATTTTATTCCCACTATCTCCAGGCAATATTACTTAGCTTAGGAAACACCTCTCATACTGAAGAGGTTAATGATGGCTATATTTAACCTATCCAGTTAAAAAAATCTCCTGAATAAATTTGTCTGAAGGCTACTACATGAATAAAAATAAAAGCAGGCTATCAGACTGATGGGGTTAACTGTGAGGGATGTGTGTGTTCTAACATATCACAACTTTTCGCTATAAGTGGTAAATTGTGAGAAAATGATACTGAAGAGGGTTGCCTTTGTGTGGTGGCAATATTACCATTCAGCTTCACTGCACACTTACACAAACATCCCTCAACTACTTTCCTATCCCCCAAAAGGAGGATGGTGGACTGCAGAACAACTTCAGTCTGCAGTTCACTGGTTCATACTTGGATGAACCTGGGGGTACAAGCAATCTTTTTGTAATCTACTGTGGACCTGACTAAAAGGGGACATTATAAAGCCAACATATATCAAAGAGGGAAGTTTGATCCCAGGTTGGGACAAAGAACAGTTTCATTAACCAAAGCTTGTTAAAACAGACATTTCTTATTTTCCATGAGACCCACTGACATAAAAACAATCCCATTAACACTATCACATGAGTCCTGACATTTAAAAATCTAGTTGGAGAGTTAACATCAAGGCAGTGACTTGTGAAGGTGTCTGGCATGTGATGAATGGTCCTTGGGGAATGTCATGTTAACATAACGAAAAAGCAGTGTGCATGGACTCATTCTTCACAAAAACCAAGTGTGTTGATACATACTTTGTCTGGTTCCTTGGTAACTACGCAGATGACTGTGCTGACCAACCGGTTACCCAAAGTGAGGCTGGATCGCACCAGGTTGATACTGCAAGGATCACACATCAGATTACATAATGATCAAAATGTGGATGGAAGGAATCATGAAAAACCAGCACCAAGCCATCTATCTATCTATCTATTGCCAGACGCCTCAATCCCGTTTGGGGTGGCCACAAACAAATCGCCTCCAAGTCGCCCTGTCCCCCGCCATTTCACTGCCCTGCTCCCAACTCACACCCCCCTCTCTCATATACCTCTCCACCCCATCCCTCCATCTCATCCTCGGCCTCCCCCTCCCTCTTCCCCCCTCCACCTCACTCACATACACTCTCTTCGTCAGTCTTTCACCCTCCATCCTCTCCACATGGCCAAACCACTAAGGCTGGTGCTGAAGTGGTCTTGGCATGAAAGTGGTATAAGTGAGAAAAGGTCAACATCAATGAGATGTCCTAAAACTATTCATGTCATGAAACCAAATGTCTAACCTGGCAGGAGTACTGTAGAGGTAAGATAAAGGCTGGAAGAAACATGGACATATCAAGAAAGAGATAGGACAGACAAGCAGAAGACAGTAAGGAGAGAAAGATGGGAGACAGAAAGTCCCCTTTTAGTTGCCTCTTACGACAAGCAGGGACATTGGGGAAATATTCTTTTTCCTCCTCCCCAGGGGGAGTGTGAGGTGAATTGATCTAGCCAACGTTCCCTTTAGTGTGAGGTGAACAGATCTGGCCCACACACCCTATAGAGTGAGGTGAAGGGTGGAATAAGAACTAGCACCAAGCCATAATACTGTACTGTACGATGCATGGTACTAATAGTGTGAGGTGAACAGATCTACAGACCATTTAGTGTGGTGAACAGATCTAGCGTACATATACTTGGTGTAAAGTGAACAGATTTACAGAATCTTCAGTGTGAAGTGAACAGATCTAAGCTACATACCCTTTAGTGTGAGGCGGGCAGATCTAAGCTACATACCCTTTAGTGTGAGGCAGGCAGATCTAAGCTACATACCCTTTAGTGTGAGGAGGGCAGATATAAGCTACATACCCTTTAGTGTGAGGCGGGCAGATCTAAGCTACATACCCTTTAGTGTGAGGAGGGCAGATATAAGCTACATACCCTTTAGTGTGAGGCAGGCAGATCTAAGCTACATACCCGTTAGTGTGAGGCAGGCAGATCTCTATACTTAGTACCTCACACTGTTGGGTTGCTGAACCTATATACCTCTAACGGGAGCATCAGGCCCACCCATCCCAAAACAGGTGGGTAGAACGCGACACCCACCAAAGGAGGCAGGATAGGGAGCACGCCCCTTCCTGTAAGTGGCAAGAGGAGGTCCATATCTTCATGTACCCCACCTGTAAGAGGGATAAAAGAGTCCATATCCAAAGTCTCCCCTCCCTCCTCAAGTTTCTTCTGATGTTCTTTTGTCAAATTCTGATTCCGGGATTCATCTTCCCCTTTTGCTTCTACCGTCCCCTGCCTAGTCTCTGTAACCTCTTCATGGCCCCTGACAACGTCCCCTGGCCTCTCCTCCTTCACCGTGTCCCCCTCTTCAACCCACTTCAGTGTGGTGGAGGTGGGGGATGAGGCAGAGGATGAGGCAGAAGATGAGGCAGGGGATGAGGCAGGGGTGGGGACAGAAGATGAGGCAGGGGATGAGGCAGAGGTGGAGGCTGAGGATGAGGTGGAAGTGGACGCATTAACCCTTTGTTCTCGCCACTGTTGGGCCTTCATTCGACCTGACAGTGCATAACAAGCCCGTGTACTTTTGACCCTGTGCTCGAAAGGGGTTAAGGCGCCCCTCGTTCCCCATGCCTAGGCGCCCCCTTGCCCCCTTCCCCAGGTGCACGGCCCCGCACCACACCCACTGACCTTTTGACCCTCCTGTGCAGCTTCAGACTTCGATGTCATTTTTTCCTTATCTTTTTTATTTTTTTAAGTAAGACCAGTTAATGTTGAAAAGATACTTGCTTAGCACTGCAAAAGTATATAATTCAAGGATAACTACTGTACTAGGATGGGAGAGAGAGAGAGAGAGAGAGAGAGAGATGTCAACAACACAACTCTTAAGCAATCTGAATAGTTTTCCTGGTCTGTCTATCTATCTACAGCCAGATGCCATAATCCCATAAGCGATGGCCATTTGTCTTTGAGTTAGTTGTTTTACGGGGAGGGGCACTAACCCTCCACCAATCCACTTGTTGACACGTAGGGAACACGTATGAGCTGGTTATGGTTACCACACAGCGATGTAAATGCTTTCCTGGCTTACAGGAAACCATTAGGCTTGTCACAATATAATGCCACCCTAAAAGGAAAGAAGAATAATAAAAAGTGACAGGAAAAATGGGAGGGTAGTCACAGAAAAAGGATGGGAGAGATGAAGGATGAAGTAGGTAGCACTATATCAAGTGAGTGAATGATGGTGAGAAATAGGAAGAGAGGAGGGCAGTCTAAGAAGAAGAATGATAAAGGTGAGGGAAGCAGGCAGTATTACATAATGTGAGTGGACGATGGTCGCTACCACCTGTAACATTATCAAATAAAACATGATGCAAGGGGAACATGAATAAAATGGCCAACTGTCATGATAAAATAATAAATGAATCAACATACACCATTTACGCAGATGACATTGCGTGATATCCAAACTCTTCCTACTTACAACAATTTGCTATAATAATTTCGTGATAGGAAACACTCACTTTTTGACCGTAGTAACTGGGACTCTGATGGTTGAGCCTGGTAAGAGGACACCATCAGCCACAACCAGGAGAGGAAGGGATTTTGGTATGGTGAGATGCGTCTTGGTGGGATCCATGTCGTCACCAGCTGATGCACCACAACACTATCAGCTGGGAGATAAAGTTTCCAAATTCTGTCATGTATCGCTAACCTTGTTCTCAGAAATTGTTAAAATGTCACTAAATTTAAAAGAAATTCAGACTAGCGCTAGTAAGGGTCCATAATCACTGGAATATTGCTAGAACTCCGGAGAAACCTCTTTTAAAATGACTGGATTTCTTGAATCTAGACGTAAAAAATTATGGCTATATGGCTATCTACATGTAGCAGAAAAAACGCTGAGTTGGCAATACTACGGAGGCACCTAACTTCCCTGCTGACGTCGTCCTAGGCGCCGGGCAGCCATCTTACTTCACCTGTCTCACTGCGACGCTTGGGAAATTCTGCGAATTAATCACAGAAATAAACCTGGCTATGTACCTTATTTTCCTTCCTTACTAATGCAGCGATGTAATGCTTACAAGCATCAGCAGCAGTTCGCTTGGGAGTGGTAATATGGAAGACGAGGTTGCCTCCACTGCGACAGCTTTGGCTGTCCAGAACATTCCTATGATATAATCATGCGTATATTAACTTTTCCAATACCATTTACATCAAAAATCTGAAAACATCCCAATAAATTACTATGCATTACCCACAAAAATACCAATTCATAAAACCACCAAGAAAACAAAGCTAAAAATCCCCTTCCCTCCTCAAAATCATGACCAGTCCTCAAGAAAACCACCTTTACTTTTTTTTATCTTAGCCTGGCCCAGGTTTTCGCCCTTTTGCAGCTTATTCTTCACGGGTCGATGGAGGAAATTGATAATACTTCAGCTACACATCCTTTCTATAGCACTCAATTGCGACTAGTATCATATTTCACTGTTATCATCTTATGACAACTCAGTGCTAAGGATGAAGGGATGGGAATTTTTGGCCAAGTTACTGGTAGGTAGTGGCAACCATCATTCACTTACCTGATGTAGTGCTGCCTACTTCTTCTTCACCTTTATCATTCTTTTTCTGTGTCTGTCCCCCTCTCTTCCTATTTCTCCCATCTTTCCTGTCACTTTTTATTACTCTTCTTTCCTTTTCATGTGGCTTTACATTGAAAGACAAGCCTAATGGCGTCCTGAGAGCCAGGAAACCATTTACAATGCTGGGTGGTAACCATATAACCAACACATATTATGTGTTCACCAAGTAGGTTGGCAGAGGGTTAGTCCCCCTACCCATAAAACAACTAACTCAAAGACAAATGGTCACCCCTTACAGGATTATGGCAGCTGGCTATTGATAGGTAGACTGATATAGTAAAAGCTGTATTGTAACCCTCACCAGGAACTGCACTAGTACTGGAATGATACCTTCGCATGGCGGCACGAATATAACTAAGTAGCAGAGGTGCCTGGTTATACAAATGTCCCACACCTGAAAGGGCAATGATGGATTGCACCAGATGGCTCCAATGCATTTTACACAAGGTATACTGGGGGTCAGCAACCTTGACAGCTTCGTCAATTTTCTCAGCCTTCACTGTGGGGGTTGGAGCTTGTTTTTTAAAATACAGCACTTTCTTTAATAATAATGTATATATAAACATAATGTGTGACACAATTCCCTAGTTGAGTAAAGAAGAAAAAAAAATCACATAACACTACTCAGAAGTGACAAGTAGCTACTGACACAAACAAGAAAGACGTTTTATAGTATTTTTAGTAACAGATAGTACTGTAACATACAAAATGGTAATATCCAGTCAACTATCATCCCACTGACATGTAGGCACCATGATCTGGCATACCTCAAATCACTTAACTCTTCAAGCAAAAGATGTATTTCTCATTTTAAGCAATTTTTACTTTCTCCTGATGATTTTATTCAGCTTAGGCAGACCAAGGCAGACCGAAAAAGACCTGGGATGAAGTCATAGAGTGCGACCTCATGGCTAGGATAATGGACTGAATAGGGAAGCTGCCAGAGATCAAGCAGCATGGAGAGTTGCCATTAGGTGATCAAGGCTGAAGCATGCAAGCATGTAGGAGCCTTTACAAACGATATGATGATACAGAACAATACGATTAGGTGAGTACCCTAAAAGTGAGGGGGTCAATGCAGGCTGTATCTATCATTATCAGCTTATAGTCTCTCAGCTCAATAAAAACATCTGGAGATAGCAAGAACACAGTTGTAAACACACCATTGGATTGAAAGGGTTATGGGTAGGTGACCTGCTTATACCCTTGATGGCATTATATGAGCAAAAATCTTCCAGCCACCTCTTGAAGACTTGACCCTGCACACAGCATAATCATCTCCTCTGGTGCTCTTAATCCACTAAACCACCAGGAGTCTCACATCACACACAATGTTGTTCTTTTCACAGGAAGGTCAAACCAGAGACAAGTGAGAGAGTTTTTTTTACTGTATTTGACACATGATGCAAAGTCAGGCAATTAATAAAATGTATTAAATGGCAACCAGACTCTTTCCTACATATGGATGATTAAACAAAGGTGATAAAAAAAAAAAGTCATACTCAGACAATAATTTAAATGTATGCAAACACTTAAATACAATAAATGGATAAATAATAATAACAACACACTTAAACACAGTAAATGGATAAATAATAATAATAATATATGGATAAATGAGGTACATGGTAACACACTCTGCCACATTACTCTTCATCTTCTTCAAGGTGTAGGGACCTGAGGATAGGTTACCATAGTCAAGTACAGTATATTTAACGGCAGACGACTACTCAATTGATGGTATGTCCATGCATGCTGTAAGTCTGTTCCCTGTCAGTCCATACCACATTTACTTTAACTTGGCAGAGATTTTTGTCCTTTTGCTGCCTATCTCCCTATGCTCAGTGACAGACTAAGACAATACTACAGCAGATGCTTGATTTAACATACACCGATTCAGCGGAAGCCTGAGATAACAGAATAATTTTTTCCGGTATTTTTTGTCCTATATAAGAGAAACTTCCTGTTAAAACGAGTATAATTCTGTTAATGGAATTCTGTATACAATAATGCATTTGTGGGGGTATTAATTATGGGTTCAGACTGTTGTGTGTAGCACTGAGAGTTAGCACAGTTTGCCAGGTTTGGGTTGCCTTCAAGGATTTAGCAGAAAGTACCTTGAAATACCAGAAAATCTCCCTTATATTCAGCCTTGTTTATGGAACTCAATTTAGCGGAAAATTTGAGATGACAGAATGGGGGTTCGCTGAATTGGTTCGTTAAATCGAGCATCTACTGCACAGCCCTACGTCCTTTAGACAGGAATTCTTTGTGACCAGCACCATATTCTACTGTAGCATTCATCTCTTCACATAGCTCAGCATTCAAGATTGTGAGATGGCAGTTTTATGCCTACTTAAAGTGAACAGGGTGGAGTGACACAGAAGCTCGTATTCTCACTGGTTAAGGAAGCTCCCTAACACCTCTCCCTAAGCAATTTTAGTCTGTTTATTACACCTTGCTATCCCTTTGTGTGTTACTTAAATCATTCTAACTTCACCAAACACTGCATAAATAACACACAAGAGGATATTAACCAATTATCTATCTATCTATCTATAGCCCGACGCCCTAATCCCGCAAAGGGTGGCCGCAGACAAAACGCCTCCAAGTCGCTCCGTCACCCACCATTTGACTACCCTCCCCCCAGCTCAACCCCCCCTCCCTCATATACCTCTCAACTCCATCCCTCCACCTCATCCTCGGTCTACCTCTCCCTCTGCATCCAAATAAAATCAGTAAGGAGGAGCGTTAGGCAGTTTTCTCAACCGCCAAGAATACAACCCAGAGACTGACACACACTGAAATAGCAGATCCAACAACTCCACATTCCCAGGCACTGCATTCACTACTCCTTCCTGATCTGCACTTCACTTTCCCAGGCACTGCTTTCACTACCCCTTCCTGATCCGTAGTTCATCAGCTTCTGACTTCCACTCTCTTTTCAAGGAGAAGGTCTGGTCTTGCAGAGAACCTCCTGTACACTAATACAGATACAGAAATACCAATCTATCCCCAACTGCTGGCATTACAAAAAAATAATACTCAATACATTTTTTGCTCTGGGAATAATTGGCTATTGTAAATATAAAACTAAGTAAAGGATATGAAGTTGTCTGCACCTCCATCACAAAATATCTAACATGTATATCAAGTTAACATTATAACATACATTTTTTAATATAAAAATAAATCTGGATTGTAGAGATGCACTGCAAGGACCTAAGCAGCTTGGCTAAATCCATCCATCATCCAATCCTACATTGCCCCATGAGAAGCGTAGGATATGACAAAATTCAATTAACCATTTGAGTGGTTTGCTTATTTTTGCTTACATGTTAAACAGTATATAGTATAAGCCAATGCCAGTGTAATGGCTTCATACTTGGCTATCCCTTCAATCTGGTGATGTTTTTTAAATTTGACTCTTGCTACTCATGAACAATTTTATGCCTTTTGAAAATACTCTGATTTGGAAAGTTTAGACGCTGCCTTCATTAATCCACCCAGTATTGAAATATTTTTTCTGAGTTTACGAAAACTGTTTGGAGGCAGCAGGAATATATTGCAAAACTGTGTTGCTGGATTGAAGGGGTTAATTCTGGGTACTAGCACATAATATTATTATCTTTTTCTTAATGCAAGGAAGAAGGAACCAAAGGCCAGGAGCATGCACATTGTTCTCTCCAAGAAAAAAGAAAAACACAGTAACAGAGAGCCAAATTCAAGATCTGTTCATTTCAAGATTCCTGGAGACAATGCGTTTGAAGAACCTAAGTATGAGAGGATAACGAACCACCAAATAAATTAGGCATGTTTTTGTTTAACCACTTTAATTCAATGTTGTACTTTTAAATCCTACTTCTTCCTACCACCAAACAAATCACTCAACTCAGGACAGATGTAAAATAGTGAAGGGGTTAATAAAGACTACTGTAAACCCAACTCCTCCAGCTCAAAGTCTCTCTTAACTGAATAAAATGATTGGACAGGAAGATTTAACAATACATCACACTTTATTCAAGGGTTTTAAGTCCTTTACCAATGAATACCTCAGTGCATTTTTTTTTTTCCCCAATCTGGCTGTGACTCACAATATCATCACTTCATCAATTAAAAAGGCTTGCTAGCACCTCTTTCTTACCATTTTTATTTCCAAATAGGGCATGTTACTAGCCTCTTGTGTGGTGTTTATAAAGTTTGCAGTGTTAAAAATATATAAATAACAAACATGAGTGTATTGAAGAGGACAATAATATGTAAAACAAATCACTATGGAAGAGATGTTAGGAAGGTACTGAAGTCAACAAAAATATGGCCCTTTGTCTTCATGCAGTGGCTGGGTGAGACCCCTTGCTTGCATTCCATATTCTTTATATTCTGCTGTGTAGTCTGTGTAGCTGGAGATTCACTGCTGTTCTGGTAATGGCATACTTAACTTACAGTAGTTATTAATGTGAGGTGCAACTCCCAGATGTTAGTGGTGTTAGCGCCTGGGTTCTGGCATGCCAATATTAGTTGTTGTTTTCTCAAGATAAGCAAGAGGTCCCTGGAGGCCGCCGGGGGGTGGCGGCCCCTGGTGCTGCTGCCCCCCCATGGCACCTGGGTACATTGCCCCCCCTCCCCCACCATACCCACCCTGACCCATGCCCCCAAGCCCCCCCATACCCGGCCCAGGGCCCATGCCCCCGCCTCCACCACCACCCATCTGCGGGAACAGAGACACCACGTTATTCATGCTGGTTAGTTAGGCACCCGGGGAATTCTGTCACGTTAATCATCAACATCTTCACTCATCTCTTTTTAATCAGCTCACCAGTATTTAATTTTATGAAGCTCACGTGAGATGCCCTGTAGTGATGGGGCTGATGATGGCAACATCTTACCCCTCCACTTCTACAGCTGTCTCGTAAGCTACAGAAAATAATCTACTGGGAGCAGGAATAAAATACAAGAGATGTCACCCACACTGAAGAGGTTAATGATGAGTTATATTAGTTATGCTACGTTAAGTCTCCCATCCTGCAGCGTGAGGGACCATGAAGGGAGAAAAATCCAACACACACACACACACACACACACACACACACACACACACACAGTACAATACAATAAATCCTTGTTATACCAGGGGTGTATTTTAAAATATCACAAATATTGTCTCACAACTGGTACAGATATTTTCATACAACTGTGAAAACTGGCAATTGCCGAGGAACTACACATGGTGGCGCTGTGTACCCTGGGTGGAGTGAAGCAGCTGTGGGGTTCACCCAGGAGCAAACTTGCTCTTATTTCCCTGAGCCTCACCATTGGGAAGGACCCTGGTCCAACCCTGGCCAGGCTCTGCCTAATACAAAGGGGCGCTGGTTCTCTATGTGGTGAGTGTACTGTACTGTACTGTACCTGTAGGACAGCCCCAGAGAAGCTGCTGCATACCTATGGTCAATGGGTCTGCTTGGCCACACAGACCAGGATTAAGCAACAACAACAACTGGCCAATCATATGTATAGGTAGTTAATGAAACAAGAAATTTTTGTAAATAAGAACTGAGCAGTACAATGAAAAAGGCAATATTTAACAAGGACTTTCTGTATTGTTAGTTTGTAACCACCTCCAGTCATTCTACTTTTGTAGCTTATCAAGGTGAGTAATTACTTCATTACAGTACTGTCATCCACTACACCAGTTTATTCCTAACTAATCATTAACTGAGCATTATATTTCACTTAGCATGAGGCATTTGAAAAAGCCAGAAAGAGGTAGTTTGTAGAAATTACAATAATATTCCCTAGAACATATTTTGAAATTCTGCTATCATCTGTAAAGGAAGATATTAGTTAGGTCATGTTATATCTAGTGGCTGCTGTCAAAGCACAAAATGGTATATCTGTATGGACTTGCATTTCTGTTTCATTTCACTGCTGAGGGAAAGGAAGTCTACTCATTCAGTAAAACAGCTGTTACATATAAACTATTTACAATGAAGACTTTTATGGTATTTCTACAACTATGAAACATGATGAAGCATTATCAATACAACACACATAAGAGGCTGTTGTGTGATCAACCAGATATTACAACATATCATAACATGTATAACATCCTTTATCCTGCAAACTCTGAAAGCAGGGAGATCTAATTCCATCAGATTTCAGAGAACAATAATTTTAATACCAGTAAACAAGCTTAGGCTCCATTCACTGTCTAAATTTTTCCTCTTATGAAAATTAATTTTTAAGAAAGGAAGTAATCTCAGTGCACAAATAACATACAAGTGGTGTACGTGCACAATGTATTAAGAACAAGATAATGTGTTATAAGTAGTGTGCAGTACAGTAATGCCTCTCCCCCTTCCCCTTTTGTATCACCAGAGATTTTTTTTTTTCCCAGCTTCTCCTCCAGTAGTGATGTATTTAATAATCAGTTACATTAGCCCCTTCAGCACTATGACGCCTCTTTTCTGTTCCCTTGCTAACACTGGATGAGTCTGAGTGAAGTATTTGACTAATCAGGTAAAGGATGTCATACTGCATTAGAGCACCTAACTGTTTTAACTTCATGCTCTGAATGATAATGATGTAAACTTACTTGATGGCTGACAAGTGCACAATCTGAGCTTTAAATATTTCATACTATGTACTGTATTAGCTTGATTTCTACCCCTTCTACCTGAGGACATATCTTCATTCTAGCTGACATTTATCTCTATCTATGTATAGCTAGATCCCTTAATCCCATATGGGACAAACACAAACAAATTGCCTCCATGTCACTGAGGTTATATACCTTTATATACCCCAGGAGAAAGAACTGCTGCTACTAAGGAGGTTAAAAACAACCCCAATTAACCTCATCAGACCCAAGACATGAAAATAAATATATATATGAAAAAAAAAATCCTGGCCAATGTCACATGATTCTCCTGACGTCCTCAAGCAGTAGGGGTTAACAAGCTAATCACTTCACTATCATGGCATAACATTTATTTTATTCTCATTACCTCCTGATGATTTTTTTCAGCTTAGGAGAGACTTTCTGAATTGAAAGGATCATACCGTGCCTTCACCAGCCTTTGTGCTACTATAATTCATTCATTTTAACCTGGCCCATATTTGTCTTTTTGCAGCAGTTATTTCATGTAGTTCAGTGGCCAAAAAAGACACTGCTACAGCTCTACATCCTTTCCATGGAACTTCATCATGACTAGCATCATATTCTAGTGTTCTTCTCTTGTTACAGCTTGGCATTCAAGATTAAGAGATGGCAATAACTGGCCAAGTAAAAAGTAAACTGAGTATAGCGGGTCTCTCATGCTGAATAAAATCATCTGTCAGTTGTATGAATAAAACATCAACAACACTTCCTGATACAGACACAGCCATATAACAAAAAACTATTACCCCCTGTCATGCTGCAAGCCAGTAACACAGGAAACTGTACAATGCTGTACACTTGCTCAAAAAAGTATTGGTGCATATATCACTCAAAGCAATTTAACACAACATACGATGGCTATCTGCAAAATGCTTAAAGATTCTATTGCATGATTGTACCCAGGCTTTTATGAAGAGGCCATATATCACTTGTGTTGTTTCCTAGTCAGTATTATTATCACGGGTACAGTTAAACACTAAAGACCATTTGCTTCTCCTGCACACTCTATTGGTTTTGTATTTGCTTGTATGCGATGAAGTGGTCTCAGATGCATACTATCATTCATTTGTAGGTGATAATATGCATCTTTGTCTATGTTTCATTCATGCACCTACGAATCCAACAATGAGAGAAGGCAAGGGAGGCAAGCAAAGTTTTGGGCTTGACTGCACACTCAGACAATAACAGATTACTCTTCTTCGGACATCATGAGCTATAGGGATCGTATCATGTAACACTGAACTCTTCCTGTGCGCTACTTTTTTGATCGTGTGTACAATAAAGGAGACATGCTGCTCTATACTATGCTGGTTGTACTCTTGGGGACAATGGCTCCATAGTACTTTTTCATTATCAATTTATTGCTGCAAATGGCATGTTAATTCTCTCAAGGTCGTATTTATCCTGGTACTATGTTTTAGCAAATGCCAGACTTTATTTAAATGAGACTGAGTCAAAGAAGCTTGTGTGTGTCAATACAATCACCCAGCACCTTATTCCAGCTAAAATTGGATAATTTTATTCAATAGGACCCTGAAAATGTTAATATTTCATTATGCTGTTTATGTTATTCATGTAGAGTATGTCTACATTTAAAGGACATAAATAAAATACAAAAAACTGCGATTACCCATTCCCGAGACAGGGGCCCAAGGATAGGCTATAATTGGTCCAAAACATTTATGGATGGCTGACTGACATACAGCCCTAGTGGCATTATGTGACTGAAAACTTCCAACAATATTCTTTTTTACATCTGCAAACTATGTTCATACTGAATGGAAATAAATATTACACAAAAAACAAGTTAGGTTTGATGTGCAGAATAGACCACTAAGGATAAGGTGCTAGGGAGCTTCCTGTGCCCATAAGAATACAACCCCCCAAACACTTACATTTCTAACAAAGGCAAGAATGATCTAGAAACTATACGAACATCCGATCAATCATATACCGACCCTTCTTTCATTTTCCTCCGAGACTGCACACAGTGATACACACGTACACATGTACAAAATATTACTAATGGCATGAACTAATTTATCACAGCAGTTGCATCTACATCTAAGTGTTGTTGCATCATCATCTATATTTAGAAGATACAGCAGGAGTCTGAGTATATTTTGCTTCCTCCAGTGTCAACGATGCACACCCCATACAACACACACTAATCATCACATCCAGTACATGAAAGATATATACAAAAATACACTGTTCCATGCACCAAGCTGAGATAATCTGTCATGCATTTCATACTGAAGGAAAAACTATTTATAATAACAGTATAAGCAATATACATGAAGCACCTTAAAAATAAAAAAAAATAAAAAATAACATCTATAGCAAATGTACTCTGCTTTGTACAGCAAAATCTCTCCAACCCAAATACCTTTGTGCAAATACAAGTCAATATGGAGAATAGGAAGCATACATAGTTTTCAATATAGTAAGGGATGGAAAAAAATAAAGGGCAGACTCTATATAGTGCTACGATTATCACAAATGAACATGGAGGGGTGGGTTATTTGAAAATCAAGTAATTAAATAAACTGGGTGGGAGGAAAACTGAGGAAAGAGATTAAAGTCTTCCATCTTTATTTTTCTAATGTTTTGATTACAAAAGGCCATCCTCTGTGTCCCTGTGAAGCTCAGGTAATCAGAAACATTCAAGAAATAAAGAAATTCAGCTCTTTTGAGTTTTCCCTCCCATTCAACCTCTGAAGTAATTCATTTTTAACTATGGACCAGTCACATGAAGCAGTAAGTGCAAAAAACCAGCACATCTACATATCTTGCTGCTACAGACAGAGCATATGGTTCAGAGAGGCTTTGTTGTACCTGTGTGTCAATGCAAGAGAGATGGACTGAAGGTATGCAGGGGGAGAAGGCGAGTGCCTGAAGGTGAGGCAACATGGCAGAGGTAAACTAGAGCATACTGGGTGGAGGCTGGACACTGGTCTGAATACTTGCTTGCATCATGGCGGCCTGAGGCATGCCCATGCTGGGGTTGGGCATAGTGTGTGGTGGCTGCTGTGGCTGCTGCTGTTGCTGCATGGATGCTGGTCCTGGACCCATTTGTGACGGCCCCATGCCTCCTCCCCCCACCGGACTCAAACCAGGCATAGGGACAGGGCCGTGTGAAGGGGGCTGGCTTGTCATCATGCCCTGGTGGACCGTTGGAGGGGCTGCTCCAGGGCCAGGACCAGGAGGCCGTGGACCAAGGACTGGGGTGGTGCCTAGGTGGTGCTGCATGGAGGACAGCAGATTCTGCCATTCGTTCAGCTTCTCTGCGTGTTTCTTCAGCAGGTCGTCTTTCCTTGCCAGCTCATTTCGCATTTCGAGAATATCCTGGGTTAAAGTCAAAATGCTTAAAGTACATGAAGTACACTACATAAACTCAGACAGATTTTTATCCTTTCTGTATGACAACATTTTTATCATTACATTCTAGTTTATCATCATATCATTTTATTTAGTTATAGAGACATCTCTTATACTGAAAAGGCTAAAAACAATTTCCTTTAACTCTTCAGCATGATGATGTTACACTGGATGAAAAGCATCAAAAAAATATAAGGTATATATTATATATATATATATATATATATATATATATATATATATATATATATTTATATATATGTGGTAGGTGGGGGGGCTCACCATCCACTCACTCAATGTAGTGCTGCTCTTGGGTGTTTGCCTTTTCCTCTCCTCCATCCTTCTTTCCTTCCATCCTCTTCTGCCTTTCTTTCCTTCATTCTTTCCTCATGCTTCTGCCTACGGGTGACTTTACACTCCCTCTTGTCTTTCTTTCCTTCATTCTTTCCTCTTCCTTCTGCCTGTGCATGACTCTACACTGAGTGACAAGCCAAACTGTTTACTGTACTCAAGGAAACCATTTACTATGCTGGGTGGTAACCAGATAACCAAATTTTGGCGCCTGGTGGTTTAGTGAGTAATTACGGCGCTCCAAACAGATTGAGCCAGTGAAGGTTAATATCCAAGGGATGGTTGGGGTGTATTGCTCACGTAGTGCCACTCAGGGATGAGTCAGGCTGGTCACTCTCATCTTAAATGTCAGGACCAACTTGCCCAGCCCCGGGCTCCTATGCTCCTTGTGGGGTGATGTAGGATTGGATGATGATGATGATGATGATGATGATGATGATGATGATATATATATATATATATATATATATATATATATATATATCTTACTTTAATCAATGTACTGTAAATCACATTCTATTACAGTATAATTACAATCTCAATCATCTTCAACTAATCCGGTATCACTCTCATTAGTGACAATTTTCAGCATTGGTCTGTTAATTTAATCTGCCAGGGGTGTAGGCTGGTCTATGGATTGAATGGGCTGCACTTGAGATGCCTAGCCTTGGCTCCTGCTTTGCCTCGAAAGGGATAATAGGGGATTAGCTATTACCATTACCTCAGAATTACCTAACAAACTGAAACATATGGATATACATTACCTATCCAACTTCGGTGAATGCTGTGGTCTAGGATATTTCTTCTGATGACTATACAATACAGACAACCTGACTTAAAGTTTAGGATGTGTACTTTAAGTGAAAACTTTATGTGATACACAAAGCTACCTCTGCTACATTTGTGAGGATATCTATCTATCTATAGCCCGACGCCCTAATCCCGCAAAGGGTGGCCGCAGACAAAACGCCTCCAAGTCACTCTGTCACCCACCATTTGACTCCCCTCCCCCAAACTCACCCCCCCCTCCCTCATATACCTCTCAACTCCATCCCTCCACCTCATCCTCAGTCTACCCCTCCCTCTCCCTCCCTCCACCTCACCTACATACACCCTCTTAGTCAGTCTTTCATTCTCCATTCTCTCCACATGAGGATATACAGTAGTGAAAAAGACAATAATTTCTGACTTCAAAAAATCTTTACTATTAATCATAATTCTGAGACCAGCTTTATACTGAGACAAAGTAACTTTGTAGGCAGGATGGCTGAGTAGTATGAAACAAAAACCCACACAAACCTCTAGGAGAATAAGTTCTGGCTTCTGGATGGAAAGTAAGTAGCGTTTCTGTAAGAAGAATGCCTCCATCTGTCTGGCAAGGTCTAGGAAGCGCTGACCACTTGTTTCTGCATTTGTCCTGAGCTCATCTTGATTAATGGCGTTGAAGGTATCTTCCTTGGTGAGGGGAGCGAGGCAATTCTGAAAACACATAAGAAATCAGATAATGTATGGCATGCTACCAAAGCAAAGAAAAAACTTTAAATTATTCAGTGAGATAAATGTCATCTGCATTACATTTTTGGGTAAATCTTTACTTTCAGGCACTTGGCTCTCATGATGGTACCATATACAGGTTTTGCTAATGGTTTTTTGTGATTCATACAATACTGATAATTTCTGCCTAAGATGCTTGTGTCTGACAATTAAGAAAGACATACCCGGTACATCTAATCTAACCTACTGTCTTTTAAAGAGAGAGTTTTTGTGATGAATTTTTTTCACCATCTTTGACAAATCTGATACTATTCCTCACTCCTTTATGTAATACACCTTGCAAATGCCTCTGTATTTATAACACATACTGTAGTTAATATTTATCAAAGAGAATGTGGCTACACCCATGACTGTATGACCACTGACTGTATGTAACTGTATTGGCTAAAGATGGTGTGTGACAAGTACCACCACCTTCTTTTGTTGTATATGGGTAATGGGGTCTATAAAAAAAGCCCGTGTTTCTTAGAGGAAAAACGAGGATCCTGTCTTTGGCTAAGTGGTACCATGCAGTTGTATCAAGCACAGGGTCCTGAGATCGAATCTTGGCCAGAGCAGTGTGATTAATATGTTAAGTTTCATTTTGGTTATTAAATAAGTACTCTGTATACCTTTTACAACAATAATTATTTTAGTTCATTCATTCTACCAAAACTCATCTTCATTTCCATATACAATGCGTTGTTCTGAAATATATATTATACCGTACTAACTCAATCATGCATCTTTACTATTGCCCTGTTCATTAAGGTAGCCTTGATGCTGGAAGCCCTTGATTCAGCTGTGGCTCTGATGTCGCCTACCACAGCTATATTCACATCCTTTTTGGTGGTGTGGTACCGGGATAGATAGATAGATAGATAGGTACCGGGATAGATAGATAGATAGATAGGTACCGGGATAGATAGATAGATAGGTAGGTACCGGGATAGATAGATAGATAGGTAGGTACCGGGATAGATAGATAGATAGGTACCGGGATAGATAGATAGATAGATAGGTACCGGGATAGATAAATAGATAGATAGGTACCGGGATGAGGAAGCTACTGTGGTGAAGATGATTCTACCTTAAGTTCAAACAGTATAAAAAACTACTGCATTTCATATACAACTTCCCAAAAAGGGCTTCTTCATTTAATACTCATATTCATCATCAGCCTTTCCATGCCCTTACCTGAAAGGCCTCTTCAAATTCATCAAATAAATTGCCTGGTGTTGGTGTGGCGGCCATGGTGGTTTAGTTGTTTACATTGGGTGATATTCGCACCGGCAGGGAATTGAGGAGTTCGGGACCAACCTTAACTTTCCCTAAAAAAAATTAAATAGCGCACCAGCCAGAATTTATCACATAACTTACCATATACCAATCAATTTAGTCTTCATCAGGCTATCCAAAGATATGATTAATTCATGCCGAGACTGGAACCTCATACCGATGGCGATAAAACAAAAGAGACGAAAAATCTAATTGCTGACACCATTTTTTTCCCCTCAAAACAACTATTTGCACCAAGGCATTGTATCAGGAAGACAGGAATAAGGAAGAACACCTACAACAGCCTTATACAGAAAATGAAAACAATTTAAGAGGACAATTACTGTTTAGTGAAGAAAATATAGGAAGAACAAATGACTATTTATATCATATATGGAGGAAAAGAGAGACATTAAGGAAAGAAAGAGGAATACCTTAACAAATAGCAAAGAATAAAAAAAAAGAAAAAACAAAAAGACACGAGCAAAACACGAGCTAAACACAAGAAAAATAATAAACTAGAAAAATGAATTGACAAGAGGAGTGCCGATGAAAAGGCAATACTCCTGACCTATCAACTGAACTGAACTGAACTGATTGTGCGAAGCCCTTCAACCTGAGAGGTCTCACCTCAGCCGAATGAGGTAGTCTGGCATTGCCATGAATTAAATGCATAAGGTCAACAGAGGCTGCTTTTAACTCCAGATCAAGGGGTCTATCCTGAGCTGAGTAACATCACCAGATGCTAATCTGTGTTTCTGTACGACCATAATTTGGATTATGGTCCACTGCAAGACCTTAAGGGGAGAATGACAGCCAGAGTTAACCCTTTATCATGCTGGCGAAGTAATGCACAAATGAGGAACGGTGTCAATAGGAAAAGTGATATATAAATCTGTTACTTGCACATTATCAGCAGAACCGACTGGGTGTTTCATAAGCAACCAGCTCCCCCTTTAAAATGTCTAGGGCTCCTTGACTCTGGACACACACGTTGCGAAATGGGTACCTTATCATCCCGGCACGACAAGACTCCAAGCTGACAGGATAAAAACAAAGTACGTCCTTGGGCGCCACGGGTTAAAGGGCTCAGGTGCATTAATCAAGCATCTTTTCAGCTCTCTCTCTCTCTGTTACCCCATCGGAACCCACCGGACCCCACTCAACCACGTCATTAACCCACTGCACCCCACCAAACTCAATCATTACCCCACTGCACCCCACCATTACCCCACCCAACCCTAACATTACCCCACTGCACCCCACCATTACCCCACACAATCCCACCATTACCCCACTGCACCCCACCATTACCCCACACAATCCCACCATTACCCCACTGCACCCCACCATTACCCCACACAATCCCACCATTACCCCACTGAAACCCACCCAACCCGACTGCACCCCACCCAACCCCACCATCACCCCACTGCACCCCACCCAACCCCACCATTACCCCACTGCACCCCACCCAACCCGACTGAACCTCACCCATGTCCACCATCACCCCACTGCACCCCACCCAACCCCACCATTACCCCACCGCACCCCACCCAACCCCATCATTACCCCACCCAACCCCACTATTACCCCATTGCACACCACCCAACCCCACCATTACCCCACTGCACCCCTCCCAACCCCACCATTACCCCACTGCACCCCACCATTACCCCACTGCACCCCACCCAACCCCACCATTACCCCACTGCACCCCACCCAACCCCACCATTACCCCACCCACTGCACCCCACCTAACCCCACCATATCAGAGAGAAATTAAGGATGATAAAAGGTAAATTATGTAAGAGAGAAGCATGTCAATTTTTTTTTTTTTTATAAAGGATAGATTAGGATAAATAATATTCATGAACCTGGCAATTTACTGCATCTTTGGGTGGGATGATGATGATGATGATGATGATGATGATGATGATGATGATGATGATGATGATGGTGGTGGTGGTAGTGATGA
>NC_137036.1:13631311-13636311 GCF_032717465.1 Coenobita brevimanus
CCTGAAATTATATGGGTAAATTCAGTGTGTATCATCATCATCATCGTCTTCATCGTCATCACCATCTTCATCATCATTATCATCATCATCATCGTCTTCATCGCCATCGTCATCATCATCACAACCATCATCATCATCATCATCATCATCGTCACCCCCTATCTATTTCCACTCAGATTGGCTGTTGTCCCATCCAAGCCTAGCAAATATCCGAATCTCTTTGCGCCTAATGCCTCTTCCTCTCACTCCCTCTCTCAATTAGTAGTCCACCAATTATTCTACGAAGGACGCGACTTGCTTACACCTACATAGGCTTTTCGACTGTAGTGAATTAGGCAGAAAAAACACACACACTTTAAAGGTGAGAGACTGACGAGGAGAGTGTGTGAGTGAGGTAGAGAGGGAGAGGGGGAGACCAAGGATGAGATGGAGGGATGGAGTGGAGAGGTATATGAGAGAGGGGGGTGTGAGTTGGAAGCAGGGCAGTGAAATGGCGGGGGACAGGGCGGCGTGGAGGCGATCTGTTTGTGGCCAACCCGTAAGGGATTAAGGCGACTGGCAATAGACAGATAGAGAGTTAAGCAAGGTCATGGGAAACTTACTTTGTCTACGATTCTGACCGGCAAGAGAGCAGAAAAGGAAGGATTTGGTTGATGGTCATGAGTGCTGATGAAGACACAGCCAAGGTTGAGACGACGAGGAGATGAAATGAGGATGTGGAGGAGGAGGAAGTGTAGGAGGGGAAGTAAAGGAGAGACTGGAGGAAGAAACAGAGGAGGAAGTGAGGGAGGAAGATGTGGAGAGGAAGGAACTGGGGGAGGAGGAAGAAGTGGAGGAGAGCAGGCCAGGAGGGTGGAGGGAGAGGGAAGAAGGGAGGAAAGGCGGGAGGGGGAGAAGTGAAGGAAGGGAGGGATAGGGAAGGAAGAAGGGAAAGGAGGGAACGTAGAAGAAAGGGAGGGAGGGAGGGGAGGAGTAAGAGAGAAAAAGAGGGAGGGGGGAGGGACGAAGAAAAAGGGGAGGGAGGAAAAAGAAGAAAGGAAAGAAAGAAGGGGGCATGCAAGAGACAGGAAGAGGAAGGAAGGGAGGAGGGAAAGGAAAGGAAAGGAAGGAAGGAGGGGGAGGGAGAAGGAGGGGGAGACAGAGAGAGAGAGAGAGAGACAAGGCGGGGAGGGGAGGGGCAGCGTTTTTCTCCACATCAGTTCAGGAATTCAATCATTACTTCGCGTCTTTCTTCTTAGTCTCCCAACTTTGATCATTACGTCTCCACACCAGGAACTTTCAGAACACTTCGCCTGTGTTCTGGTGTGTTTGTGTGCTCGCGGGACGGAAGCAAGATGGCAGTGCCCTTGATTAACCCCGTAACTGACTAGGAACCTACATGCGGCGTCCACCCAGGAGCCAAACCTTACATTTCCCCACACCTCGCCGTGGGAAGGGCGCAGGTCCGACCCCGGTGAGGCGGCGTCTACCACAAGGGGGCGCCAGATCCCTACACGGTCCATGTACCTGTATCTGTATGTACCTGCATCTGTAGGACGGCCCCACAGAACCACACTGGCTTACCTGTGGTCGATGGGTATGCTCGGCCAGAGAGACCACGGTAAAATAACAACGAAAACCCTAACACGAACATATTAATTTTTACCTTCCTACTTGCTCTCTCCAAAAAAAAAAACATGCTATTTTTCATTTAATATAATTTTGCTGCCGAGTTTTTTAAATCTATGTATTTATTTATTTATTTTCTGCCATGGAGGGACTGGATGAGACAGGTTTAAAAATAATCTGCAAAAAAACGAGGCAACTCTACTCATTTTACTCTAACTTGGCCCAAAATTGACGTCTCCCTACCTTGAACACTGAGTCGTGGGAAGAGGTTGGCGCTGGAATATGATGCTAGTCACGAAGAAGCGCTATGGAAGGGATATAGAGCCACAGCAGTGTTTGATTCTGAAGCTACGTGAAATAAGCTGCACAGGGCGAAAATCTAGGCCAAGTTAAGATAAAAGGAGTATAGTAATCAGATTAACTAATACTCTGCTCACGTCATCATTCGCAGCGTTGGTAACTCTGCGTTCTTCTTATCTTCTTCGTCTTCGCCTTCTTCTTCTCCTCCTCCTCCTCCTCCTTCTTCTTCTTCTTCTCCTCCTCCTCCTCCTCCTCCTCCTCCTCCTTCTTCTTCTTCCTCTTCTTCATCATCACCAACATCATCATCGTCTTCATCAACTCTCCTTCCTTCTTCTTCTTCTTCCTCTCCTCCTCCTCCTTCTTCTTCTTCTCTTCCTTCTTCCTCATCTTCTTCTTCTCCTCCTCCTCCTCCTCCTCCCCCTTCTTCTTCTTCTCTTCCTTCTTCCTCATCTTCTTCTTCTCCTCCTCCTCCTCTTCTTCCCTCTGGCTTAGTCTGCCTCCCACCCAGGCAGCCAACCCACTTCCGCCTTGATAGACAAACACCTCTTAGTTTGGTTTTGTTCCTGCCCAAGAGTGCGGTATTGCTGGTGTGGTGTGGTGCGCTGTGGTGTGGTGTGGTGTGGTGTGGTGTGGTGTGTGGTGGTAATGGTATGGTGTGGTGTGTGGTGGTGGTAATGGTATGGTGTGTGGTGGTGGTAATGGTATGGTGTGGTGTGTGGTGGTAATGGTATGGTGTGTGGTGGTGGTAATGGTATGGTGTGGTGTGTGGTGGTGGTAATGGTATGGTGTGGTGTGTGGTGGTGGTAATGGTATGGTGTGGTGTGTGGTGGTGGTAATGGTATGGTGTGGTGTGTGGTGGTGGTAATGGTATGGTGTGGTGTGGTGGTGGTATGGTGATGGTATGGTGTGGTGGTGGTGGTAATGGTATGGTATGGTGTGTGGTGGTGGTAATGGTGATGGTATGGTGTGGTGGTGGTGGTGGTATGGTGTGTGGTGGTGGTAATGGTATGGTGTGTGGTGGTAATGATATGGTGTGTGGTGGTGGTAATGGTATGGTGTGTGGTGGTAATGATATGGTGTGTGGTGGTGGTAATGGTATGGTGTGGTGTGTGGTGGTGGTAATGGTATGGTGTGGTGGTGGTGGTGGTGGTAATGGTATGGTGTGGTGTGTGGTGGTGGTAATGGTATGGTGTGGTGTGTGGTGGTGGTAATGGTGATGGTATGGTGTGGTGTGTGGTGGTGGTAATTGTATGGTGTGTGGTGGTAATGGTATGGCGTGGTGTGTGGTGGTGGTAATGGTATGGTGTGGTGGTGTGTGGTGGTGGTAATGGTATGGTGTGTGGTGGTAATGGTATGGTGTGTGGTGGTGGTAATGGTATGGTGTGTGGTGGTGGTAATGGTAATGGTGTGGTGTGTGGTGGTAATGGTATGGTATGGTGTGTGGTGGTAATGGTATGGTATGGTGTGTGGTGGTAATGGTATGGTATGGTGTGTGGTGGTGGTAATGGTATGGTGTGTGGTGGTGGTAATGGTATGGTGTGTGGTGGTGGTAATGGTATGGTGTGTGGTGGTAATGGTATGGTGTGTGGTGGTGGTAATGGTATGGTATGGTGTGTGGTGGTAATGGTATGGTATGGTGTGTGGTGGTGGTAATGGTATGGTGTGTGGTGGTAATGGTATGGTATGGTGTGTGGTGGTGGTAATGGTATGGTATGGTGTGTGGTGGTAATGGTATGGTATGGTGTGTGGTGGTGGTAATGGTATGGTGTGTGGTGGTGGTAATGGTATGGTATGGTGTGTGGTGGTGGTAATGGTATGGTATGGTGTGTGGTGGTAATGGTATGGTGTGTGGTGGTAATGGTATGGTGTGTGGTGGTAATGGTATGGTGTGTGGTGGTGGTAATGGTATGGTGTGGTGTGTGGTGGTAATGGTATGGTGTGTGGTGGTGGTAATGGTATGGTGTGGTGTGTGGTGGTAATGGTATGGTGTGTGGTGGTGGTAATGGTATGGTGTGTGGTGGTGGTAATGGTATGGTGTGTGGTGGTGGTAATGGTATGGTATGGTGTGTGGTGGTGGTAATGGTATGGTGTGTGGTGGTGGTAATGGTATGGTATGGTGTGTGGTGGTAATGGTATGGTATGGTGTGTGGTGGTAATGGTATGGTGTGTGGTGGTAATGGTATGGTGTGTGGTGGTGGTAATGGTATGGTGTGTGGTGGTAATGGTATGGTGTGTGGTGGTGGTAATGGTATGGTATGGTGTGTGGTAATGGTAATGGTATGGTGTGTGGTGGTAATGGTATGGTGTGTGGTGGTGGTAATGGTATGGTGTGGTGTGGTGTGTGGTGGTAATGGTATGGTGTGTGGTGGTGGTAATGGTATGGTGTGTGGTGGTGGTAATGGTATGGTGTGGTGGTGGTAATGGTGATGGTATGGTGTGGTGGTGGTAATGGTGATGGTATGGTGTGGTGGTGGTAATGGTGATGGTATGGTGTGGTGGTGGTAATGGTGATGGTATGGTGTGGTGGTGGTAATGGTGATGGTATGGTGTGGTGGTGGTAATGGTGATGGTATGGTGTGGTGGTGGTAATGGTGATGGTATGGTGTGGTGGTGGTAATGGTGATGGTATGGTGTGGTGGTGGTAATGGTGATGGTATGGTGTGGTGGTGGTAATGGTGATGGTATGGTGTGGTGGTGGTAATGGTGATGGTATGGTGTGGTGGTGGTAATGGTGATGGTATGGTGTGGTGGTGGTAATGGTGATGGTATGGTGTGGTGGTGGTAATGGTGATGGTATGGTGTGGTGGTGGTAATGGTGATGGTATGGTGTGGTGGTGGTAATGGTGATGGTATGGTGTGGTGGTGGTAATGGTGATGGTATGGTGTGGTGGTGGTAATGGTGATGGTATGGTGTGTGGTGGTGGTAATGGTGATGGTATGGTGTGGTGGTGGTAATGGTGATGGTATGGTGTGGTGGTGGTAATGGTGATGGTATGGTGTGGTGGTGGTAATGGTGATGGTATGGTGTGGTGGTGGTAATGGTGATGGTATGGTGTGGTGGTGGTAATGGTGATGGTATGGTGTGGTGGTGG
>NC_137036.1:13641311-13656311 GCF_032717465.1 Coenobita brevimanus
ATCGCTATACATACCTATACATATACATACATATATATATATTCATCACCTAATCCTACGTTGCCCCATGAGGAGCGTAGGAGCCCGGGGCTAGGAAAGTTGGTCCTGGCATTTAAGATGAGAGTGACCAGCCTCACTCATCCCTGAGTGGCATTACATGAGCAATAAACCCCAACCATCCCTTGGATATAAACCTGCACCGGCTCAATCCGATTGGAGCGCCATAATTACCCACTAAACCACCAGGAGCCAAAATTTGGTTATATGGTTACCACCCAGCGTAGTAAATGGTTTCCTGGTGTACAGGAAACCATTTGGCTTGTCACTCAGTGTAGAGTCACCCACAGGCAGAAGGACGAGGAAAGAATGAAGGAATGAAAGACAGAAGAGGGAGTGTAAAGTCACCCACAGGCAGAAGGACGAGGAAAGAATGAAGGAAAGAAAGACAGAAGAGGATGGATGGAAAGAAGGATGGAGGAGAGGAAAGGGCAGACACCCGAGAGCAGCACTACATCAAGTGAGTGGATGGTGAGCGCCCCCACCTACCACAATATATATATATACACAAATATATGTATCTATCTATCTATATCTAAATCTATCTATCTATCTATCTATATCTATCTATCTATAATATCTCTCCCTTCTCTTCCCCTTCCCTCCCCCACCTCCCTCACCAAGCCTCTCTCCCTCACCCTCTCTTCTTTCCTGAAACTTCTCTCCAACTTTCTCCCCCCTCCCTTCCCGTCTCCTTACCTGGAGTGGGACGCCTTCTCGTGATGGCACTGATTTAACCGGTCGGATCCACTGCCCGGCTATGCAGACGTCCCTCAACTCCCTCCCTATCCCCCGAAAGGAAAATGGTGGACCGCAGAAGTAGTAGTAGTAGTAGTAGTAGTAGTAGTAGTAGTAGTAGTAGTAGTAGTAGGTTAATGAAAAGGCCAAACACTCTATTTAAAAAGGATAATACGTGGAATTGGAATTTTACTGAGTAGAGACGAAAGGAAAATTTACACTGGGATTAATGCAGTAATTATCGTTTAGAGAGAGAGAGAGAGAGAGAGAGAGAGAGAGAGAGAGAGAGAGAGAGAGAGAGAGAGAGAGAGAGAGAGAGAGAGAGAGAGAGAGAGAGAGAGAGAGAGAGAGTGAGAGAGAGAGAGAGAGAGAGAGAGAAATATATCGCCCCTTTAAGCGGTTTCATGGTGTGTGTGTGTGTGTGTGTGTGTGTGTGTGTGTGTGTGTGTGTGTGTGTGTGTGTGTGTGTGTGTGTGTGTGTGTGTGTGTGTGTGTGTGTGTGTGTGTGTGTGTGTGTGTGTGTGTGTGTGTGTGTGTGTGTGTGTGTGTGTGTGTGTGTGCGTGTGTGTGTGTAAAACAAGAGTATATCCCATCTTTAACCGACGTCGTGTGTGTGTGTGTGTGTGTGTGTGTGTGTGTGTGTGTGTGTGTGTGTGTGTGTGTGTGTGTGTAAAACAAAAGTATATCCCATCTTTAACCGATGTCGTGTGTGTGTGTGTGTGTGTGTGTTTGCTGAAGTTGAGGTGGGGGGAAGTTGGGATCCGCCCCCCCCCTCCCCCGGCAAACTAATCTTTGGACGAGATTAAAAGTGCTTTAGGGAGTTGGGGGAGGGGGACGGGGAGGGGAGGGGGAGGGGGGGAGGGGAGGGGAGGGGAAGGGAGCGAGAGAGGAAGGGAGAAAGTGATAGGAAGTGGAGAGAGAGGATGGAGAGAGGAGTGAGACTGTGAGGTGGGGAGGGGAGGGGAGAGGGGAGAAGAGGGATGGAGGGGAGGGAAGAAGGGGAGAGAAATCATGAAATGGGAGGGGAGGGGAGTGTAAGGAAGGGAGTAAAGCTATGAGGTGGGGAGAGAGAGAGAGAGAGAGAGAGAGAGATAAGTCAATATAGACGAGAATATCTATCAATCCATCTATCACGTCAGCCAGTTCTCCATCTATCTATCCATCCATCCATCCATCCATCCATCATTCCATCTATCTATCCATCCATCTATCTATATGCCTACTTATCCCTCCATCTATCCATCTGTCTATCTATTCATCCATCAACCATCTATCTATCTATCTATCTATCACACGGGACACTACGCTACTTCCGCCAAACCACTTCCGGTTATGGGGGAAGGCCGGAAGTGGGGTTACCCATAGCGCCACTGCAACATCTAACTCTATTGCCAGACGCCTTAATCCCATACGGGGCGGCCACAAACAAATCGCCTCCATGTCGCCCTGTCCCCCGCCATTTCACAGCAACATACGGCCGTTTTAAGACAGCAAGGAAAGGAAACTATCAATAACACGGCTGTCTGATTCACTGGCTGTCTCTCCTGTTGCTCTCTCTCAGTCCGAAATTGTCCGTGGGATAAGCATCGTCGCGCCTTCTCCTTGGCGATTTATTTTACCCGACGCTTAATTTACCCGTGTGGCGCCATCTGTTGCGCGGCTTCCTCTTGCCTCGAATTTCTGAGTGGCACTGATCCCCTAACGCCTCTTACCTTAGCGATTTATTTTGCCTATTGAACCTTAACTTGGTGGACTAGAGCATAAGCATCATCAATGTTTACCCTGCCCCCCCCCTCTCTCTCTCTCTCTCTCATGGATGGTTAGTGGTGTCTTGAGTGTGTGTGTGTGTGTGTGTGTGTGTGTGTGTGTGTGTGTGTGTGTGTGTGTGTGTGTATGTGTCTATTTCCCACACCAGCAGACTAAGCCGTACACACAAGCTATTTTGGGATTGACACACGATACATTATAAGGGAGAATGCATATCTATCTGTCTATCTATCTCCATCTTTGTATGTATGTATGTATGTATCTATGATTCTATCTATCTATCCATCTACCTACCTACTTTTCTATCTATCAGTCCATTCATCCAACCCCTCATCTATCTATCTATATACTCTATGAATCAGTCCAGCTATGCATCTGTCTGTCTGTCTGTCTGTCTCTCTCCCTCTCTCTCTCTCCCTCCCTCTCTCTCTCTCTCTCTCTCTCCTCCTCGTCATAGCCATAGGTGAATATAAAGCCCAATATCATAGCAATAAAGGCACCTCACTTGTACATTAAAATCACCAACGCGCCGAACACCAAAAATTAATCGTATACAAATATTTTTAATAAAAGTTTGTTGTTGTTTCATCCACGAGTTCATATCCTGCCATTAATTAAGTCAGTTCACACGTACATACATACACATACACAGGCAGGCATATACACACATACGTATACATATACAAAGACAGACATGCAAACAGTCATAGCACAATACAACACATACATCTTACTTTTCCACAACCCTTCTCTCTCTCTCTCACACACACACACACACACACACACACACCATGTTTCCACACACACACACACACACACCTTATCCCCCTACACACAACACAACACACCCTACCCTACCACCCCAACAAACCCCACCTCTACACACACACACAAACCCCCACCTCTACACCCACACACCCTACCCTCTTACACCCACACCCACCCACCCCACACACCCCCTTCCCTACCCCCACCCACATCAATATTCCAGCCACACATGACCCAATATAATCCCCCTGGAACAATAATATTAATTCCACTTCGCACTAGCCAAATACTCCAAATCCACAGTACGCAAAGGCACAATCTCTGTTATACGTAGTTTGCTATCATCTGAGGGGACTGGGTAAATATCACAACCTTAATGGAAAATACAAGGACCCATTGAGAGAGTGGAGGGGGATGTCGACTGACTGTATGGGGAGAGAGTTGTATGCTTGAGTGCCCCCTTATTGTTGGGTTTTGTGTCCAGCCTCTCTCTCCATCTCTCTCTCTCTCTCTCTCTCTCTTTCTCTCTCCTGGCAAGGCAGACATACCGTTTCGGCAGATCCAGCTTGTGTGTGTGTGTGTGTGTGTGTGTGTGTTTATGGTAGGGAATGTGTAGGGGGTGGTATTGTTTTGTGTGTGTGTGTGTGTGGTAGGGTATGTGTAGGGGGTGGTATTGTTGTGTGTGTGTGTGTGTGTGTGTGTGTGTGTGTGTGTGTGTGTGTGTGTGTGTGTGTGTGTGTGTGTGTGTCATTTAACTTCCCAGGTGAGGTCGTCTGGTCACCCCAAAGGTCCTTCACTATATACAATTTTCCAACCATAATTTTTTGGGGGGAGCCAGGACCCCCCCCCCAAAAAAAAAAATATCAGAAATAATGAAAACAGAGGCACATAATATTTTGACATCTTAGTACATGTTGTAATAATGTACTTTTAAATGTAATGTAATCTTTTGGAAGCGTGACCCTCCCCCTCTCCAGTAATTTTTTTTTGGGGGGGTCCAGCTCCCTTTCCAAAAATAAAATTGATCTGAAATAGGGGAAAGGGGTGACATAGAACGAAATTGGTATATATATTGCAGGATTGGGTACTTGATGGAGGAGAGGAGTTGGAGGGGCAGACCGAGAATGAGATGGAAGGATGGTGCAGAGAGGTCTATGAGAGAAGGGGGTGTAAGCTGGGAGGAGGAAGAGTGAGAAACTAACTAGGAGTGTATGTGGGTGAGGCTGAGGGGGGAGAGAGGGAGGGGGAGACAGAGGGATGGAGTAGAGAGGAATATGAGAGAAGTGTAAGTTGGGAGAAGGCAGCGAAATGGCAGGCGATATGGAGGCGATTTGTTTGCGCCTACCCCTTACTGGATTACGGCGTCTGGTTATAGACAGACAGATAGATAAACAGATAGACAAACAGACAAACAGATAGACTGATAGGTAAACAAGTAGATAGATAGATAGATAGGGTATGTAGTTTCCATACTTTCTCCAAATGCACATTAAGAAATTGCACATCTTTCTTTCTGTAATCTATTCTCTTCAAAGACCCAAATCCTGCCATCCTTTCCCTCCATCCTCTCTTCCCTCAAGTGCTCAGAGGTAAAACAGCGAATTATCTCTTCGTTGCGTGGAATTCAAGTCATTTTCCCTCTTCCCCCCGTTTTTTCGCCCAATATTTGATGGCTCTATTGCCCCGCCGTTTGTTGGTGTGGGTAAATGTGGTCATACTATCTTTCCCTCCTCTGTTATTGGTTTTTTCGACACGGCAAGGCACGACGATCTGTTTCCCGACACCGTAATGCTTCCTGCTTCGGTCTCGTTGGTTTGCTTCGTGGTTCGGTGTTTCATTCTGTGTTTTTCTTATTTTTTGTTGTTGTTTTTTTGGGCACAGCATGGCGGGACAATCTGTTTTCCGACACCGTAATGCTTCCTGCTTCGGTCTCGCTGCTTCGCTTCGTGGTTCGGTGTATCGTTCTGTGTGTTTTTTTTTTTTACCCTTTCTCCTGTCTGTTTCGCTTCATAGACCTGCAACGAAACTGCTTCAGCTGATGCAATATCTGAAACGCTAGATCAACTCAAAATTCCAAGCTGAGGAACTTAGTATACTATAAAAAAGTTACTAAAATGCCTCATGGTCGAAACTGAAAATCGCTTAATAATCATGCAACAGCTGACATGTTAAATCAACTCAAAATTCTAAGCTCAGCAACAGGGCAGTGAAATGGCGAGACAGGGCTGCATGGAGGCGATTTGTTTGTGGCCACCCCTTACGTGAGGCATCTGGCAATAGATATAACACTGTATATATATTATGAAAACGCCCAGAGCTTTCCAGGACCCGGTATTCCAACTTTTCTTGAAGGATAGAGAGAGAGAGAGAGAGAGAGAGAGAGAGAGAGAGAATGTGTGTGTGTGTGTGTGTGTGTGTGTGTGTGTGTGTGTGTGTGTGTGTGTGTGTGTGTGTGTGTGTGTGTGTTGCATCATCCAAGTTTTCTTCCCGCCAGTCTGGCGTGCTTCGGACGGCTGAGACAGCAAACCCAATAGTGAAGGCAAGAGATGAGAGGCGCACTTTGAATTTCCCGCCCACACACCACCCACACGTCCTTTGATCATCCACATCCAGTTTTTTCATATAACGCGGTTTTTGTATTCGGATTTGCGATGTGAGAGGAGCGGAAATTTAATAATCCACATCCAGCTTCTTCATATAACGCGGTTTTGTGTTCGGATTTGCGATGCGAGAGAAACGGCAATTTTGATAATATTCTGATGGAAATATTCTCACCTTAATATGCACGTCAGGAATACTTATGGATTTTTAATACTTTGGTCTCTTGCCTCTGCTATTTTTCCTTCCCTCTGTCTTCTCTATATTAACTTTTTCAATACTACCTTCTCATCTTAACTTGGCCCAGATTTTCGTCCTGTTGCAGCTTATTTCACGTCGCTCAGTGGCAGAAAAAGACAGTACTACATCTTACACCCTTTCCAAAGTACTTCTTCGTGACTAGCATCATATTCTAGTGTTAATCTATTGTTCCAACTCAGCATTTAAGATGGAGAGATGGCAATTTTAGGCCTACATTTTCACTGCACTTCTTCGTGACTAGCATCATATTCTAGTGTTAATCTCCTGTTCCAACTCAGCATTTAAGATGGTGATGATAATTTTAGGCCAAGTTGGAGTGAAAAGGGTATTGATGACTCCCAATTCTGTCTGTCCAATAAATTTTCCTTACTTTTGTTTAGTCTGTTTTTACTTTTATAATAATTTGAGTTTTTTTTAATTTGTTGATGTAAAATACGAAGAAATTTTACTTGTTAATCTGATGGTGTAAATCGCGAAGACTGTTGACGTGTTTATTACTGTTTTTATTATTATTATTATTATTATTATTATTATTATTATTACTACTACTACTACTACTATTATTGTTATCATTATTATTATCATTACCACTACTACTACTACTATTATCATTACTATAGCAATGTTGGGTCTGGTTAGTACTTGGATGGGTGACCGCCTGGGAACACCAGATGCTGTTGGCATCCCTACGTGTCAAGTGGGGTTGGTGGAGGATTAGTGCCCCTCCCTGTAAAACAATTAACTCTAAGCCCTTGGCCACCCCGTTTGGGATACATGGCGTCTGGCAATGGATGGATGGATTATCATTTTTATTATTATTATTATTATTATTATTATTATCATTACTACTGCTATTATTGTTGTTATTATTATTATTATTATTATTATTATTATTATTATTATCATTACTACTGCTATTATTGTTATCATTATTATTATTATTATTATTATCATCACCATCACTACTATTGTTATTACTGTTATCATTATTATTATTATTATTATCATTACTACTGCTATTATTATTATTATTATTATTGTTACTCTTTCATCTTCTCCCATCCCTTACTTCAAGTCCTCCCTTTTACCAGTTCCTACCTCTCCCTGCGTTTTCCCTCCTTCCCCCTCCCTTTCTACCTCCCCTCCCTTCCCCCTCCCTCTCTACCTCCCCTCCCTTCCCCCTCTCTGACCCCCACTTCCCTCTCCCTCTGTATACTCCCCCTGTCTTCCTTCCCCCTCTCACCTCTCCCTCTTCCTAACTACCTCCCTCTCTCCCTGTCTATCTCTCCTTCCTATCTCTCGTCCCCCCCCCTCTCTCTCTCTCTCTCTCTCCTTTCTCTCTCTGCCTACTTCCTCCCCCTCCTCTCTCTCTCTCTCTTACCTGTCCTCGCCTGATTAAGCCTCATTTACCTGGCCATCACCTGAGCGCACCTGCACGACCCAAATATTATGATTTTACTTTACTAACCACTTCTTCGTTTAATAAGTGTGTGTGTGTGTGTGTGTGTGTGTGTGTGTGTGTGGAAATAGGCAAGGAAATGAGGACGAGGGGAAATAGGGAAGGAAATGGGTGTGGAAATAGTGAAGGAAATGAGGCAGTGTGGAAATAGGGAAGGAAATGGGTGTGGAAATAGGGAAGGAAATGGGTGTGGAAATAGGGAAGGAAATGAGGCAGTGTGGAAATAGGGAAGGAAATGAGTGTGGAAATAGGGGAGGAAATGAGTGTGAAAATAGGGGAGGAAATGGGTGTGGAAATAGGGAAGGAAATGGGTGTGGAAATAGGGAAGGAAATGAGTGTGGAAATAGGGAAGGAAATGAGTGTGGAAATAGGGAAGGAAATGGGTGTGGAAATAGGGAAGGAAATGAGTGTGGAAATAGGGAAGGAAATGGGTGTGGAAATAGGGAAGGAAATGGGTGTGGAAACAGGGGAGGAAATGAGTGTGGAAATAGGGAAGGAAATGAGGCAGTGTGGAAATAGGGAAGGAAATGAGTGTGGAAATAGGAAAGGAAATGAGGCAGTGTGGAAATAGGAAAGGAAATGGGTGTGGAAATAGGGAAGGAAATGGGTGTGGAAATAGGGAAGGAAATGAGTGTGGAAATAGGGAAGGAAATGAGGCAGTGTGGAAATAGGGAAGGAAATGGGTGTGGAAATAGGGGAGGAAATGGATGTGGAAATAGGGAAGGAAATGAGTGTGGAAATAGGAAAGGAAATGAGGCAATGTGGAAATAGGGAAGGAAATGGGTGTGGAAATAGGGAAGGAAATGAGGCAGCGTGGAAATAGGGAAGGAAATGGGTGTGGAAATAGGGAAGGAAATGAGGCAGTGTGGAAATAGGGAAGGAAATGGGTGTGGAAATAGGGAAGGAAATGAGGCAGTGTGGAAATAGGGAAGGAAATGGGTGTGGAAATAGGGAAGGAAATGAGGCAGTGTGGAAATAGGGAAATGAGAAAGATGCGTCTGCTTAGTGTATGAAGGCAAACAAATTTCCGATCTGTCTGGGAGAGTGTGAGTGAGGAGGAGGGGTAGACCGAGGATGAGACGGAGGGGTAGTGAGGAGAGGGGGCAGAGAGACGACGGAGGACAAAGTGACAGAGGTATATGATCAAGAGGGCTGTGAGGTGGAGAGGAGGACAGGGCGACATGGGGGCGATTTGTTTGTGGCCACCCCTTTCGTGATTAAGGCGTCTGTGTGTGTGTGTGTGTGTGTGTGTGTGTGTGTGTGTGTGTGTGAATATTCCTTTAGTAATTATTATTGTTCTATTTCCTTCCTGTCTATCTATTTATCTATCTATCTCCCTACACACATACATACAAAATATAAATCTATCCATCTGTCTATCTATCTGCACACGGACGTACATACATACATTCATTTAAATATATCTATGTACACACTCACATACATACATAACTATCTATCTGGCAATCCATCTACACACACATACATACATACATAACTACATAAATCTATCTATCCATCTATCTATCTATCTATCTATCACCTCTATATTGCAGAATCAGACCTTTTAAAATTCCCGTTTTCTACACCCTGTCTCCTCACTGACCCTTAACTATCCTAAACTGCCAATACCCCCTCTATCACTACTTCTGAGCCAGGGCATTTGATTCTCAGGGCTGGGCATTGATTCTCAGGGCTGGGCATTGATTCTCAGGGCTGGGCATTGATTCTCAGGGCTGGGCATTGATTCTCAGGGCTGGGCATTGATTCTCAGGGCTGGGCATTGATTCTCAGGGCTTGGCATTGATTCTCAGGGCTGGGCATTGATTCTCAGGGCTGGGCACAACGATCAGAACTGTACCACGTCTATAACTCCCCTCTCCTCCCCTCCCCTCATGGGCTGGAACAATATCTCCCCTCCCTTCCCCTCTCCTCCCCTCCCCTTCCATTTCATTCCCCTCCCAATATCGGCCAGCTTTCCCATCCATCCTTCCCCCTCCTCCTTCTCCCCAACCCATCTGTGGCCCCCCTCCTCACCGCCCCCCACCTCTCAGGTCATCTCACTTCCTTCTCCTCATCTCATTTAAGGTCATGTCACCTCGACCTAACTTCACGTATCCTCTCATTTCTACTCGTTACATCTCCCCTCCACTCCTCTCTTCAGCTTACCTCACCTTCTCTCCTCTCCTCTCCACTCACCTCAGCTCCTCTCCATTCTTCCCCTTTCCTCTCACATAATTTCACCTCTCCTCACCTCCTCTCCCCTCATTTCGTCTCTCCAGGCCTCCTCTCCTCTCCTCACCTCCTCTCTACTACCGGTGCGATTTTGACTAAAATTACAGGGATGATGGGCTGTGACCTTCTGATCACCTGATTAAAGTTTGGGCCAAACTGGGCCAAGGCCCAGGCTGTAGGCCCAAAAAATGTAAAAGAAAATGCCGTAACTGCTTTCCAATTCGTCATACCGACATGACACCCAAACCTAAAGGTGCATCTTTCAAATCTGCATCCTATAACATGCCTCATTACATCAGGGGGGTCACCCCCCAGTTAGTGGTAGGGGGGTCAGTGTCAGGTGGGTCCTATAACATGCCTCATTACATCAGGGGGGTCACCCCCCAGTTAGCGGTAGGGGGGTCAGTGTCAGGTGGGTCCTATAACATGCCTCATTACATCAGGGGGGCCACCCCCAGTTAGCGGTAGGGGGGTCAGTGTCAGGTGGGTCCTATAACACGCCTCATTACATCAGGGGGGTCACCCCCCAGTTAGCGGTAGGGGGGTCAGTGTCAGGTGGGTCCTATAACATGCCTCATTACATCAGGGGGTACACCCCCAGTTAGAGGTAGGGGGGTCAGTGTCAGGTGGGTCCTATAACATTCCTAAAAAAATCAGGGGGGTAACCCCCCAGTTAGTGGTAGGGGGTCAGTGTCAGGTGGGTCCTATAACATGCCTCATTACATCAGGGGGGTCACCCCCAGTTAGCGGTAGGGGGGTCAGTGTCAGGTGGGTCCTATAACATGCCTCATTACATCAGGGGGGTCACCCCCCAGTTAGCGGTAGGGGGGTCAGTGTCAGGTGGGTCCTATAACATGCCTCATTACATCAGGGGGGTCACCCCCCAGTTAGTGGTAGGGGGGTCAGTGTCAGGTGGGTCCTATAACATGCCTCATTACATCAGGGGGGTCACCCCCCAGTTAGCGGTAGGAGGGTCAGTGTCAGGTGGGTCCTATAACATGCCTCATTACATCCGGGGGTCACCCCCCAGTTAGCGGTAGGGGGGTCAGTGTCAGGTGGGTCCTATAACATGCCTCATTACATCAGGGGGGTCACCCCCCAGTTAGCGGTAGGGGGTCAGTGTCAGGTGGGTCCTATAACATGCCTCATTACATCCGGGGGTCCACCCCCAGTTAGCGGTAGGGGGGTCAGTGTCAGGTGGGTCCTATAACATGCCTCATTACATCAGGGGGTCACCCCCAGTTAGCGGTAGGGGGGGTCAGTGTCAGGTGGGTCCTATAACATGCCTCATTACATCAGGGGGTCACCCCCCAGTTAGCGGTAGGGGGGGGTCAGTGTCAGGTGGGTCCTATAACATGCCTCATTACATCAGGGGGGTCACCCCCAGTTAGTGGTAGGGGGTCAGTGTCAGGTGGGTCCTATAACATGCTTCATTACATCAGGAGGGTCACCCCCAGTTAGCGGTAGGGGGGTCAGTGTCAGGTGGGTCCTATAACATGCCTCATTACATCAGGGGGTCACCCCCAGTTAGCGGTAGGGGGGTCAGTGTCAGGTGGGTCCTATAACATGCCTCATTACATCAGGGGGTCACCCCAGTTAGCGGTAGGGGGGTCAGTGTCAGGTGGGTCCTATAAAAGGCCTCATTAAATCAGGGGGTCACCCCCCAGTTAGCGGTAGGGGGGTCAGTGTCAGGTGGGTCCTATAACAAGCCTCATTACATCAGGGGGGTCACCCCAGTTAGCGGTAGGGGGGGTCAGTGTCAGGTGGGTCCTATATCAAGCATCATTACATCAGGGGGTCACCCCAGTTAGTGGTAGGGGGTCAGTGTCAGGTGGGTCCTATAACATGCCTCATTACATCAGGGGGGTCACCCCCAGTTAGCGGTAGGGGGGTCAGTGTCAGGTGGGTCCTATAACATGCCTCATTACATCAGGGGGGTCACCCCCCAGTTAGCGGTAGGGGGGTCAGTGTCAGGTGGGTCCTATAACACGCCTCATTACATCAGGGGGGTCACCCCCCAGTTAGCGGTAGGGGGGTCAGTGTCAGGTGGGTCCTATAACACGCCTCATTACATCAGGGGGGTCACCCCCCAGTTAGTGGTAGGGGGGTCAGTGTCAGGTGGGTCGGGCCTAAAATTTCAAATGGGCATAAAATCGTCAATTTTCACCCGATTTACTCCAAATTTGATATGTGACATCTTTGACTAGATATCCTGTTGTGTTTATACGTCAGCACTAAAATGACTGCCGGGGACGGGTTTGTTGTGCCTTGACACCGCTTGTTGTGTAATATCTACCCATATATCTATATATCTATCATCCAACCTATCTGTGTATACCTGTCAATCAAGCCATCCATCCATCAATCATGCAATTAACCTACCTTATTCAGTCAATCAATCAGTATCTATCTATCTATCTATCAATCAAACAATTATTCTCAATCAATCAATATCTATCTATCTATTTATCTACCTATCTACCATCAATCAATTAATCTATCTCTCACTCAATCAATCAATATCTATCTAACTCAAGACATTCAGACATTTTCTCAAACTAAAAGCGATTCCTCCATCAGAAATGATTTATCCAATTTTAATATAATTCTGTGTTTTCCTCCCTCCCTCCCTCCCCCTCTCTCCCTTCCTCCCTCCCTCCTTCCCTCCTTCTCTCTCCATCTCCCTCCCTCCCTCCGTCTCTCCTTCCCTCTCTCCCTTCTTCCCTCTCTATGTCCTCCCTCCCTCCCTCCTTCCGCCTCTCCTTCCCTCCCTTCTTTCTTCCCTCTCTCTCTCCCTCCCTCCCTCTTTCCTTCTCTCTTTCTCTCCCTATCTCCCTCCCTTTCTCTCACCCATCCTCTCTCCTTCCCTCCTTCCGCCTCTCCTTCCCTCCCTTCTTTCTTCCCTCTCTCTCTCCCTCCCTCCCTCTTTCCTTCTCTCTTTCTCTCCCTATCTCCCTCCCTTTCTCTCACCCATCCTCTCTCCTTCCCTCCTTTCCTCCCCCCCTCCCTCCCTCCCTTTTTTTTCACCCACCCTCTCTCTTTCCTTCCTTCTCCTCTCTCTTTCCTTCCTTCTTCTCTCTCTTTCCTTCCTTCTTCTCTCTCTTTCCTTCCTTCTCCTCTCTCTTTCCTTCCTTCTTCTCTCTCTCTCCTTCCTTCTCCTCTCTCTTTCCTTCCTTCTCCTCTCTCTTTCCTTCCTTCTTCTCTCTCTTTCCTTCCTTCTCCTCTCTCTTTCCTTCCTTCTCCTCTCTCTTTCCTTCCTTCTCCTCTCTTTCCTTCCTTCTTCTCTCTTTCCTTCCTTCTTCTCTCTCTTTCCTTCCTTCTTCTCTCTCTTTCCTTCCTTCTCCTCTCTCTTTCCTTCCTTCTTCTCTCTCTTTCCTTCCTTCTCCTCTCTCTTTCCTTCCTTCTTCTCTCTCTTTCCTTCCTTCTTCTCTCTCTTTCCTTCCTTCTTCTCTCTTTCCTTCCTTCCCCTCTCTCTCTCCTTCCTTCTCCTCTCTCCTTCCTTCCTTCCTTCTCTCTTTCCTTCCTTCTCCTCTCTCTCTCTCTCTCTCTCTCTCTAATATACTAACCTCAATTCTCTCGTCTTTATCATCCAATTTTTCATCGTTCATTAAAAACCAGAAAAAAGTGTATATAATTTTTTCCCTGGAATTCCAAAATTTTTCCTTCAGCTGAAAAAATGAGAAAAAATCCAGACAAAAAAAAATTCAAAAAATCCAAAATTCAAAAAATCCAAAAGTCAAAAAATCCAAAAGTCAAAAAATCCAAAAGTCAAAAAATCCAAAATTCAAAAATCCAAAATTCAAAAAATCCAAAATTCAAGAAATCCAAAATTCAAAAAATCCAAAAGTAAAAAAATCAAAAAATCAAAAAATATCCATGATGACAAAAAATCCATAATAAAAAAAAATATCTAAAAATGACCAAAAATAAAAACGAAAATCTCCAAAATGACATGAAAATCCAAAATGATACAAATTTCAAAATCACCCCCCCAAAAAAAATCCCAAAATGACAGAAAATGGCAAAAAATCCATTGACAAAAGATAAAAAAAAAAAATCCAAAATAACCAAAAGAAACAAGAAGCAAAAAAAAAGAAAAAATCCAAAATAAAAAAGTTCAAAATGAAAAAAAATCCAATATAAAAAATCCAAAATATCAAAAAATCCAAAATATCAAAAAATCCAAAATTCCAAAAAAATCCAAAATTCCAAAAAAATCCAAAATATCAAAAAATCCAAAATATCAAAAAATCCAAAATATCAAAAAATCCAAAATTCCAAAAAAATCCAAAATATCAAAAAAATCCAAAATTCCAAAAAAAAATCCAAAATATCAAAAAATCCAAAATTAAAAAAAAAATCCAAAATTAAAAAAAAAATCCAAAATTAAAAAAAAAATCAAAATTCAAAAAAAATCCAAAATATAAAAAAATCCAAAATTCCAAAAAAAATCCAAAATTCAAAAAAAAAATCCAAAATGTCAAAAAAAAAAAATCCAAAAATATTCTATCTATCTATTGCCAGATGCCTCAATCCCGTTTGGGGTGGCCACAAACAAATCGCCTCCAAGTCGCCCTGTCCCCCCGCCATTTCACCACCCTGCTCCCAACTCACACCCCCCTCTCTCATATACCTCTCCACCCCATCCCTCCATCTCATCCTCGGCCTCCCCCTCCCTCTTCCCCCCTCCACCTCACTCACATACACTCTCTTCGTCAGTCTTTCACACTCCATCCTCTCCACATTCCAAAAAAATCCAAAATTCCAAAATAATCCAAAATATAAAAAAATCCAAAATTCCAAAAAATCCAAAATATCAAAAAATCCAAAATATCAAAAAATCCAAAATTAAAAAAAAATCCAAAATTCCAAAAAAAAATCCAATATCAAAAAAATCCAAAATTCCAAAAAAATCCAAAATATAAAAAAAACAATATAAAAAAAATCCAAAATTCCAAAAAAAATCCAACAAAAAAATCCAAAATATAAAAAAATCCAAAATTCCAAAAAAAAAACAAAATTCCAAAAAAAATCCAAAATATCAAAAAATCCTAATGAAAAAAATACAGATTGACAAAAACCCAATAATGAAAAAATCGAAAACGACAAAATCCAAA
>NC_137036.1:13666311-13686311 GCF_032717465.1 Coenobita brevimanus
AGGAATGGAGAGACAGGTACTAGATGTAGAGGAAGTATATGGAGAGACAGTGAATGGAAAGACAGTGGATGGAGACGGTAGATGGTGAGATAGTAGATGGAGAGATAGTAGATGGAGAGATAGTAGATGGAGAGACAGTAGATGGAGAGACAGTAGATGGAGAGATAGTACATGGAGAGATAGTACATGGAGAGATAGTAGATGGAGAGACAGTAGATGGAGAGATAGTAGATGGAGAGACAGTAGATGGAGAGATAGTAGATGGAGAGATAGTAGATGGAGAGACAGTAGATGGAGAGATAGTAGATGGAGAGATAGTACATGGAGAGATAGCAGATACACCAGTCCCGTATGAGACAGCCCTAGCATGTATTCAGTATGGACGGTGGGTGTTAGCGCCGAAGTGGTGACATGTGGAGGTGTGCGGTACGTAGGAGGACTACTGGGCCTTGAAAGCAGGTTGTGATGCCTATGCCCAGAGTCGGTCACATTAAAAAAGAAAAAAAAAAGATGCAGAGATAGGCAGGAATTGAGACACAGGCACTAGATTTGTGGTTCTCAACTCGTTTCAGGCCATGAACCCCCAACCTAATTAAAAAAATATATATCCTGGACCATTTCATTTTTGAGTAATGATAAATAAAGCATAGACAACAAATATTTTGGTTAGAAATATATGTCTTACAAACAGAATTTTGAGAAATGATATAAAATAGCAGACAGCTGACATTTTGGTCTGAATATATATTTCTTCCAAACATAATTTCCAGGAAAGACATGAATACTTGTCTAACATTTTGCTGTGAAAATTATATCTAACAAACAGAATTTTGAAATTATGTAGGAGTAGGATGGAGGGATGGGGTGGTGAGGTATATGAGAGAGGGGGGTGTGAGTTGGGAGCAGGGCAGTGAAATGGCGGGGGACAGGGCGACTTGGAGGCGATTTGTTTGTGGCCACCCCAAACGGGATTGAGGCGTCTGGCAATAGATAGATAGATAGATTCAACTAACATTTTTCTTTGCAACCAGACTTATGGATTCTCTTCTCACTGACAGGCTTTTCAGTGCTAGGAGTGGTACTTGATAATCCACAATGAATATCGCTTTCCACTGCAAGCCGATGCCTCTGTTTGGACTTAATGGGCAACAGACACGAAAATCTGCCTCACACATGGAAAGTTGATGCACATGGCAGAAGACACCTGACTGCCTGTGCTGGCAGATCTGGGTAAGTACCAATCACACCGGAATAATCAGTAGGAATAATACAATAAAATGAATGGCCAATTATTTAGTGTGATAAAATTTTTCGTACTGAATTTTCAATAAAGAGAGAGACAGTAGATGGAGAGATAGTAGGTGGAGAGACGGTAGATGGAGAGACAGTAGGTGGAGGGACGGTAGATGGAGAGACAGTAGATGGAGAGGCAGTAGATGGAGAGACAGTAGATGGAGAGACAGTAGATGGAGAGACAGTAGATGGAGAGACAGTAGATGGAGAGACAGTAGATGGAGACAGTAGATGGAGAGACAGTAGATGGAAAGACGGTAGATGAAGAGACAGTAGGTGGAGAGACAGTAGATGGAGAGATAGTAGGTGGAGAGACAGTAGACGGAGAGATAGTAGATGGAGAGACAGTAGACGGAGAGACAGTAGATGGAGAGACAGTAGATGGAGAGATAGTAGGTGGAGAGATAGTAGGTGGAGAGACAGTGGGTGGAGAGACAGTAGATGGAGAGACAGTAGATGGAGAGACAGTAGGTGGAGAGAGTGTATGCCTGTTCGTTTCCCCATCTGTGTGGCAGGAGAGAGAGAGAGAGAGAGAGAGAGAGAGAGAGAGAGAGAGAGAGAGAGGTGAAGGAAAAGACATACAAAAAGGGAGAGAAAAAAGATAGGAAGAAAGGGAGAGAATGAATAGCGAAGAGAGAGAGAGAATAAAAAGATAGTGAGAGTGAGAGAATGAAAGGGAGAGTGAATATATTAGGCCTATGAATGGGTCCCCAGAGGAAGGAAGGAGAGAAAGACCGAGAATTTATGTGACGTGTAGTTTTTGGTCTGGGAGGAATTTTGGGGTCTTTAAGGGGATAAATTTTAGGTCTGACATCTTTAAGGGAGTGTGAGAAGACCCCTTGCATAAATTTAAGTACGTGATGAATGCTAGTTTTCGATTTAGGCGGAAATAAATAAGGAAGAGGTGCACTTTCCTCCCGTGCATGTTCAAAGAAAATGGGAACTGTATACCCCGCCTTTCTCTCTCTCTCTCTCTCTCTCTCATTATGCATACGTAGTGTAGGACTGTTCTTTGACTTAAAAATCAAAGACCTCAATCAGTGCTCAGAGACAAACCATCTATTTCTAGTAAGAACTTGAATCCGATGCGACACATTAGAAAACTGATAATATTTCGTCTGTCTATACTTAAAGTGAAGAGTTGCCTGTGTATGGGAATTAGGATAGTTACTTGGGGTGTAGGTGGAGTTAAGTTATATTGGACTGCAGTTAGAAGGTTGTGTAATTAACTTTGTCTACACGCTGCCTTGATATGATTGTTGTAAGTTGTATTTTAATGATGTGGGCGGTAAATTGTGTGTGTGTGTGTGTGTGTGTGTGTGTGTGTGTGTGTGTGTTTTACCACCTTTGTTTCTTAACCTCTGTGTGTTTGTACCAGCACACCTAAACAGACTGCAATACCACATCACAAATAATACCAGGAGTTCACCTACATACACCACACATCCACACACACACACACACACACACACACACACACACACACACACACACACACATACACCACACCAAGCCCTAACCACACACACATATTCACTGCCTCCCACATCCTACTATCTTTCTGTTCACATTTAACTTTCCACTTTTGTCACACTGTCGAGGTATTTATAAGACTGCCAGTGGGCGCTGTGTTTATATTAGAGAAAGAGAGACAGTTTGATTAGAGCTAACTTACGAAATCAATTAGTTTTTTGTTGTTTTTGGAGCGTGCAATGATCAGGTGGCTGTTTATATTGTGTTTTTTGTGAACGCTGTGTATATATGTTAAAAAGACAGAGGCACATAGCACCCGTCTAGCAGCAAAGTTTCATCCCTTTTCTGTCCAACTCTCTAATGCAAGAGTTAAACGCTGCTCCCAGTTCTTCATGAATGCAACAGGTCAACTCTGGAACTGTCTCTGTCTGTATTTCTCACTGCCTATGACCTCCAGTCTTTCAAACGCAGTGTGTCCAGGCATCTCCAAATGAACGGATCTTGATTTTGGCTCTCTGTTATCTTGGTTTGTTTTTTTTTCTTGGAGGGAACAAAGTTTTGGGCTCCTGGCCTTTGGTTCCTTCTTTCTTGCATAAAAAAAAATCTGGTTGCTAGTGACCGCTGTGTATACATTAACTGAACAGGAACAGTTTGAGTCAGAGCCGGGGACAGTATGGTAAGCTTTTTTTATTTTTTATTTTTTTAATGTAATCTTTGCTGTGATGGGACAGGCAGTTTATGATTGTTATTTTTTGAAACAGAAGATGAACAGAGGAAGGCAATACAAGCTAACAAGAAGCGGTTCCAAGGCCCAGCAAACCCGTCCCCGGCAGTCATTTTAGTGCTGACGTATAAACACAACAGGATATCTAGTCAAAGATGTCACATATCAAATTTGGAGTAAATCGGGTGAAAATTGACGATTTTATGCCCATTTGAAATTTTAGGCCCGACCCACCTGACACTGACCCCCCTACCACTAACTGGGGGGTGACCCCCCTGATGTAATGAGGCATGTTATAGGACCCACCTGACACTGACCCCCCTACCGCTAACTGGGGGGTGACCCCCCTGATGTAATGAGGCATGTTATAGGACCCACCTGACACTGACCCCCCTACCGCTAACTGGTGGGTGACCCCCATGATGTAATGCGGCATGTTATAGGACCCACCTGACACTGACCCCCCTACCGCTAACTGGGGGTGACCCCCCTGATGTAATGAGGCATGTTATAGGACCCACCTGACACTGACCCCCCTACCGCTAACTGGGGGGTGACCCCCCTGATGTAATGAGGCATGTTATAGGACCCACCTGACACTGACCCCCCTACCACTAACTGGGGGGTGACCCCCCTGATGTAATGAGGCATGTTATAGAATGCAGATTTGAAAGATGCACCTTTAGGTTTGGGTTTCATGTCAGTATGACCAATTGGAAAGCAGTTATGGCATTTTCTTTTTTACATTTTTTGGGCCTACAGCCTGGGCCTTGGCCCAATTTGGCCCAAAATTTAATCATGCGATCAGAAGGTCACAGCCCATCATCCCTGTAATTTTAGTCATAACCGCACCAGGAGTTTTCGCATTAAGATGTTAACAGACAGACAAACAAACAGACAAACTGAGTGAAAACAATACCCATCCCCAAGCCCCTCCTGGGCGGGGACGGGTAATCAAAATAATAACGGTATTTACCTACAGTCTGAGGTGGCCAAAACATGAGGGTCAGTAAGAAATCACTTTTTTTTTTTTTTTTTTTTTTAATCCTTGTCATTCGTGGACCTCCAGTTTATTTGCCAGCGAACGCAGTATATATGAGTGTTTGTGACGCTGCCATACATCACGGGGGTAGGAGCAGTCTGACAGCCAAATCATGCGAACGATATATCAGTAAATTTTAAGATTCACTGCTGCCATTCCTCTTGCCTACCAGACGACTTTTCGATCTTACATAGTTATTTAATTCTACGGTGTTGGTCTGCCTTGTTTCAGTTTCAGCGAGCATAGTTATTTAATTCTACGGTGTTAGTCTGCCTTGTTTCAGTTTCAGGGAGCATAGTTATTTAATTCTACGGTGTTAGTCTGCCTTGTTTCAGTTTCAGGGAGCATAGTTAATTAATTCTACGGTGTTAGGCTGCCGTGTTTCACTATATCAAGGAGTTCATACCTCCAACAAAGACAACATTAATTAGTGATAGCATGCAAGATAAATCGCTAAGGAATAGATGTTTGAAATCCTGCTAGGCTTAACGTGAACAGGGCCATTACAAGAAGCAATGAGAGATGGGGGAACGTTGTCTGGATGTGCTCCTTGCTGCGACGACCAATATCAACTCCGGGATTATACTTCTAGCAATAAATATCCAGAATACAGCAATTAAAAGCAGCGATGAGAGATGGCGGAACGTTATCTGGATGTGTTTCTTGCTGCAACAACCAAAATCAACCCCGGGATTACACTCCTAGCAGTAAATATCCACTAGGCACATAATTTCCCTGCCAGTGCATAAATCCGGGCAAGAAAAATCCCCGCATAGAATAATTTGTAGGGATTTGGAAGCAGGGAGGACGGACATCGTAAATATGGCTGCATGTCCGCCGAGAAGGGGGGAGTTTGGTTTGGTGAGGTGGGGGAGGGGTGGGGAAGGTGGGGGAGGGGTGGGCAGGGGTGCGGAAGGTGGGGGAGGGGTGAGGAAGGTGGGGGAGGGGTGGGGAAAGGTCGGGGAGCGGTGGGGAAGGTGGGGGAGGGGTGGGGAAGGTGGGGGAGGGGTAGGGGAAGGTGGGGGAGGGGTAGGGGAAGGTGGGGGAGGGGGAGAGGAAAAGTAGGGGAGGGGTGGGGAAGATAGGGGACGGGTTAGGGAGACGACACCACCATCATCATCATCATCATCATCACCACCACCACCACCACCATCATCACCATCATCATCATCATCATCATCTCAGAATATTTCCTTTCCCCTCTCAATAACCTCATTATTAACTTATTTATTTCTAAGCATAATTATTCACTAAAATAATAATGAAGAGAGTTGTACCGGTGATGGTGGTGTGGGTGTGGGTAGTGGGGAGAGCTGTGGGTGTGGGTGTGGGTGTGGAGGAGGTGATATAGGAAGTGGAGGTGGGGAAGGGCCATATCCACACCCACCTCACCCACACCCACACCCACGCCACACACACCCCTACCCACACCCATCCCGACCCCACACACACCTCTACCCACCCCGACCCTATCCACCCCACCCACACCCACACCCACCCCGACCCTACCCACACCCACACCAGGACAAAGGGAGGTGTGGGTGTGAGTGGAGGTGTGGATGTGGATGTGGATGTGGACCAGGGTGCTCTCCACACCCACACCAACCTCACCCCCACCAACTCCACCCACACCCACACCCACACCACCCACACCAGGGCAAACCACACCCACAACAACCTCACTCACACCACCCACGCCCCCACCAACTCCACCCCTACCCACACCCATACCACCCTGAACTACACCACCCACACCCACACCCACACCACGCACGCCCACACCAGCCCAACACCCGCCCGAGAAGTGCAGTCTACGAGCAAGGATGGGATGGCAAATTGTGGTAGTGGTGGTAGTAGCAGTGGTAGTAGTGGTGGTATTAGTGGTATTAGTAGTAGTAGTGAAAGTGGTATTCATTGTGGTGGTAGGGGTAAAAACAGTGGTAGTAGTAGTAGTGGTATCAGTAGTAGTAGTAGAGGTATAAGTAGAAGTGGTAATAGCAGTGGTAGTAGGGATATCATCAGTGGTGGTAGTGGTGGTAGTAAGGGTAGTAGTAGTAGTGGTGGTGGTGGTGGTGGTAGGAAGGGTAGTGGTGGTAGTATGGGGAGTAGTAGTGGTAGTGGTGTTGGTGGTGCACGCAATAACGCCACGGACACGCACACGCACACGCAATGGCTGCCCTATATCCACACACGCTACGCACTCTGGAACCTCATTGCGGCAGCCCTCGAAGCTAGACTACTATCCCTGGTGCTGCATTGCGGTTGATGGGTCCGCTCCCTGTCTGAATTCAGCCTTTGTCTCTTTCTTTTCTGCTTAAAAATATATCTAGTCGCACTACACATCCATTGCCTGAGGAACCCTGTCTGAAATCAGCCTTTGTTTCTTTGTAAATGTACTGTTTGATTTATTCTATTTAATGGTCATGCTTATATATCTATCTTTGAGGATATAAATACAAATATTATCTATATAACTGGAACTGAAAGGGGAAAGTTGACAAAAATGGGGGAGGGAGGAAGGAATTTGTAACTCTGGTGGGGTACTCCGTTTGTTGGGGTGGCTCTACGCTGAGTGGCAAGCCAGATGATTTCCTGTAAACCAGGAAAGCACTTACAACGCTGGGTGGTAACCATATAACCAACCAACACGTGTTCCCTACGTGACAAGAAGTGGGTTGGCGGAGGGTTAGTGCCCCTCCCCGGATAACAACTAACTAAAAATACGAACAAGAAGCCTCGGACCAGGACTGACCAGAAGGTGACGCCCAAGGACCCGACAAAGGACATGATACGAATGGCGACGTGGAATGTAAGGTGTACAAATGATGAGGTGAAGGAGAGAGAGATTGTCCAGGTGCCTGAGGGTGCGAAAGTGGATGTATGTGGAGTAACTGAAACTAAATGGAGGTGAGAGTGTGAGGGAATGGCAGTATGGATGGGGTATATTATATGCGCGGGGCTAAAGAAAATATTTACATTAACTCCAGGTAATATAGATCAGCAGTGGAAGACGGATATCGCCCTGCTCAGTCTGCGGGTGTGGGCGTCTGAGAGTGGGATGTGAGTAAATGATGCAGGATAGACACTGGTAACGCTGACTGGGTGGTAACATTAACACACGAAAAATCACACGGCTCATGCTGCTGGTGTGGGCGTGGATGTGTTAGAAGGAAGTGAATATATAACCAGGGTAGACACTGATAACACTAAGCCGTACCTGGAACACACGAGGCCACCCTCTCTCTCTCTCTCCCCTAATTGCTACAACACTCTCTCTCTGTGCCAAAGGTAAATTCTTTTATATTAAAGTCAGGATTCTTTCATTAACCTGTCTGTCTATCTATCTATCTATCTACCTACCTACCTACCTATCTATCAACTTACCTGCCTACCTATATATCTATCACCCTACCTGCCTACCTATCTATCTATCTATCTATCTATTGCCAGATGCCTTAATCCCAGAGGAGAAGGCTACAAACAAATCTCCTCCTATCACCCTGTTCTTCACTATCAAGCTGCCCAATCCCCAACTCACACATTATGAGTCTCCATCTCTTTATCTCACCACAAAGATCTCTTAATAGCCCCTCTCTCTCTCTCTCTCTCTCTCTCTCTCTCTCTCTCTCTCTCTCTCTCCAAAGACAGTCCTTATTGCTCTATGTTAAGCCCTATTCACACTACACACCTCACGTACAGCAAGTTCCTGTGTGTGTGTGTGTGTGTGTGTGTGTGTGTGTGTGTGTGTGTGTGTGTGTGTGTGTGTGTGTGTGTGTGTGTGTGTGTCAGTTCCCCATCTGGTCAACTGCGGTATTGCAAACGAACAAGGACAGTGATGATGTGTGTGGGGGGAGGGGTTAGGGAGGGCAGGTGGGGTCAGGGGGGGTCATCTGCTCATCCTGCAGGTGTGGGACGGTCGGTGTCACCACGGGAAGGCGTCTGTCCCATCCCCAACACAAGAAAAAGATGAAAAAAAAAAAAATGCGCCAGATAAAGATGAATTTGAATATTATTTGAAAGACATGGCGAAAGTTTGAGGAAGAGAGAAGTGTAGATAAGGAGAGAGGAGGAGGAAAGGAGGAGGAGGAGGGGAAGGAGTTAGAAGAGGAGGGAAGAAGAAGGAGGAGGAGGAGGAGGAGGGGAAGAGGAAGAGGAGGAGGGGGAGATAAGGAAAGGAGGGAGGAGGGATGAAAAAGTGAGGGGAAGGAGTGGTTTTATCTGTGAGGGTTTGACGAAAGATGAGGAGGAGGAGGAGGAAGAGGAAGAGAGATAAGGGAGCGAGGGATGAGGGGTGAAAAAGAAGGGTGCGAGGTCAGCCAAGATAAGAAATGGCTTTATCTGTTCGTATCTCGTTGACAAAGAGAGGAAAGCTGGATGGAAAGACGACGAGACGCGAGAGTGTGTGTTCAAGTGGAGTACATGGCAGTTGATGTATCTGTCTATCTATATCTATCCATCCATCTATCTATCTATCTATCTATCTATCGCACATAACAAGCACTGTCAATATTAGTGATTGTGTGGTGCATAATTAGAATGTGAGAGGGAGAGGGCCACATCAAAGAGCTTGGATCCAGTTGCTGTCTCTCCCCCACTCGCTGTCTCTCCCTCACACCCTCCTCCTGTCACTCTTGGACTCTCTGTTGCAAATCCTCTCTCCCTCCCTCTCTCTCTCTCTCTCTCTCTCTCTCTCTCTCTTTTACAGTGTGTCTAAAAGTCCTCATATCAATTTTTCACACACTCCTCATTCCTCTAGACATCATTTTTTGTGTCTGACTCTGGGTATAGTAGTCCCCCTATCCTATACACCTCCACATGTCACCACTTCGGCGCTAACACCCACCGTCCATACTGAATACATGCCAGGGCTAATACAGGACTGGTGTACTGGTATTGGCGGGGGGTATTTTTATGACATGTCGGCGGGTCGTCTGGTATATCAATTCTGCTTTATGAAATTCAACTCCTTAAATTGCTCCCTGCCCCAAGATCGAACCCGGGTCTTTTGGGATTCCAGGCCACGTCCAAACTACAAAAATAAATCATAGTTAAGGCAGGAAATTGGTCTGGAAGATATACTCAATGGGGGGCGCTGGAAGAGAGGCCTGGAACGACTGGAAGGCCCTGGATATGACGCCCACTTGTATGCTGGAACAGTGCGAGGGGTCTGGAAAATGAAACCATCTTCTATCGCCCCCCAACCCATCTGGAAGCCCCTGGAAGCCTGGAAGATAACCCAACATGGCCTGGAACGAAGATACAAGCCTGGAATAGCGCCGGGGTCAGCTGGGAGGTTAAGTAAGGTCGACTTGGGTGATGGTTCTTGGGTGAAATGCGGGATTGTATGTGTGGGAGTGTGTCTTGTGGTGATTGCTTTCTTTCTCTCTCTCTCTCTCTCTCTCTCTCTCTCTCTCTCTCACTGCTGTTGTTGTTGTTATTACTCGTCATTTTTTGTCTTTCTCTTTCCTCCATCTCCTCTCTTTCTTCCTCCTTCTTCTGCTCTTGCCTCTTCCCTCCCCTCCCTCTCTCTCTCTCTCTCTCTCTTTCTCTCTCTCAGGTACGGTTCGCCTCGTTCTCTCCGTCTCTCTCTCTTTTCTTTCTCCTCTCTTCCAAATCTTCTTCTCTCTTCGTAACATCTGCGTCCTCTTCTCTTACTCTTTTTTTTTTTTACTTGTTTTGCTTCTTCATCATCATCATCATCATCATCATCATCACCATCATCATCACCATCATCATCACCATCATCATCATCATCACCATCATCATCATCATCATCACCATCATCACCATCTTCCTCTCCCTCATCATCATCATCATCATCATCACCACCATCATCATCATCATCACCATCATCATCATCATCATCATCATCATCACCATCATCACCATCACCACCATCTTCCTCTCCTTCATCATCATCATCATCATCATCATCACCATCATCACTATCATCATCATCATCATCATCATCATCATCACCATCACCATCATCATCATCACCATCATCATCATCACCATCATCATCATCATCATCATCACTATCATCATCATCATCATCACCATCATCACTATCATCATCATCATCATCATCATCATCACCATCATCATCATCACTATCATCATCATCACTATCATCATCATCACCATCATCATCATCATCATCATCACCATCATCATCACCATCATCATCATCATCATCACTATCATCATCATCATCATCATCATCATCACCATCATCATCATCATCATCACTATCATCATCACTATCATCATCATCATCATCATCATCATCATCATCAACTTCTTCTTCTTCTAGTTTCAGTCATGGCACACACACACACACACACACACACACACACACACAGATAGCTTCATGTAAGTCACGTTGGTTTGGCCTGTAAATTGGACGGGATTAAATAGGTAAAGCGAAGGTGATAAGGAAACACAGACTAATTCTTAAAAACCAACGTAGTGGAATAAGCCGGGGTGTTTTCCGGGAGGGGGAGGCCGAGGATGAGATGGAGGGATGGAGTGGAGAGGTATATGAGAGAGGGGGGTGTGAGCTGGGAGCAAGGCAGTGAAATGGCGGGGGACAGGGCGACATGGAGGCGATTTGTTTGTGGCCACCCCTTACGGCTTTAATTGAGAGAAAATGACTCTGTCTTTAAATTAAATAAAAGTTGCTGGTGAGTGAGGTATGGGGTGGGATGGGGACCTTATGTAGAGTTAGAGATAGGTTTATATTCTCTCTCTCTCTCTCTCTCTCTCTCTCTGCAAATAATCACGAAGAAGAGCATTGCCGCACCCCTCCTTCCCAGAATCACGTCCTATTAACTCAGACTTGGCAAGGATGTGCAGCTTGGAATCTGCCTGTGGGTTTGTGTGAGCGGCCTTCACTTCCCCTCTCTCTCTCTCTCTCTCTCTCCTCATATCCTTTCCATTGCGCGTCTCCCACACCCTCTCTCTCTCTCTCTCTCTCTCTCTCTCTCTCTCTCTCTCTCTCTCTCTCTCTCCACACATCCTTTCCATTGCGCGTCCCTCACACCCTCTCTCTCTCTCTCTCTCTCTCTCCCTCTCTCCACACATCCTTTCCATTGCGCATCCCCCACACCCTCTCTCTCTCTCTCTCTCTCTCTCTCTCTCTCTCTCTCTCTCTCCACATAGCCTTTCCATTGCGCGTCCCTCACACCCTCTCTCTCTCTCTCTCTCTCACTCTCTCTCAAATCGTGTGCCTCGCCAAGCCTTGCACACTGACTGGCCACATAGCATCCACGACAGAGTTCATTGTGGGTTGGAATGAGACTAGAGATAAACTCCACCCCATATGACCTTGACCTTTGACCCCTTGACCTTGTTGACCTAATCATTTCACTGTCCCTTCATACTGTATCACTGACAAAAGTTTGGTCGAAATCCGTGGAGGGGTTCAGGAGATATCGCACTCACACCCATATGACCTTAACCTTTGACCCCTTGACCTTGCTGACCTAATCACTTCATCGCCCCTTCATACTGTACCACTGACAAAAGTTTGGTCGAAATCCGTGGAGGGGTTCAGGAGATATCGCACTCACACCCATATGACCTTAACCTTTGACCCCTTGACCTTGCTGACCTAATCACTTCATCGCCCCTTCATCCTGTACCACTGACAAAAGTTTGGTCGAAATCCGTCCATGTGTTCAGGAGATATCAAGCATACAAGAGTGTTACGGACGAACGGACCCACGCACGCACGCACGGACAGACGAATTACTTAATACCTCCTCCAGCATACGTGGGCAAAGACATAAAAATACCCCCGCTAATACCAACACACCAGTCCTGCATGAGACAGCCTGACATGTATTCAATATGGGCGGTGGGTGTTAGCGCTGAAGTGGTGACAGGCGAAGGTGAAGGACGTAGGAGGTGCTGGGGCTTCGGGAACGGGGTGGTGAGCCTAGAACCCGCGTGGGACACATAAAGAGTAAAATAAAACACATTCTAGGGCAGCAAAACGAAAAAAAACACAAAAATGAAAGAGTGTAACATGAAGGAGTGTAGCAATTTCCTGTGTTCCATATCACACCTTCACTCAAGATACATTGGACAGCGTGACCTTATCTCTCTCTCTCTCTCTCTCTCTCTCTCTCTCTCTCTCTCTCTCTCATCTTCTATTTCAGTTTACCTTTCATCATCTCTCTCTCTCTCTCTCTCTCTCTCTCTCTCTCTCTCTCTCGCTGTGTGTGTGTGTGTGTGTGTGTGTGTGTGTGTGTGTGTGTGTGTGTGTGTGTGTGTGTCTGTCTGTCTCTGTCCATCTGCTTCTCTCTCTCTCTCTCTCTCTCTCTCTCTCTCTCTCTCTCTCTCGCTGTGTGTGTGTGTGTGTGTGTGTGTGTGTGTGTGTGTGTGTGTTTCTCTCTCTCTCTCTCTCGTCTCCCATTTTTCTCATTCAAGTTTGCCTTTCACACTCACTCCTCCTTCCCCCCCCTCTCTCTCTCTCTCTCTCTCTCTCTCTCTCTCTCTCTCTCTCTCTCTCTCTCTCTCTCTCTCTCTCATTTCTTTCCATAGCTCACATTTTTCTTGCGTTGATCTTGTGTGAAATGAATGTTGCCCTGAAAGGTGATGAGAAGGTGTGTGGAGGTGGTGAGGATGGTGATGATGATGTGTGATGTTGGTGTGATGATGGCGATGTGGTGGTGGTGTGGTGGGGATGTGGTGGTGGGGGTGTGGTGGGGATGTGGTGGTGATGATGATGATGTGTGATGTTGATGTGGTTGTGGTGTGGTGGGGATGTGGTGGTGGGGGTGTGGTGGTGATGATGATGATGTGTGATGTTGATGTGATGTGGATGGGGATGTTGATGATGCTGATGATGATTATGTGTGATGTTGAGGTGATGTGGATGATGATGACGATGATGATGATGATGTGTAATGTGGATGGGGGTGTGATGATGATGTGGTGAGTATGTTAATGTGATGATATGTGAAGTTAATATGAATATGATGGTGTGATGTTGATAGGGATGTGATGATGGTAGTGTGATATGATGCTGATGACGCTGTGATGTTGATGAGGAGGGAGAGGGAAAAATAATACCCAAAAATCCCCCCCTCAAAAAAAAAAACAATAGAAAAAAAATCCCCTCCAAGAAAGCCAAAAAATCCCCCCCATAATACAGAAAAAAAAGAAATCCCCAAGCCAAAAAATCCACCCCCTAAATATACCAAAAAATAGCTAGTCAAAAAATCCACCCCTCCAAAAAATAGCCAAAAAAATCCCCTCCTCTAAATAGCCAAAAAAATCGCCCCCCCCAAAAAAAGCAAAAAATCCCCCCTCCAAATAGCCAAAAAATCCCCCCTCCAAATAGCCAAAAAATCCCCCCTCCAAATAGCCAAAAAATCCCCTCTCCAAATAGCCAAAAAATCCCCCCTCCAAATAGCCAAAAAATCCCCTCTCCAAATAGCCAAAAAATCCCCCCTCCAAATAGCCAAAAAATCCCCCCTCCAAATAGCCAAAAAATCCCCTCTCCAAGTAGCCAAAAAAATCCCCCCCCTAAATAGCCAAAAAATCCCCCTCCAAATGGCCAAAAATTCCTCCAAAAAAGAAAATAGCAAAACCCCCCCAAATTACCCATAAAAAATCCCCTCCTCCAAATAGCCCCCCCAAAAAAAAAATCCGCTCCCCCCCCAAAAAAAAATGCAAAATACCCAATACCAAAAAAAATCCCTTCGAAAATAGCAAAAAAAATCTCCCCAAAATAGCCCAAAAAAATCTCCTCCCCCAAAAATATAGTAAAAAAAAAAAAAACCTAAATACCAAAAAAAATCCCCCAAAAATAGCAAAAAAATCCTCCCTTAAAAAAATGGCAAAAAAATCCCCGAAATACCCCCCCAAAAGCCAAAAAATTTCCCAACCCCCAAAATAGCAAAAAATCCCTCAAATATATATATATATAAAAAATCCCACCAAAAGTAGCAATAAATACCCCCAAATAATAGCCAAAAAATCTCCCCCCTTAAAAAAAAATAGCAAAAAAAAAAATCCCCCAATTACCAAAAAAAAAATCCCCCCTAAATAGCAAAAAAATCTCCCCCAAAAATAGCAAAAATAATAATAATAATAATAAATCCCCCCAAAATAGCAGAAAAATCACCTAATACTAAAAAATCCCCCAAAAATAGCCAAAAAAATCACCACCCCCAAAAATAGCCAAAAAATCCCCCCAAAAAAAATCCCCCCAAAGAAATTGCCAAAAAAAATCTCCCAAAGAAGCCAAAAATCCCCCTCCAAATAGCCAAAAAAATCCCCCCAAAAGCAAAAAATCACCTAATACAAACAAATCCCCCAAACAGCCAAAAAAAATCCCCCCAGAATAGCCCAAAAAAATCTCCCCCTAAAGATAGCCAAGAAATCTCCCCCCCTCAAAAAAAATAGCAAAAAAAATCCCCTAATACAAAAAATCCCCCCCAAAAAATTGCCAAAAAATCTCCCCCCCCCAAAAAAAATCCCCCCCTAAATCGCCCCAAAATCTCCCTAAATAGCCAAAAAATCCCCCAAGTCCTCTGACCCATATCGTGTATCGCCAAATGGCATCAAACCACGGTAAATCCGACGGTGATTAATTCGAGATCTAATAAACGAACCGATTTGGCGCGCATATCCGAATTACGAACCCAGATCGATCGCCAAATTCCTCTGCCAACACACTGCCAACACTATGTCAACACTCTGCCAACATTATGTCAACACTATGCCAACACTATGTCAACATTATGCCAACACTACGTCAACACTATGTCAACGCTCTGCCAACACTATGTCAACATTATGCCAACATTCTGCCAACACTATGTCAACACTATGCCAACACTATGTCAACATTATGCCAACATTCTGCCAACACTATGTCAACACTATGCCAACACTATGTCAACATTATGCCAACATTCTGCCAACACTATGCCAACACTCTGCCAACACACTGCCAACCTTCAGACAACATAGGGTTAATATTTGGTCACATTCTGCCAACACTAACCTAATATTTTGCAACATTGTCAACATTATCAGCATAAATTCTATGCCAACTCTCTAAGTGCCAACACACACACACACACACACACACACACACACACACACACACACACACACACACACACAAATCACCTTCCATCCCATACAAATCTTGCGAGAACACTGCCAACCCCTCCGCAGACCAACTTCAGCTCTCTGTCAACACCAACCTCTATATGCCAACACCAACTCATATATGCCAACACCAGCTCTACATGTGCCAACACCAAAGACACACCCAAATATCATCTCCCAGCCCATACCAATCTCCAGACAGCACTGCCAACACATCAACCTCAATGCCAACACCAACTCTATATGCCAACACCAACTCATATATGCCAACACCAGCTCTACATGTGCCAACACCAAAGACACACCCAAATATCATCTCCCAGCCCATACCAATTTCCAGACAGCGTTGCCAACACATCAACCTCTATGCCAACACCAACTCTATATGCCAACACCAACTCATATATGCCAACACCAGCTCTACATGTACCAACACCAAAGACACACCCATATATCATCTCCCAGCCCATACTAATCTCCAGACAGCACTGCCAACACATCAACCTCAATGCCAACACCAACTCTATATGCCAACACCAACTCATATATGCCAACACCAGCTCTACATGTGCCAACACCAAAGACACACCCATATATAATCTCCCAGCCCATACCAATCCACATAGAGCACTGCCAACACATCAACCTCAATGCCAACACCAACTCTATATACCAACACCAACTCAGACACAGAAAGCGACTCCTATCTCTCTTGTAAAGCCTTCTATGCACGGTCGGAAGCCAATTATCTTTCATTTTCTTTCATTTTCTTTATTTTCTTTACGGTCGTCTTCTCACTTCCTTGTCTTCTTCCTCGTTGACTTGAGAAAATATCCAGGAATTCGATTTATTCTTTTTCTTGCAGGATATGGGTCTGATCCTTTATTTTAAGCGAGAGGAGGTGGAGATATGGTTTTGAGGGAGAGAGAGAGAGAGAGAGAGAGAGAGAGAGAGAGAGAGAGAGAGAGAGAGAGAGAGAGAGAGAGAGAGAGATTGTGAAAAGCTGGGCTGAGATAGAGACTAAGGGTGAGGAAATGTGTAAGCTTAAAGACGAAATAAGATGGGCGGAAGAAAGGAGGAAGAAGGAAGGAAGGAAGGAGGAAGAGAGGAGGAAGGAAGGAGGAAGACAGGAGGAAAGAAGGAGGAAGAAAGGAGGAAGAAAGGAGGAAGAGAGGAGGAAGGAAGGAGGAAGACAGGAGGAAGGAAAGAGGAAGGAAGGAGGAAGAAAGGAGGAAGAGAGGAGGAAGGAAGGAGGAAGGAAGGAGGAATGAAGGAGGAAGGAAGGAGGAAGGAAGGAGGAAGAGAGGAGGAAGGAAGGAGGAAGAAAGGAGGAAGGAAGGAAGAAGAAAGGAGGAAGAAAGAAGGAAGAAAGAAGGAAGGAAGGAAGAAGGAAGAGAGGAGGAAGAGAGGAGGAAGGAAGGAGGAAGAAAGGAGGAAGAAATGAGGAAGAAATAAGAATGGAGAAAGAATAAGATGGGGGCGAAGCGTGTCACCATGTCATTGAGAGAGAGAGAGAGAGAGAGAGAGAGAGAGAGAGAGAGAGAGAGAGAGAGAGAGAGGCAGCTGGAGCAAGCGGTGAGCCAGGACGCAACTGGAACGGACAGTCTGCGTGAGGCCATCGAGGGGGAAGGTGCACCACTCCCTTCCCTGAGACCACCACACTCGATCTCTAGCACCCTCAGTCCGAAGTTCTCTCACACAGGGGACCCAAGAGCTAAAGAAAACCGGACAAAGTATATAATATTTTCCCAGTTATTTCCAATTTTGAATTTGACTTTCGGGGAAGAATTCTGATATATATGGAAAGTCTGGAAAAAATATGGCGTAATTTTTTTTTCAAATTCCTCCTCGTTCATTGACTTTTTTTTTTTTTTGGTGATTCGTGTTTTTCGAAAATTTTATGCATGGAATTTAGTGCCGGAAAAAATATATATATGGATTTTAATAATGGGTAAATTATAATTGACCTAGAAGAGTTATTTATATGTGGAATTTGAGTTCGTTTTCGGGAACAGACGCGAAAATTTTGACTTAAAAAAATGGACATAAAAAAGCCATATATATATTTTTTGGTGTTACGTGACTCTCAAAATTATGCTATTGTGACTTCTCAAAAAAAAATATATATGCACAGAAGTGAACAATTTTGGTCTAGCTACTTAAAAATAAAAATCTCTCAAAAAAACATATATATATATTTTTTTTGGACCAGACGTGAAAATTTTTGGAGTTTTGAGTCAATTAAAAAAATGATATTGACTAAGTGACCTCTCAAAAAAACTATATATATTTTTTCTGATAAGTGAAAAATTTTGACCCTGAAAAAAATAATTGTGACATTGTGACTTCTCAAAAAAAAAACCTATATATATATAATTTTTTTTTTGACAAGTGAAAAATTTTGGTGTCCTAACTAAAAAAAAAAAAATGATGTGACTTCTCAAAAAAAAAAAAAATCATATATATATTTTTTGCACAAAAGTGAAAAATTTTGGTGTCTGACTAAAAAAAAATGATGTGACTTCTCAAAAAAAAAAAAAAAATCATATATATATTTTTTGCACAAAAGTGAAAAATTTTGGTGTCTGACTAAAAAAAAATGATGTGACTTCTCAAAAAAAAAAAAAAAAAATCATATATATAATTTTTTTTGACAAGTGAAAAATTTTGGTGTCTGACTAAAAAAAAATGATGTGACTTCTCAAAAAAAAAAAAAAATCATATATATTTTTTGCACAGAAGTGAAATATTTTGGTGTCCTGACTACCAAAAAAAAATGATGTGACTTCTCAAAAAAAAAAAAAAAAATCATATATAATTTTTTTTGACAAGTGAAAAATTTTGGTGTCTGACTAAAAAAAAATGATGTGACTTCTCAAAAAAAAAAAAAAATCATATATATAATTTTTTTTGACAAGTGAAAAATTTTGGTGTCTGACTAAAAAAAAAAATGATGTGACTTCTCAAAAAAAAAAAAAAAATCATATATATATTTTTTGCACAGAAGTGAAAAATTTTGGTGTCCTGACTACCAAAAAAAAAATGATGTGACTTCTCAAAAAAAATATATATATATATATATATTTTTTGGATAGACGAAAAATTTTGGTACCTTGCAATTAAAAAAAAAGTGACCCGTGACTTCTCAAAAAAAAAAAAAAATAAATCATATATTTTTTGACAAATGAAAAATTTTGTTGTTATCTATCTATTTATCTATTGCCAGACGCCTCAATCCCGTTTGGGGTGGCCACAAACAAATCGCCTCCAAGTCGCCCTGTCCCCCGCCATTTCACTGCCCTGCTACCAACTCACACCCCCCTCTCTCATATACCTCTCCACCCCATCCCTCCATCTCATCCTCGGCCTCCCCCTCCCTCTCCCCCCCTCCACCTCACTCACATACACTCTCTTCGTCAGTCTTTCACCCTCCATCCTCTCCACATGGCCAAACCACCTCAGTGTGTTCCTCATATATGACACTGTGACTTTTCAAAAAATCCATATATATTTTTTTGACGAAAATTTTTTGGTGTCTTGCGACTTTTAAAAAAAAAGTGACTGATTAAAAAAATAATAATAATACATTCTTTGAGCAGATGTGAAAAAATTTTGGATTTTTGTGTCAACTCAAAAAAATGTGATAGACTAAGTGAAGACTAAGTGACCTCTCAAAAACACCCATATACATGTAATAGACTAAGTGAAGACTAAGTGACCTCTCAAAAATACCCATATACATTTTTCTTAAGAAGTGAAAAATAAAAAGTGACATTGTGACTTCTCAAAAAAAAAATATATATATTTTTTGGACAGACAGAAATTTTGGTGCCTTGCAACGAAAGAAAAAAATTGACATTGTGACTTCTCAAAAAAAAAAACCATATATATTTTTTTGCACAGAAGAGAAATATTTTGGTGTCATGTGACCCTCAAAAATATGACACTGACTTCTCAAAAAAAAAAAAAAAAAAAAATCATATATATTTTTTTTCCACACAAGTGAAATATTTTGGTGTCCTGACTAAAAAGAAAATTGACATGGGACTTCTAAAAAAAAAATATATATATATATTTTTTGGCTACACGAAAAATTTTGATCTCTTGCAATTAAAAAAAAAATGACTGTGACTTCTCAAAAAAAAAAAAAAATCATATATATATTTTTTGCACAAGTGAAATATTTTGGTCCTAAAAAAACTGACGTGACTTCTCAAAAAAAAAAAAAAAAAAATCATATATATATTTTTTGCACATGTGAAATATTTTGGTCCTAAAAAAAACTGACGTGACTTCTCAAAAAAAATTAATAATAATAAATAGACGAAAAATTTT
>NC_137036.1:13691311-13703811 GCF_032717465.1 Coenobita brevimanus
CTCTCTCTCTTGAATTTCTTTGGTACTGTGGTGGTGGTGGTAGAAGTAGTAGTAGTAGTAGTAGTAGTAGTACGCTAGTAGTAGTGGTAGCAGAGTTCACCTTCCATCACTCCCCCTCTCCCTTTCTCTCTCTCTCTCTCTCGTCTCCACTTTTTCTCACTTTTTCCAGTTCACCTTCCATCATCAATCTCCCCGTCTCTCTCTCTCTCTCTCTCTCTCTGCAACTGTCTAACTTGCTTAATCCACTTGCAAATCGAAATGCAAATGTAGAAGAGAGCGACAGGGGACGGTACACAAGAATGCAGGAAAGAATACGACAGAGTGTGGTGATAAAGAGGTGTTAACGGGTGTGGTGGAGTGTGGTGGGGTGTGCTGTGGCAGGGTGTGGTGTGGTGAGGTGTCGCAGGGTGGAGTGTGGTGTGGTAAGGTGTCGCAGGGTGAAGTGTAGTGTGGTGAGTTGTGACAGGGTGGGGTGTGGTGAGGTGTGACAGGGTGGGGTGTGGTGAGGTGTCGCAGGGTGGAGTGTGGTGTGGTGAGGTGTCGCAGGGTGGAGTGTGGTGTGGCGAGGTGTGGCAGGGTGGGGTGTGGAAGGGTAGGGTGTGGTGTGGTGTGGTGGGATGCGTGTATGTGTGTTCTTACCTAATCGTTCTTACCTAATTACATCTTTACAGGAATGAGTCCAGCTCGTACTGTCCCGTGTCTTAAACCATATTTATCGTACATATCCTTAAATTTAGGATTTGTTTTGGCACACAGTATTTCATTCGTGCATTCCACTGATCAATTACCCTATTTGGAACACAGAACTTCCTTACGTCTTTATCGCCTCTCTTTTTATGCAGTTTTTTGCAGTGTCCTCTTGCTGATGCTTCCCTCATAGGTTATATATTCATTTATGTCTATTTTCTCCTTCCCTGATATGCATTTATACAGCATTATCACGTCACCTCTTTTCCTTCTCTCCTGTTGTGTTGGTAGATTCAGTTTTGCTTGTCTATCTATCCTATCTATCTATCAGTCAGTCATTCAGTCTACTCATGTATCTATCTAGGCCTAGCCATCTATCCATCTATCAATCACTCATTCTATGTATCCACGATCACTGTGTCTATCTATCTATCTATGTATCTATTATCCACGTATCAATCAATCTATCTATTTATCTATCTATCTATTATCCACGTATCAATCTATCTATCTATCTATCTATTATATCTATCTATCTATCTATCTATCTATCATCCACGTATTAATCTATCTATCTATCTATCTATCTATCATCCACGTATCAATCAATATATCTATCTCTATCTATCTATCTACAGCCTTTAAAAAAAACAAAAAATTGAACAGTGATATTTTCTGTGACAAAAAATAGAAATATACAGAGTGGCACAGAAAGATTATTAAATTTTTCCGTGGCTGTGATAAAGCGAAGTAAGAAAAAAGTGAGGAAATAAAGAGAGGAAAGAGAGAGAAAGAGAGCGAGAAGAGAGCAGGACTACGAAACAGCAAAAAGAGAGAGAGAGAGAGAGAAAGTTCAATAAAGCTCTAAAAGGTGTGGAAATAAAGAGAGAGAGAGAGAGAGAGAGAGAGAGAGAGAGAGAGAGAGAGAAAGTTCAATAAAGCTCTAAAAGGTGTGGAAATAAAGAGAGAGAGAGAGAGAGAGAGAGAGAGAGAGAGCTCAGTAAAGTAAGTGTGGAAATAAAGATAGGAGAGAGAGAAAGAGAGTGAAGAGAGGGCTACATTAAGAAAGAGAGAGAGAGAGAGTAAAGAGAGAAGAGAGATGGACAAAAAAGAGAGATATTAAAGAGAGAGAGAGCAGATAAAGACAGAGAGAGATAGACAGAAGAGAGAGAGAGAGAAGATAGAGATATTAAAGAGAGAGACCAGATAAAGAGAGAGATAGAAGAGAGAGAGAAAAGAGAGATATTAAAGAGAGAGAGCAGATAAAGAGAGATAGACAGAAGAGAGACATAAAGGAGAGAGATATTAAAGAGAGAGAGAGCAGATAAAGACAGAGATAGACAGAAGAGAGAGAGAAAAGAGAGATAGAGATATTAAAGAGAGAGAGCAGATAAAGACAGAGATAGACAGAAGAGAGAGAGAAAAGAGAGATATTAAAGAGAGAGAGCAGATAAAGACAGAGACAGACAGAAGAGAGAGAGAGAGAAGATAGAGATATTAAAGAGAGCAGATAAAGATAGTAAAGACAGCGAATTAAAGACAAAAATAAAGAGTAACAGAATATTTAAAGACAGAAATAGGACCTCAAGACAATCAAAACAAAGACAAGAAATTACATAAAGAAAGACCTGGAAATAAAGAAAATAATTAATGATAAAGAGGAGAACAAGACAAGAGATAAAGACAGAAATAACGACAAACAGAAAAATTAAAGACAGAAAGACAACCTCAAGACAAGAATTTAAGGTGAGAAAGACAAAGGTGGGAGAAAGATAGCTAAGGTGAGAGAAAGACAATTAAGGTGAGAGAAAGACAATTAAGGTGAGAGAAAGACAATTAAGGTGAGAGAAAGACAAGGTGAGAGAAAGACAATTAAGGTGAGAGAAAGACAATTAAGGTGAGAGAAAGACAATTAAGGTGAGAGAAAGACAATTAAGGTGAGAAAGACAATTAAGGTGAGAGAAAGACAATTAAGGTGAGAGAAGACAATTAAGGTGAGAGAAAGACAATACAGGTGAGAAAGACAAGGTGTGAGAAAGACAATTAAGGTGAGAGAAAGACAAGGTGAGAGAAAGACAAAGGTGAGAGAAAGACAAAGGTGGGAGAAAGACAAAGGTGGGAGAAAGACAAAGGTGAGAGAAAGACAAAGGTGGGAGAAAGACAATTAAGGTGAGAGAAAGACAATTAAGGTGAGAGAAAGACAATTAAGGTGAGAGAAAGACAATTAAGGTGAGAGAAAGACAATTAAGGTGAGAGAAAGACAATTAAGGTGAGAGAAAGACAATTAAGGTGAGAGAAAGACAATTAAGGTGAGAGAAAGACAACTAAGGTGAGAGAAAGACAATTAAGGTGAGAGAAAGACAATTAAGGTGAGAGAAAGACAATTAAGGTGAGAAAGACAATTATGGTGAGAGAAAAAAGACAACCAAGGTGAGAGAAAGACAATTAAGGTGAAAGACAATTAAGGTGAGAGAAAGACAATTAAGGAGAAAGACAATTAAGGTGAGAGAAAGACAAGGTGAGAGAAAGACAATTAAGGTGAGAGAAAGACAATTAAGGTGAGAGCAAAACAATTAAGGTGTGAGAAAGACAATTAAGGTGAGAGAAAGACAATACAGGTGAGAAAGACAAGGTGTGAGAAAGACAACTAAGGTGAGAGAAAGACAATCAAGGTGAAAGAAAGACAATCAAGGTGAGAGAAAGACAATCAAGGTGAGAGAAAGACAATCAAGGTGAGAGAAAGACAATTAAGGTGAGAGAAAGACAATTAAGGTGAAATACCAGGTGAGAAAGACAATCAAGGTGAAAGACAACACAGGTGAGAGAAAGACAAAAGCCCTCAAAGCCTCACCATTGGCACCAACACATCAAGACAACCCAAAACAATGTCCCGTGATGGTGTTGGCAGTACCAGGGGGAAGGGAAGGCTTGGTGTGTGTAGAGGGTTGGCAGTGTTGATACTAATTCTCGCTACCACCACCACCACTACCACCACCACAACTACCACCTCCACCACCACCACAACTACCACCACCTTGACACACGGTAAGTTAGTTGATTGCGTGGTTTACCCTCTCTCTCTCTCTCTCTCTCTCTCTCTCTCTCTCCCAATCTCCACTCTGCTCTCTACCTCTCTCTCCTTCCCCTTTACCCTCTCTCTCTCTCTCTCTCTTACCTCCACAATGCCATTTTCTCCCTCCCTCCTCTCTCCCTTCTTTCCTCTCTTTCTCTCCCTCTCCCTTCATCTCCCTCCTCTGAAATCTCTTCTCTCATTTAGAGTTCTCCTCCCTCTTTCTCCCTCCCCTCCCTTTCTCTTCTCTCTCTCTTTCACAGTCCTCCTCTCTCTCTTCACCTCCCTACACTCAAATCCTCCTCTCCCTCTCTCTCTCTCTCTCCCTTCCACATTCCCTCCTCCCTTCCTACCCTCCAGCATCATATAATAACATATTGCGTTGAAGGAACTACACTACCCAATCTTTCCCTCCCTCCCCCTCTTTCCTCCCCCTTTTTCTCTCCTCCCTACACCCCGATCCTTCTCTCCACCCCTCTCCCTCCCCAACCACATCCTCACTCCCCACCTCACCCCCCAGCATCATACCTTAACACCTTGTACTCCGATTTAAGATGGTTTACCTGGCTTGCATTTGCCCCCTTACACCTGTCTATTTACCTGGGAACTGATGCAGAGAGAGAGAGAGAGAGAGAGAGAGGTCGATAGGAGCTTCTGGCTGAATAGTTTAGAGTGCAAATGAGTAGGTTTATGTAGGAGTGGTGTTACTTTTACTACTACCACTACTACTGCTACTACTATTGGTACTACTACTACTGCTATCACCATTATATTCCCCTCACACACATACGTACACCCACACACATACGTACACCCACCCACACACCCACACACACACATACATACATACAAACACTCCTCTATATGTGTGCATGTATGGATGGATGGATGACTAGGCTATATGTATGTATGTATGTATATAAGTGTACATGAATCCAAACATTAAGCCACATACATAACACACACACACACACACACACACAGAAACCCCTCTCCACACACACACACGCAAAGCTCCCCTCCACACAATCCCCCCTCACACCCAGACAACCCCTCCACACACACACACACAATCCTTCCTCCACACACACACACACACACACACACAAAGCTCCCCCACACACAATCCCCCCTCACACCCACACAAACCCTCCACACACACACCCACACACACACACACACACCCACACCCACCCACACACACACACACACCCACACACACACACACTCCTCTTCAAGCAGGTATATATGTTTCTCAAAGGCACAAGAAACGGAAGTATAAGGAAGAAAAAGTTATCACACAAGACCCAACCCTCCGCCTCGCTCCATTTGCCTTTACGACCGAATTTATAGACTTACGCATAATCTCAGACGCCTCCCGTGGCCTCTTAAGACGTTTCCTGCCTGCCTTGAGAAATTCCTTAACATCTTTTGCATAGCGATTTAGTTTTTATTGGTTTTCGAATGTTTGTTGGGTTATATATTTTTTTTTACACCTTTTCTATAGTGTTTTATTTATTTATTTATTTATTCTATGTCTCCTGCCTGCCTTGAGAAATTCCCTAGCTCCTTTTCCTGAGCGACTTACTTTTGCTTATTTCGACTTTTGTTAAATCGGGGAAAGCCCCAGGAATTGATGGAGTGTGTGGTGAAATGCTGAAGCATGGGGGAGAGATAGTAGTAGAATGGATGTGGAAGATGTGCAGATTGGCCTGGGAGGAAGGTAGAGTCCCGGAGGATTGGAAGTCAGGTATAATTATTCCCTTGTACAAAGGAAAAGGGGAAAAAGAAGTGTGTGGTAATCATAGGGGCATCTGTCTTCTTAGTATAATAGGAAAAGTGTATGGTAGGTTACTTATAGACAGAGTTAGAGAAAGAACAGAGAAATTAGTTGGAGAAGAACAGGGAGGCTTTAGGAAGGGAAGAGGTTGTGTAGATCAGATATTCATTCTTAGATCTTTAGAGGAAAAGTTTCTAGAGAAGGGAAAGAAGTTGTATGCGGCTTTCATGGATTTGGAGAAAGCATATGACAGGGTGGATAGACAAGGATTGTGGAAAGTGTTAAGAATATATGGAGTAGATGGGAAGTTGCTGAATGCTGTGAAGATACTAGTATGTACGATGGTGCGAAGGCTGCAGTGCGTGTGGATGGTGAACTAAGTGAATTTTTCTCTTTGAAAGTTGGTTTGAAACAGGGATGTGTCATGTCTCCATGGTTGTTCAATCTGTACATGGATGGGGTAATAAAAGAGGTACAAGGTAGGGTAGTGGATGTTGGAGTGGCCCTGGTGAGAGAGGATAGTGTTTGGAAACTCCCCGTACTGTTGTTTGCAGATGATACTGTGTTGTTGAGTGAAGACGAAGGGGAGCTGCAAGGCTTGGTGGATGAGTTTGAGAAAGTGTGTAAGAAACGGAACCTAAAGGTGAATGTAGGGAAGAGTAAAGTGATGGTCTTTGAGAGAGGTGAAGTTAGTGAATGTACAGCGAGGTTGGATGGTGAGGAATTGGAAAATGTGAGTACGTTTAAGTATTTGGGTAGTGTGATGAGTAAGGATGGAGGTTTGGAGGGTGAAGTGCTTGAAAGGGTACAGCAGGGAAGAAAGGTTGTTGGTTCCTTGAAAGCAGTGATAAGAAACAGGGAAGTGAGCATGGAAGTGAAAAAGTTACTACATGACAGTATTGTGATACCAACTCTAACGTACGGTAGTGAAGCTTGGACATTGTTGGAAGGACACAAGTCAAGAGTGAGAGCAGTGGAAATGAGTTATTTAAGAGGAGCCTGTGGAGTCACGTGGAGAGACAGGCTGACGAATGAGGATATAAAGGAGCGTTGTGGTGTTGATGTGGATGTGATAGGAAGCGTTATGAGGAACACACTGAGGTGGTTTGGCCATGTGGAGAGGATGGAGGGTGAAAGACTGACGAAGAGAGTGTATGTGAGTGAGGTGGAGGGGGGAAGAGGGAGGGGGAGGCCGAGGATGAGATGGAGGGATGGGGTGGAGAGGTATATGAGAGAGGGGGGTGTGAGTTGGGAGCAGGGCAGTGAAATGGCGGGGGACAGGGCGACTTGGAGGCGATTTGTTTGTGGCCACCCCAAACGGGATTGAGGCGTCTGGCAATAGATAGATAGACTTTTGTTCGGGTTAGATTTTATTCTCTGCCACGAAAATTAACTTGACAATTGAAAAAAAATCTCCACCTATACTCCTCTCATTCCAACTTGGTACTAGTCACGAAGAAGTGTGGGCAGGATGCAGAACGTGGTATATCTATCTATCTATCTCTCTGTATAGCCTAAATAGATAGACAGATAGACGCTGCTAGTCAGAGCGGTATTATATAAGAATGAAGAGGCAAGGTGCTGGGAGAGAGCTAGTAGTTATAGTAGTAGTAGCAGTAGTAGTAGTAGTAGTAGTAATTGTAATAGTACTGGTGAATGTGTTGGTAGTGACAGTGGTAGCAGTAGTCGTAGAAGTGTAGTAGAGGTGATGGTAATAGTGACAGATACAGTAGTAGTAGTAGTAGTAGTAGTAGTGGTGGCGGTGACAGTGATGCTAGTAGTAATAGTAACAGGTGAATGGGCTACCTGGAAGTGGTGCCAATTGACCACAGAGATACATTACTCTTACTTAACAGTCCACCATCCTCAAGAGAGAGAGAGAGAGAGAGAGAGAGAGAGAGGAAAAAAAACGCATAAGGAGAGAGAAAAAAAGTTTCCATGGTGATCTGATGTCGCCTGAAAAAAGGTATATTGTAAAAATATATATATATGGAATTTCTCAGGCTGACGAAAAATTTGAGACGAGTTAAAAAAAAATTGAGTTTGAGATTATTATTATTATTATTATTATTATTATTATTATTATTTAGGTAAGTTGTTAAATTTGGTTAAGGTGCTCTCTCTCTCTCTTCCTCTCTCTCTCTCTCTCTCTCTCTCAGTATTTTTTGTGGAGGTATAGATATTGATAAGGTCTCTCTCTCTCTCTCTCTCTCTCTCTCTCTCTCTCTCTCTCTCTCAAAATGACCCTACTTGGCACGTGATGTGACACGTAGGGTGGTAAGGTGACAACAAATAACACTAATAGAGTTAGTAGTAGTAGTAGTAGCAGTAGTAGCAGTAGTAGTAGTAGCAGTAGTAGTAGTAGAAGTGGTAGTAGTAGTAATAGTAGTATTTTAGTAGTAGTAATAGTGGTGGAAGTGGCAGTAGTTGGTAGTGATGGTGATGGTGGGACTGTAGTAGTAGTAGTAGTAATAGTAGCAGTAGTAGTAGTAGTAATAGTAGCAGCAGTAGTAGTAGTAATAGTAGCAGCAGTAGTAGTAGTATGGTAGTGGTAGTAGTGATAGTGGCTATGGTCCAACCCTTACCCCTCAACACAATGGCTTCCTCCACCCTTCATCATCACTACATCGCCCCGCCAACCCCTCTCCCTCTCCGCTTTACCACGTTCACTTATATTTGGCCAAGATTTTTGTCCTATTCCAGTCTCTTTCCCGTAATTCATTGACAGAACTGGGAATACTCTGATAGTGCATACCCCCATGAATGTTAATAGTGAGTGAGGTGAGATGAGAGAGAGAGAGAGAGAGAGAGAGAGAGAGAGAGAGAGAGAGAGAGAGAGAGTGGATGAAGGGAAAGGAAGGCAAGAGAAGATAAGTTAAATAGAAGAAATGGAAATGAAAGGAAGGGAAGGAATAATAATGAAACAAGAAGCAGTGTCAAGGCCCAGCAAACCCGTCCCCGGCAGTCATTTTAGTGGTGAGGTATAAACACAACAGGATATCTAGTCAAAGATGTCACATATCAAATTTGGAGTAAATCGGGTGAAAATTGACGATTTTATGCCCATTTGAAATTTTAGGCCCGACCCACCTGACACTGACCCCCCTACCACTAACTGGGGGGTGACCCCCCTGATGTAATGAGGCATGTTATAGGACCCACCTGACACTGACCCCCCTACCGCTAACTGGGGGGTGACCCCCCTGATGTAATGAGGCATGTTATAGGACCCACCTGACACTGACCCCCCTACCGCTAACTGGGGGGTGACCCCCCTAATGTAATGAGGCATGTTATAGGACCCACCTGACACTGACCCCCCTACCACTAACTGGGGGGTGACCCCCCTGATGTAATGAGGCATGTTATAGGACCCACCTGACACTGACCCCCTATTGCTAACTGGGGTGACCCCCGATGTAATGAGGCATGTTATAGGACCCACCTGACACTGACCCCCCCTACCGCTAACTGGGGGTGACCCCCCTGATGTAATGAGGCATGTTATAGGACCCACCTGACACTGACCCCCCTACCGCTAACTGGGGGGTGACCCCCCTGATGTAATGAGGCATGTTATAGGATGCAGATTTGAAAGATGCACCTTTAGGTTTGGGTTTCATGTCGATATAACGAACTGGAAAGGAGTTATGGCGAAAAAACATTTAATTTTTTTTACATTTTTTGGGCCTACAGCCTGGGCCTTGGCTCAATTTGGCCCAAACTTTAATCAGGTGATCAGAAGGTCACAGCCCACCATCCCTGTAATTTTAATCAAAACCGCACCAGGAGTTTTCGCGTAAAGTTGCTAACAGACAGACAGACAAACCGAGTGAAAATAATACCCTTCCCCGAGGCCCTCCAAGGCGAGGACGGGTAATGAAGAAAAACGAAGGAAAAGAAAAAAGAGAGAAGAGGAACAAAAGAAGTGTTGAGAGAGAGAAGGGAAAAGGAGAGAAGAGTGATTTACTCATAAAGCCAGTCTCTCTCTCTCTCTCTCTCTCTCTGAAAAACTAATTCGAACGATGGGATGAGGAACACTGTACTAAAAAAAACTGTATTACATTTTCGTTTATATCTGTCGAACGGGAAACTATCATAATTTTTTGTGATACGTGTGAGGGAGAGAGAGAGAGAGAGAGAGAGAGAGAGAGAGAGAGAGAGAGAGAGAGAGAGAGATTATGACACCTTTAGGACACGAGGTTTTATGACACCTTATGACACGAGAGAGAGAGAGAGAGAGAGAGATTTATGACACGAGAGAACCTTTATATGAAACCTTGTGACACCGAGAGAGAGAGAGAGAGAGAGAGAGAGAGAGAGAGAGAGAGAGAGAGAGAAAGAGTCTTCCCACGCTGCAAGTGACATCAATATGAGACAAGAAAAAGGCTATCTCAGGCAGGTATATGTCAGATACGACACATTCATGACACATATGACACATTTATGACATTAGACACGGCTGACATTTATGACTGAACACACTTATGACAGATGACACATGACACATTTGAGCTATGACATGACACAAATGACACTTATATTTGACAGATGACACGATAAATATGACAGATGACACAGATGACACTTATGACACACCTGACACATCGAGGCGTATAGAACCACAAGACCGAACTCATCAACATCACGTTTTCGGTAAGTGTAAATCTTCGCTTCCTCAAAAACTGCATATCTCAACCAAATATACATTAATTTCAACCAATTATTCATCTATTATAATCGCTAATAATATTCACAATGCCTGTAATACGGAAGCTTTACGCAATTGCAATCATGATGCCGATATGATGAAAACGGAAATGAGTATGATTTTTAACAAGTAAATTGGGATACGTGTGATTAAAACACATTAATAATAACTGGAAACTAAATAATACATGGTATGACAAGGATAACACTCACTCTTTGTAGTGTGTAGAAGGTAAAGAAGTTGATCTGGGGATGAAGGGTGGTAACTTGGTGCCAACACTAAGATGCCAATTTGTCAACTGGTCTGGGTCTACGTTTGTACTTCTCTCTTGTACTAGTTGGTCTTTTTATGCAGTACAGTACATACATGCTTCACTGCACGCCATGAATATTACAAAATGCACCACACACGCACTGTATTACTATACTCAATTTACTCTAACTTGGCCTAAAATTGCCATCCTTCGATCTTGAATACGGCAATATTCTTATAAATAATTCCTTCCCTAAACTTTTCCTTCCCTTCGAAGGATTTTTCTTTCCCTTCAGTATGCGTAAAGATTTCCTTGGAAGGGAAGGAAAAATGTTCAGGTTGGTAGCCCTGTTAAACTAAAACGACCCATCCTGCTGATATTTGGTATGGTGGAGCGTTAAATTTATAAACTAATACATCAGAACACACACATATCTCGTGCTGGATATGGAAGCACAGCATTTGAGAACCACATCTATACTGTTGGTTTGTATTCAGCCATAAATGCCATTCTGCCCAACACCACAGCGGTGTTCACTCCTCAAGACAATATTTTGATATTAAATTACATTCGAGGAATATTATTACGCTTAATGTTGTTATTAGTAAGTGTAAGAATCACTTGTTAACGTCCGTCTCGTGTACTCGCATGGCGGCGCTCACTTGTTTTTTCCAGCTGGAAGACATGAGCCAAACCACACGTGTGACCTTGACGGCAGATTTTCCTTTTTCAGGCAAATTAACAACCAAAATGGTTCTTGAAATGAATCTTCGTTTGACCCTGGCCATAATGTATAAGATTTGTCAGTGTCAGATCATAAAAGACTGGATGAATATCGAAGGTAGTACGTCGTCTGCTCTGTTTATGTCTGGCTTATTGTCCCAGCCGACATGGGTAACACTTTTAAAGAGACACAAATAGCGCTTAAACATTAGTATAGCGTTGTAAACTGCATCAATAAAATTATACAGTAACTTCCGTCAACATTTTAAATATATATAAGACAATGAACCACAATAGAAAGCACAAAATTTATGAAGGAATTTTTGAAGGGTCAAGGAATTCCTTCAAGTTCCAATAATTTCTGCTGCCCAGAGGAAAAATCTTTCCCTACGAGCGGCTCAGGAAGGGAACGATTTTTTTAAAGAACACCAATTCAGCTAAAGATTTCCTTCCCATGCCTCTACAAGGGAAGGAAATGTTTAAGAATACGGCCGTGTAACAATGGATTGACACTAGAATATGATGCTTGTCACGATGTGCTAGGGAAAGGATGTAAAGCCGTGGTATATACTGTCCCTTTCTGCCACTGAGCTACGTGAAATAAGATGAAAAAAGACGAAAATACGGGCCAAGTTAACGTGAAAAGGGTATAAGTACAGCATTTGGTACGAGGACAAACCCTCACCCTACTCTCCACTTCTTAACTGGTCACTCACGATGAAAGATAGGGATTTTGTAACTCAGAATCACCGAGGTCTAGAAATTATCAAATATTCACGAATCCTTGCCATTCCCACCTTGTCAAAGCAGCCACACCGACAGGGAGGTCCAATCTTTCGTTCTGACACTTGCTGATTTGCTGTGAACTGGTGTAGTCATCGCCAAAATTCCTTTTCCTCTTTACCTTGGTCTTTTTTCCACTCGTCTACACTTCATACCCTTTTCTACGTGTACTCCTTGGCACTTGGCTTTGTCTCACTACCACAGCTACTCATTATTCCAAGTAGTTTTCCAAAAAATTCTCCAAGAACACAACACTCTGTCACACGTGCATCACATGTGGGTAATGTAAACAATAACACGCTGCCCAGAGGGTTTGTGTCCGAGGCTCTCATTGGCTGCCATGGCCTGCCTCGGTCGCTGATTGGCTGGGTGATGTGCCGCGCCACGGTATTGGTCAGCGGGCCGCAGCGTCACCACAGAAAGCGGCTTCTGCGGTAGGTATTACACCGTAGACTTACCCAAAAATATTGCTTACCACAAATATTGGCTACTA
>NC_137036.1:13706311-13723811 GCF_032717465.1 Coenobita brevimanus
CCAGATACCTTAAAGTGCCGAGTTAAGGTGATTTTTAAGACGAATTCCTTTCACCTTAACTTGGCCCAGATTTTCGTCCTTTTGCAGCTTATTTCACACAGCTCAGTGGCGGAAAATATACTACGGGTCCTTTCCACAGCACTTCTTCGTGACTAGTATCTTATTCTAGTGTTAGAGCATTGTTACAGTCACCAACATCACCAATGCTACACTACCACCACCATAACTACCACCACAGCTACCACCACCACCACCACCATCACCACGACTACCAACACTACAACTATCATCACCATCACTCCAATTACAACACAACAATCACAGCACCTTAACCACCAAAACCACACACCACCACCACCACACATCACCACAACCACAACCACATTATAATCAAACCACCACAACCACACACCACCACTATCACACACCCCACACGCCTCCCCCACACACCACCATCACACCACAACCTTCACACACCACCACCACACCACAACCTTCACACACCACCACTCCCACCCCCACACACACCCACACACCACCACCACACCACAAACCACCCCATCTCACAACCCCATCCGCATCATTAGGGCGAAATCCATCAGTCCTCACTCCAAGATCAAAGAGACGGTAAAACAACACAATTAAGCTGATGTGATTATAATTAGGAGAGGTCAGATCGGAGGCACATTAAGGAGACAAATAATAGCGTAATTTGGGGTCAGGGGCGTGGATCTGGGGTCATCCTGGGTCATTTTATCTTGTATCGATTGTGGCTTTTCATTTTGAGAGATTCCGGAGAGATAAACGTTCGTAAATCTTATTAGTGTTGGTGGGTCCTCTTGATGTAAATAACTGAATAAATAAATGGATGAATGGATGGATGGATGTATGAATGGATGGATGATTGGATGGATGGATGGATGAGATGAATGAATGAATGAATGAATGAATGGATGAATAAATGAATGAATGAATGAATGAGTAAATGAATGGATGGATGGATGAATGGATGGATGGATGGTTGAAAGAATGGATGGATGGATGGTTGATGGATGGATGGATGGATGAATGAATGAATGAATGGATGGCTGAATGGATTGATGGATGTATGGATGAATGGATTAATGGATGAATGAATGAATGAATGAAAGAATGAATGGATGGATGTCTAAATGACTAAATGAATTGCTGGATGAATGAAAGAATAACTGAATGACTGAATGACTGAATGAACCAATGAATGAATGAATGAATAAGACTCTCCAAAGGTAAATAACAGAGTCTTTTGGTACTAAAAATAAATTCAATAAAGATTCATTTACTAGAAATATTCCGCGTTATAGGAGTGAAATCGCGTTATAGGAGAAGGAATGGAGTGTCTTTTATCAATAATTCTTTTTACTTTGAAAGGCCTCGCACTGCTGATTAATACTGCTCTTAACTGTAATAGGATGCTTGGTGATTAAAACACACACACACACACACACACACACACACACACACACACACACATGCCATAATCACACCACACACTGCCACACCACACACTGCCACCTCTCACACTAGCACACCACACACCACCAAACCACACACTACCACATCTCACACTGCCACAACACACACTACTACACTTCAAATTAACACCACACAAGCACACCTGATATGCTACACCTCACACCTTCCATACCATACTGTACTGAGACTTTTAAAAATCCTGCACATCTTTTCCATAAGCCAAAAATTAATCAACAAAAAGACAACCTTCAAAAAACCCACAGCCAACTCGAAAAAGAGAAGTTTTAAACAGACACAAACACACATGTACTAAAAAAAGCTACACATGTCCTTATCAGCAGCAAAATAAAAGAACACATCCATTTATAAACTCCATCGGTTAATTCAGCGTATCGTAACTGCATCTGTCACCATCAACGTAAACATCCTGAAACCGAAAAGACGAGGACAGGATGAAATATTGCGGAAACGGGCTGGCTTTCCTCGCCATAAAATTTTACAGTTCGTGGAGCCCCGCCATCAGTGCAGAACCTGGTGAAATATCCGCGTTATGCCAATACATTCGCGTCATAGAAATATATTTGCGCTATACGAGGACATTCGCGTTATACCCAATATTCGCGTTATATAAGTACGTATGTTATTGAAGTATATTGATGTTAAACCAATACCTTCCCAATACCTTCACATTATAGCCATACATTCGCGTTCTATCAATTCCTTCATGTTATAGGAATACATTCTCGCTATACAAGGACGTTCGCGTTATACCCTACCTTCGTGTTATAAAAGTGCATCTGTTATAGATATATAACATTATAGCCATACATTCACGTTATATTAATATCTTCGCGTTATAGAAATGTATTAGCACTATACAAGGACATTCGCGTTATACTCTACGTTCATGTTATATAAGTTCATTTGTTATTGAAGTATATATTAGTGTTATACCAATACATTCACAGCCATACATTCGTGTTGCATCAATCCATTCGCATTTTAGTCACATACTCGCGTTATAGCAACACGTGTTATATCAATACATACACGTTATACCCCTAAAAACCTCGGCAGTACGTTATAGCGATATGCTGAGTATACTGACATCGGATTCATAGCTTAAACATTGTAATAGATAATATTGCACGAGAAGAATGATCAGGAAATGGACAGATATAGGTCAATTGCACCGTTGTCATTCGTTTATTGCTCTTCATTTGCATCTGGTGTTGTGGTGATGGTGATAGTGTGGTGGTAGTGGTGATTGGTATGGTAATGATGGTGTGGATGACTGTGGTGGTGGTGATCGTGACAGTTGGGTGGTGGTGGTGGTTATGGAAATGGTGGTGATGATGGTGTGGATGATGGTAGTGGTGTTGATGGTGGGGATGGTGATAGTGATTGTTATGGAAATGGTGGTGATGATGGTGTGGATGACTGTGGTGGTGGTGATCGTGACAGTTGGGTGGTGGTGGTGGTTATGGAAATGGTGGTGATGATGATGTGGATGTTGGTGATGATAGTGAGGTGGTAGTAGTGACTGTTATGGTAATGATGGTGACGATGGTGGTGGTGGTGATGGTAGCGAAGGTAGTGATGATGCTGATGATGGTAGCAGTGATGAAAAGAATGATGAAGATGGTAGTGTGATGAAGATAGTGAAGGTCTTGATGGTAGTAGTGATGATGGTGACTGATTCATTGATAGTGGCAGTAATCCATACGTACATTTCTCCACCAAAACACCTTTTATAAATATCTATCTATCTATCTATCTATTGCCAGACGCCTCAATCCCGTACGGGGTGGCCACAAACAAATCGCCTCCACGTCGCCCTGTCCCCCGCCATTTCACTGCACTGCTCCCAACTCACACCCCACTCTCTCATATAACTCTCCACCCCATCCCTCCATCTCATCCTTGGCCTCCCCCTCCCTCCCCCCCCCTCCACCTCTCTCACATACACTTTCCTCGTCAGTTTCTCACCCTCCATCCTCTCCACATGGCCAAACCACCTCAGTGTGTTCCTCCTAATGCTTCCTATCACATCCACATCCACACCACAACGCTCCTTCACTTCCTCATTTGTCAGTCTGTCTCTCCATGTAACTCCACATACACCTCACTCATATACACTCTCCTCGTCAGTCTCTCACCCTCCATCTTCTCCACATGGCCAAACCACCTCAGTGTGTTCCTCCTAACGCTTCCTATCACATCCACAGCCACACCACAACGCTCCTTTATATCCTCATTCGTCAGCCTGTCTCTCCATGTAACTCCACATACACCTCACTCATATACACTCTCCTCGTCAGTCTCTCACCCTCCATCTTCTCCACATGGCCAAACCACCTCAGTGTGTTCCTCCTAACGCTTCCTATCACATCCACATCCACACCACAACGCTCCTTTATATCCTCATTCGTCAGCCTGTTTCTCCATGTAACTCCATATTCTCAAAAGCAAAAATTAAGCAGAATTAGGAAGGATCTTAGAGGTGAATAAAGGAATATATTTAAGACTATGCATTTATTCTCAGTCATGCTCAATTGGGAGAGAAATAGTTGAGATCTTTAAAGAATAGCTTAAGACGTGATAGGAAATGTCTTAGATCTCTGTCTGTCTGTCTGTCTGTCTGTCTCTGTCTCTCTCTGTGTCTGTCTGTCTGTCTCTCTCTCATAGTGTCTTAAGCTGAGATGGTGTTTAAGATGGTGATATGTAGAGGAAAGGAAGAAGTGTGTGTAAGTGGTAGTGTGTGTGTGTGTGTGTGTGTGTGTGTGTGTGTGTGTGTGTGTGTGTGTGTGTGTGTGTGTGTCTCCCTCTCTCTCTCTCTCTCACTGCACACGGATATCTCTTGGCAGTTTTGATAGTGTTTTAAAGGTCTTGTGATTGGGAGGGAGACAGGGAGTAGGAAAGCGAGGATGCGTTGCAGAGATGGGATGGATAGGCACAGGAGTGAGAGGGGGTTGGAGAAAGGGCAGCTTGATGACGGACAGGGTGAAGTGGGGTGGTTCTTTATTAGTCTCCCCTTCCAAGATTAAGGAGTTTGGCTTAAGAATACTAATACAATAGATTAACACTAGAATATCATGATAGTCACGAAGAAGTGCTACGGAAATGATGTAGAGCCGTAGTAACAATAGATTAACACTAGAATATGATGCTAGTCACGAAGAAGTGCTATGGAAAGGATGTAGAGCCGTAGTAACAATAGATTAACACTAGAATACGATGCTAGTCACGAAGAAGTGCTACGGAGAGGATGTAGAGCCGTAGTATTGTCTTTTTCTGCCACTGAGCTACGTGAAATAAGCTGCTAAAGGACGAAAATTTGGGCCAAGTTAAAGTGAAAGGAGTATTGAATTTTCCAGCAAATATTAGGCGATTTATGCGGATTATTCAGCAGAGAGTGAGTCACAGGAGCCATGGTGTAAATCCTATCACCGTAAATCCTATCACCATCAATCGTATCATTATTAATCCACTCTCTCTTCCCTTCACCTTCCTCCTTCCTTCTCCCCCCTCTCCCCACCTTTCTCTGTCTGTCTGTCTATCTGTCTGTCTATCTCTCTCTCTGACTATTAATTCTATCACTGTCAGCACCCCCTCCACTCTCTTCTCCTCACCCTGCCTTCTCTCCCCTTCCCTCCCTATCTGTCTCTGTCTGTCTGTCTGTCTGTCTGTCTGTCTGTCTCTCTCTCTCTCTCTCTCTCTCTCACCATTAACTCTATGACTATCAAACTCCTTCTCCGTCCCCCTTCCTTCTCACCCACTCTCTCTCTCTCTCCCTCTCTCTCTCTAAAAGGCATGAGAAGGAAGGAAACAGGAGTGTGCAAATGAGAAACACAGCAAGTAACACACAATACTTCAACAGGAATTCCCAAACTTTTGCACCTCCCTGTGTGTGAGTGTGTGGAGAGGAATTCCCAACTTCTGCTCCTCTCTGTGCGTGTGGAGAGAAGCATCTAACTTTTGCAGCCTCCTGTCCTTGTGGAATAATTAGCCAGGACGCCAGGAAAGCAATTTGAGTTAACTACAGGGGGAGTCAAAAGTTATATTTACACTTGTGATTATTCCTCACATGCTGATTAAATTGCGCTGTAGAATTGTGTGTGTGTGTGTGTGTGTGTGTGTGTGTGTGTGTGTGTGTGTGTGTGTGTGTGTGTGTGTGTGTGTGTGTGTGTGTGTGTGTGTGTGTGTGTCTGTCTGTCTGTCTCTGTCTTTGTCTGTCTGTCTGTCACACACACACACACACACACACACACACACACACACACACACACAAAACACACACACACACACACACACACACACACACACACCATTGCCACAACCTCCATTCAGTCACTGTCACAACACACACACACACACACACACACACACACACACACACACACACACACACACTGCCGCAATCATGCATTATGGCTGACAGCAGGCTAATGTGTGTGTCTGTCTGTGAAACTATGCACGTGTGAAAGCAAAAAGTGTGTGCGTGCGTGTGTGTGTGTGTGTGTGAGAGAGAGAGAGAGAGAGAGAGAGAGAGAGAGAGAGATGACCCTAACTGATAAAACTGTCACAATCAAAGTCAACGCAGATTAAAAAAAGCTTGGTGATAAAAAAAAGACCATATATTATTTCTCTCTTATTTTCATTATTTTTTTGGGGTTTGGGGGGCTGGCTTTGATGTTAAACTGAGCATTAATCCAAACACCAACGATAAGGGACAGAACATTCGAAATATCACCTGATTATTTGAAAGGCTCGGTGCCACGTAAACACTATCGTCATGAACATCTTTGATTTTCCTTTTCGTCCTCTTTCCTTCGCTTGTAAAATTTTCGATATTCTTGCATGGGTAGGCCTTGGTCGTCTCCTGGCTGCTCCCTACGATGCTCGATCTCTAGCTGCATCCCTCGTCAGTCCCTTACCCCTGAGGTCACACTCTATGACCTCATTCCAAGTCTTTTTAAGTCTACCTCTCGCAAGGCTACCTTCATCATTCTCACCTCTCACCCTCCATCCTCTTCACATGCCCAAGCCATCTCAGTCTACCCCTTCTCACCACAACACTAGTACATTCAAATCTCCAAACTCCAAATGCCAGTATTTCCATCGGGTGAGGAAGCTCCCTAACACCTATTCCTTAGCGATTTATTTATGGACAAGGCTGGTATTATATTCAAGCGTTATTTATGCAGAGTATGGTGATAGAATGAGTTAGGCAATACTGACAGGAAGATGGAGTTAGGGATGCTAGATTTGGTTATATCAGGTTAGAATTAAGTTAGGATGCACTAGGATAGATTAGGTTAGGGTAGGTTAGGTTAGGTTAGGTGAGGTTGTGGGATGAGTTAGGAAGGAAGTGTTAGGGCAAACTGCATTCCCCTCTCATCTACCCCTTGCTCCAATAAGCACGCCATACTCATTAGAGGCCAAGGTTAGACTAGATGAGATGAGATTATATGAGATGAGAGGGTGAGATGAGATACAGATGATGTGAAGTGATACTGGATTACCCACCTTTGCGTTACTGGCAGGTACTTTGGCTCTGACCGCTTTGTGTGTGAGCGAGATTTACGATTGACTACTACTACTACTATTACTACTACTACTACTACTACTACTGCTACTACTACTGCTACTACTACTACTACTACTGCTACTACTGTCTAACCCCACTTAATTGCATCCAACACACTCACATCAGCAAAAGTGTGCAAAATTATAAGATCGATTTTACCTGAGCCTTTTAATTAGGAACCTCGCACCTGTGTTTACCTGGATTCAAATAAGCGTTCAGGTGAGGAGAATTTACCCGTGGATAAAGAGGTTAATTAGGCGGGTGGTGTGAGAGGGGGGCCTTCACGTGGTGGCACTGATATAACTGGTCGGATCCACTGCCTGGTTATACAAACGTCCCTCAATTCCCTCCCTATAACACAAAAGGACTGGACTGAAGGCTGTTTTTTTCAGCCTGCAGTCCACTGGGTTCACGTTTCATATGAACCTGGGGCTAGAAAAACAACACACACACACACACACACACACACACACACACATTCTACCCCACAACACCCTACTGCACACCACACCCTACCCCTTCCCACTAACCCCCAAACACACACACACACACACACCCTACCTCCCCACACACACACACACACACCCTACCCCACACACACCCTACCCCCACACACCCTCACAAACACGCACCAACACCAGTGCACCGATGAGAGGCAATATGTTGGCAATAACGTGATAATTTGATGTCAACTCATTACGAATTCTAAAACCACTACGACATACATGGTTCATTTCCCAAACTATGTAACTCTCAATGATGGTGGTGTGTAACTTAGGATATAAATTGGGGCTTAAATATTACAGAGAACTCGATTTTAGTTCCTCTCTATATACTGCTGGTGATTGAAGGGGTGTTTTTTGAGATGGTGTGGTGGTGTGGGGTGGGGAGGGTGTAGGGAGTGTGTGGTGTGGTGTGGGGGGGGTGTAAGGTGTGTGTGGTGTGGTGTGGTGTGGAGTGGGGTGGTGTAGGGTGTGTGTGGTGTGGCGTGGGGAAGTGTAGGGTGTGTGTGGTGTTGGATGGGGAGAGTAGGGTGTGTGTGGAGGGGAAGGTAAGATGTGGTGTATGTGGGTGGGGGTGGTGTGTGTGTGTGTGTGTGTGTGTGTGTGTGTGTGTGTGTGTGTGTGTGTGTGTGTGTGTGTGTGTGTGTGTGTGTGTGTGTGTGTGTGTGTGTGTGTGTGCGCGCGGGAACGGAACCTGCACATCCATACAACTTCCCCATACAGACCATCATTCATACATCCTTTATAAATATCTCCCCACTTTCTTAATATAAAAAGTACAAGTTAGGATGATAATTTCCCTACTTATAAAGATTCTTAGAGATTATTTTTGAGTAAGGAATTCTCACTATTAAATCTAGGAAGGATAAAAGCAAAAATGGGGACCTTGATGGAACAGTGGATGGTGTATATACTTAAGAATTGACAGTGGACCTCAACCTTGTCAATTCTCCACTCTTATTGACTCCCTCTCTCTCTCTCTCTGTCTCTCTCTCTCTCTCTCTCCTCCACTCCTATCACCCCCCCCCACATCTTTCATTGCCACTGTCTATCTGTCTGTCTCTCCATTTCTGTCACTGTCTCTCTCTCCTTCTGTCTTTTCATTTGTCTGTCTGTCTCTCTGTTAATCTGTCTGTCTCTCCCCCTCTCTCTCCCTCTCTCTCTCTATTGTCACCCATACAATACAGTTTTCCTGCACTCCCTCTGTTCGATTTTTCGCCTCGTATCACCAACTCATAACCATTCACCCATATTCTTCTCTTTCACTCGCTCCCTCTCTCTCCCTCTCTCTAGCCAACTCATTCACTCTAACTCCCTCCACTGTCTCTCCCTCCCCCTCCCCCGTCTCTCACTCTCACTCACTCACTTTCTCTCTCACTCACCCACTCTCTCTCTCTCTCTCTCTCTCTCTCTCTCTCTCTCTCTCTCTCTCTCTCTCTCTCACTTCCTCACTCTCTCATCGATCGGCACATCTGCTCCCGTTACACCTATAGGATCCGCTGTTTGTGTTTCCCCCCCCCCAGTCGTCTCTCTCTCTCTCTCTCTCTCTCTCTCTCTCACATTCTCTCTCTCTTTCTGGCTCTCTCTCTCTCTCTCTCTCTCTCTCTCTCTCTCTCTCTCTCTCTCTACCTACCTACCTATATCAATCTATCTATTTATGTCTGTCTATTTATCTATCTGTGTGTGTGTGTGTGTGTGTGTGTGTGTGTGTGTGTGTGTGTGTGTGTCTTACTCTTCTTTTCCCTGTGTGTGTGTGTGTGTGTGTGTGTGTGTGTGTGTGTGTGTGTGTGAACGTTCTTCTCTGTCTCTGTCTGTCTCTCTCTCTCATAGTACCCCTTCCCATGTGTGTGTGTGTGTGTGTGTGTGTGTGTGTGTGTGTGTGTGTGTGTCAATGTTCTTCTCTGTCTCTGTCTGTCTCTCTCTCTCTCATAGTACCCCTTCCCATGTATGTGTGTGTGTGTGTGTGTGTGTGTGTGTGTGTGTGTGTGTGTGTGTGTGTGTGTGTGTGTGGCTTCATCGTGTGGGCGTTGCAGGCAGGTTGGTGCAATGGTGAGGATGTTGCAGTGTTGCAGAGAAAGAGATGATGGTGTTGAGAAGGTGGTTTGGCTGGGAATATTGTGGTGCTGTGGTGGTGTGTGGTTGGGCCTGAGAGAGAGAGAGAGTTAAGTGGAGAAAAGAGACTAGAGACAAGATGGTACCCCCCTCTCCCTCCCTCCCTCTCTCTCTCTCTCTCTCTTTCTCTCTCCCTCTCTCCCACTTTGTCTGCCTGTCTTTCTCTCTTTAAGTCTCTCCCTCACTCTCTCTGCCTGTCTGTCTGTCTCCCTGCCTCTCTCTCTCTCTCTTCACACAAACCATACCAATCCTTTCCACATCCTTCACGGCCATCTCTCAGCTAAAGTTTTCGCCTCTCACAGACCCTCACAGTTTAAACAAAGGGCAGTCAATTCAAACTTCCCGCCAAGGACAGAGACGGCCTTGAAGCAGGATTAAGGACTTACCTCGTTCGTGAAGTAAATATTTTCCCTCCAGCGAGAATACTTACGTCTTTTGTTTACGTTCGTGTAAGACAGGCGGATCGGAGCAGCGACTTGGTGCTGTGGAGTCGTTTTCTGTGGATGGGCAGAGTTCCTTATTCTATGCCTTTTTTCTTCTATATCTCCTTTTCCTTCCTGTTTCTTTTTTATTTCCTCGCTAGTTCTATCTTCTCTCTCTCTATCTATTGCCTGAAGCAGCATCCTGTGAGGGGGGGGGCCTTAGTTAAATGATTTCAAGGTCAAGGTGTCCCTACCCCAAACTCATATCGCCAACTCTGTATTCCCGGGATGGTGTGGGTGAGGGACGCCTTCACGTGGTGGCACTGATATAACTCTGTGTGTGTGTGTGTGTGTGTGTGTGTGTGTGTGTGTGTGTGTGTGTGTGTGTGTGTGTGTGTGCGTGCATCTAGAAGCAAAATACCAGCCCTTATAAGCAGGAAGCACTCAAACTCTCATATTACACGCAATGAGGAGACCATAGGGACAGCTCCAGGCATTACACTGTGTTCAGGAATGTCGTGTTGCGTTTAACAGCACAGCGTAACGAGGCGACCAAGCATTCCAGGCCTAGATAGACACTTACAGGCGACTCTCACTGTCCGATTTAAGGGGGCAGAGCCGACACAAGGTCCGTAAAATCGGTATAGCGTAGCGGTACCTGTCCGCTATATGAGAGAGGCAAGACAGGGCCAGGATTTCTGTTGTGTTCGTGTTTGGGCTTGAGTATGTGTGTGTGTGTGTGTGTGTGTGTGTGTGTGTGTGTGTGTGTGTGTGTGTGTGTGTGTGTGTGTGTGTGTGTGTGTGTGTGTGTGTGTGTGTGTTTTGGGGTAAAGAATTGTTTAGGAGAGAAAGCCATCAGCCATAAATTCGCTTCATTGTAGCAAGTCATGTTCCCAAAACGCGAAGCAAAATGGGGTAAGGTTATGAAGTATTTACCTCATATTTTTTGATATACGGAGATTAAGTCGCAATGGAGGAGGTGTCACGGAAGGAAGATATACTAGACAACACCCCGGAGATACAAAATGACCTATAACGGCAGCCAAATGAGTGTTATTACCCTTTAAATGACCATAATTAAGCAAATGTCCTTAACTGGCTCCACTCCATGCGCGCTTTACAAGTAGGCAACGATTAGGACGCGACTAAGAAATAGGCAGCGATTAGGATTCAGTGGATTTGTAATTGGGAACACACAGGTTTTGAAAATGAAATGAATGAATGAATGGTTTGTTAGTGACTGGGGTAGGAGGGAGTGGGGTGTGTGTGAGGGGGGTTGTGGTGTGCGGATGGGTGTGTAGGGGTGGTGTGTGTGTGTGAGGGGGGTTGTGGTGTGCGGATGGGTGTGTAGGGGTGGTGTGTGGATGGGTGTGTAGGGGTGGTGTGTGTGTGACAAATAATCCAGATCAATACAGGATAGAGGTACTGTCACCACTTGGATCCTCTGACCACAATCTCATCAAAGCCTCATTAGTTAACCATCCTACACCTCCCCATTCCGAACCTGTCAGGGTGACCCGATGGCACTTTGACAGGGCAGACTGGGATGGATTTAGAAATTATCTTGCTGATGTTCCATGGCAGTCTTTCTTCTCTAGTGATCCCAATTCTACCCAGTCCCACATTTGTGACTTAGTACTAGCTGGTATGGATTTATTCATACCAAGTCAACAATTCACTAAAAGATCAAACTCTCCAAAATGGTTTGATGGCAATTGTGCCAGAGCAACAGCCCAAAAGTCATTAGCATATAACTCTTACTTAAAATCAAAAACACCTGAATCACTCTCCCAATTTAAAATTGCTAGAAATCATGCAAAAGCTGTATTAAATCTATCTAAATCAAACTTTCTTCAAAAGCAAGCATCAAAACTACTTAACAACCCTAATGACAATAGAATATTCTGGTCAACTCTTAATTCTTTCAATAATAACTTTAACAAGTCATCTTCCATTCCCCCACTAAAATCTTCAGATGGCAATATTACAAATGACCCACGTGGGAAAGCGGATATCTTTGCCAGTACCTTTGCAAGAAACTCTACCATGGATGATACCAGCCAGAATGTCCCAGTACTGGAACTTGATTCTCCCGAAATTGCCCCACTTAAAATACAGACAAGATTCGTAAAATCCATCCTAGACAATTTACCTACCAACAAAGCTCCAGGTCCAGATGGAATTCCGTCAATTGTTTTGAAAAAATGTTCCCCTGAACTTGCCTCTGTCCTAGCTAAATTATTCAGACTATGCATACGTACTTCTTTATTCCCAAATTCATGGAAAGAAGCCAATATCCACCCAGTTCCGAAGAAAGGAAGTTCGTCTGACCCCTCCAATTACAGACCAATAGCTGTCACATCTTCTCTTGGTAAGGTATTTGAAACTTTAATTAATAAGCATATTGTTAAACATCTTGAATCCAACAACTTAATTAGTGATAGACAATACGGTTTTCGCCACGAAAGATCCACCATTGACATACTCAATTTCTTAACTCATACCATCCATCAATCAATTGATCTTTTTGGAGAAACTCATGCAGTAGCTCTTGATATCTCTAAAGCTTTCGACAGAGTATGGCACCGTTCCCTGCTGTCCAAACTCCCTTGCTATGGACTAACGTCTTTTGTTCCTTTGATTTCTTCTTATCTTAGTGACAGGAAAATAAGAGTAAAAGTAGATGATGTATATTCCAATTTCCACTCAATTAACGCCGGCGTGCCACAGGGATCAGTTCTGGCGCCAACCCTATTTCTGGTTCATATTAATGATCTCTTATCTGTCACTCACAATCCCATTCACTCATATGCAGATGACTCAACACTACATAGTTCATTCACACTCAGACATCCATTTACAAAGTCTAATATCTCTACCTCTCAACTCAATTCAGCCATCTCCATAAATCAAGATCTATCTACAATCAGTGAATGGGGACAAAACAACCTTGTCTCTTTTAATGCTAGTAAAACTAAATATATACAGTTTACTAATAGACAGATACTGCCAGATTCGTACATTACCTTCAGTGCTACTAATATTCCCATCTCCAAAAGTATTGAAATTCTTGGTGTCTCACTTAACAGTGCCCTCAGCTGGACCTCTCATGTCAGATCACTTGCTAAAACTGCCTCAAAGAAACTTGGATTATTGTACAGAGTCCGTAACTTCTTCGCCGATGAGCAGTTAGCTATAATTTATAAGAGTCATGTGCGCTCTCAGCCTGAATATTGCTCACCCTTGTGGAATGGTTGTGGAGAGGTTGCATTAAGACAACTAGACAAAATTCAGAACAAAGCTGTTGGAATTATTAACAACCCTGCCATTACAAATAAACTACCTCCCCTGCAAGTAAGAAGGAATGTTGCCTCCCTTGCATTATTTTACAGATATTTTTATGGCAAATGCTCAGACGAAGTTGCGTCCATGGTGCCACCTCTCCATGCCTTCCCTCGTGCTACACGGGCATCTGGCAGCGCTCATGACTGGAATGTCACTCAGCCATATTGCAGAACTTCTGCCTATCAGAATTCTTTCATTCCCCGAACTGCATCTCTCTGGAACTCGCTTCCCCAGAGTTGTTTCCCTCCAAACTTCAACCCACAGCTGTTCAAGTCTAACTGTTACAGATATTTTATGAACAGAGGACACCAGTAATCGGGTGTATGGATTATTTTTTTTCTCCATTTGTTTTTCCTTCCTCCGTTCTGTTATTAAAAAAAAAAAAATAAAAAAATAAAGAAGAGAATATTAGCCTCTCTCTCTCTCTCTCTCGCTCTCTCTCTCTCTCACACACACACACACACACACACACACACACACACACACACACACACACACACACGTCGTAATCTCCTAACACAACCACTGGGGCGTGTGTAATGTGGAGGGGAGGGGGGGTATTGAATTCACAACAGTACCGTTTGTTGTCTGTTTGTTAAATTACGTGTCCTGTTGCTCCCATTGTCCCGTTGTGTGTTCTGTCTCTACGTCTCTCTCTCTCTCTCTCTCTCTCTCTCTCTCGCTTTATCTCTGTCTCTCTCACTATGTATGGGCAGGTAAGGGACGTGGGGTGTTGAGAGAGAGAGAGAGAGAGAGAGAGAGAGAGAATCATACACACATATAGAGATAGATAAATAGATGGATAGACAAATAGACAGAGCATTGAAACACACACACACACACACACACACACACACACACACACACACACACACACACACACACACACACACACACACACCTCAATCCAGGTAATTTTTCCTTCATCCTCATCATTAAGTTTCTTCTCTCTCTCTCTCTCTCTTCTCCCTGAAATGAGAAGAGAAGAGAGAAAGATAGAAATGAGACGAACGTTAAAGACAGTAAAAGAGGAGAGAGAGAGAGAGAGAGAGAGAGAGAGGGTGGCCAATAGCGTGGAAAAGATTAACACTCTCTCTCTCTCTCTCTCTCACACACACACACACACACACACACACATACACAATTTTCCTCACTCACTCCCTCACTCTCTCACACGTTCACACACTGCCATTCACTACCTCGCTCTCTCACTTTACGAAACGAAGCGACGCTGAAAAATGAGAGAGAGAGAGAGAGAGAGAGAGAGAGAGAGAGAGAGAGAGAGAGAGACAGAGAGAGAGAGAGAGAGAGAGAGAGAGAGAGAGAGAAGAAAGCAACACACACACACACGAGAGAGAGAGATTTTCGTCCTTTTGCAGCTTATTTCACATAGCTCAGTGGCAGAAGACAGTGCTACGGCTCTACGTCCTTCCATAGCACTTCTTCGTGACTAGCACCATATTGTAGCTACAGTCTCTTGGCATAACTCAGCCTTCAAGATGGAGAGATGGCAATTTTAGGCCAAGTTAGGGTGAAAGGGGTATTGAAAAATGTCCAGTAGATTAAAGAATGTGATATAATTTTCGGCTATATCTGTCTCACTTTCGCTCCTATCTCCATTATCTCACACGGAATCTCTCCCATCTCTCTCTCTCTCTCTCTCTCTCTCCCCTAGCTTTACGGGTCCACTTTACACTTACACAGTCATTTATCAGAGAGAGATGGTGTGGTGGTCAGTGATGCGAGGTGAATGGATTTGAGAGGGGAGAGGAGAGGCAGTGTGAAGGGGGAGGGGTGTATATGAGGGGAGGAGAGGGGAGGCAGTGTGAAGGGGGAGGGGTGTATATGAGGGGAGGAGAACAGTGTGAGGGGAGGGGGTGTATATGAGGGGAGGAGAGGGGAGAGGGGAGGAAGTGAGTGAAAATATTAACAGTATCATGGCATAAATCTTTAATTTCCAAACTGCCCTCCTACGGTTTCTATCCTTCTATCTGTGCCTTCATCTCTAGCTTCCTTTCTGGTCGTTCTATAGCCGCTGTTGTAGACGGCCATCGTTCTTCTCCTAGATCTATCAACAGTGGTGTTCCTCAGGGCTCTGTCCTATCACCAACTCTCTTCCTTTTATTCATCAATGATCTTCTAAGCTGTACATCTAACCCTATCCACTCATACGCTGATGACTCCACCCTTCACCTTTCCATTCGGTTCCCGCAACGCCCATCTCAGCAGTTACTTCAACAAACAAGGGATGAGGCTATGGCACACCTGATGTCTGACTTGGCTCGTATCTCTGACTGGGGTAAAAATAATATGGTTGTCTTTAATGCATCTAAGACTCAGTTCTTACACCTTTCAACCCGACAAAATCTTCCACAGGTATACCCACTAATGTTTAATAATATTCAGCTTAATCCTACATCATCCTTGAACATGCTTGGGGTTTCATTTACTCGGGACTTATCTTGGAAAGATCATATTACATCTCTTGTAAAATCTGCTTCCAAGAGATTGGGTGTGCTAAGCCGACTCCGCTCTTTCTTTACCCCTGCGCAATTGTTGACTCTATACAGGGGTTTTATCCGCCCCTGTGTGGAGTACAACTCTCATGTGTGGGGAGGCTCCCCTCATACAGCTCTTCTCAATAGGGTGGAGTCAAAGGCTTTTCGTCTCATTAACTCTCCTCCTCTTACTGACTCCCTTCAACCTCTGTCTCTTCGCCGCACTGTTGCATCTTTATCTCTTTTCTATCGCTACTTTAATGGTCACTGCTCCTCTGAACTGTCTGCTTGCATTCCTCCACCTCTACGACGGGCGCGTAGCACCCGTCTGGCAGCAAACTCTCATCCCTTTTCTGTCCAACTCTCTAATGCAAGAGTTAACCGTTACTCCCAGTCTTTCATTTATGCAACAGGTCAACTCTGGAACTGTCTCCCTCTGTCTGTATTTCCTGCTGCCTATGATCTCCAGTCTTTCAAACGCAGTGTGTCCAGGCATCTCAAAATGATCGGATTTTGAATTTGGCTCTCTATTGTATTTTGTTTTTCTCTTGGAGGGAACTGTTATTGCGGGCTCATGGCCTTTGGTTCCTTCTTCCTCGCATAAAAAAAAAAATGCACTCAGATACCTACCTGATCAGAAGCCCTTGTATATTATTGATTGCAAGTTTACCTGTCCACCTTAATTACATTCTCTTTCGCTTTTTTGCAGGTAAGTGGCGTTCTTCTGTGACCATATATTATTGTAAGTATTAGAAAAGTGATTGTTTAAGTGCCTTGCTGTTTGGGGAAGAGTAGTTGGAGTTTAAGGATGAGAAAGTAGGTGGGATAGGGTGAGGTAGGGTCAGGGGTGAGTGAGTAAGGAGTTGAATGGATGATGGAGATGAGAGAGAGAGAGAGAGAGAGAGAGAGAGAGAGAGAGAGAGAGAGAGAGAGAGAGAGAGAAACAGAGACAAGGAAGAACAGTTTGCAGAGGAGGAGGAGGAGGAGGAGAAGAATAGAAAGAGGGTGAAGGAAAGGCAAAAGAAGTCAGAGAGTAGAAATAGGACTATTACTACTACTACTACTACTATTACTACTACTACTACTACTACTATTATTACTACTACTACTACTACTACTATTACTACTACTACTACTACTACTACTACTACTACTACTACTACTATTACTACTACTACTACTACTACTACTACTACTACTATTATTACTACTACTACTACTACTACTACTACTACTATTACTACTACTACTACTACTACTACTATTATTACTACTACTACTTCTGCCATCACCTAGACTGAGAGAATTGTAAAAATAATGAAAGAAAAGTGTTTGGGAGTCGAGTGCTAATCGTCCGCCAAGTCCAAGATTTAGGCCATATCTTGATACCCTGAAGGTTTCGTGTTGATATAATACACACACACACACACACACACACACACACACACACACACACACACACACACATCCCTAGACCCATTCCCCAACACACACATTCCCAAACGTACACACACA
>NC_137036.1:13728811-13736311 GCF_032717465.1 Coenobita brevimanus
CTTTCCTTCTTGCTGGAAGTTTGCTCTCATTCAGCCAGTCCCAAAGAAGGGTGACCACTCCCAACCCTCCAACTATCGTCCAATTGCTTTAACGTCCTGTATTTCAAAAGTTTTCGAGTCAATTCTTAATAAAAAAATTTTAAGGCATCTTTCCTATCACAACCTTCTTTCCGATCGTCAGTATGGGTTCCGTCAGGGACGCTCCACTGGCGATCTTCTCACCTACCTTTCAGACTCCTGGTCATCCTCCTTTCGGGACTTTGGCGAAAGCTTTGCCATTGCACTTGACATCTCAAAGGCTTTCGATCGAGTCTGGCATAAATCTTTAATTTCCAAACTGCCCTCCTACGGTTTCTATCCTTCTATCTGTACCTTCATCGCTAGCTTCCTTTCTGGTCGTTCTATAGCTGCTGTCGTAGACGGCCATCGTTCTTCTCCTAGATCTATCAACAGTGGTGTTCCTCAGGGCTCTGTCCTATCACCAACTCTCTTCCTTTTATTCATCAATGATCTTCTAAGCTGTACATCTAACTCTATCCACTCATACGCTGATGACTCCACCCTTCACCTTTCCATTCGGTTCCCGCAACGCCCATCTCAACAGTTACTTCAAGAAACAAGGGATGAGGCTATGGCACACCTAATGTCTGACTTGGCTCATATCTCTGACTGGGGTAAAAATAATATGGTTGTCTTTAATGCTTCTAAGACTCAGTTCTTACACCTATCAACCCGACAAAATCTTCCACAGGTATACCCACTAATGTTTAATAATATTCAGATTAATCCTGCATCATCCTTGAACATGCTTGGGGTTTCATTTACTCGGGACTTATCTTGGAAAGATCATATTGCATCTCTTGTAAAATCTGCTTCCAAGAGATTGGGTGTGCTAAGCCGACTCCGCTCTTTCTTTACCCCTGCACAATTGTTGACTCTATACAGAGGTTTTATCCGCCCCTGTGTGGAGTACAACTCTCATGTGTGGGGAGGCTCCCCACATACAGCTCTTCTCAATAGGGTGGAGTCAAAGGCTTTTCGTCTCATTAACTCTCCTCCTCTTACTGACTCCCTTCAACCTCTGTCTCTTCGCCGCACTGTTGCATCTTTATCTCTTTTCTATCGCTACTTTAATGGTCACTGCTCCTCTGAACTGTCTGCTTGCATTCCTCCACCTCTACGACGGGCGCGTAGCACCCGTCTGGCAGCAAACTCTCATCCCTTTTCTGTCCAACTCTCTAATGCAAGAGTTAACCGTTACTCCCAGTCTTTCATTCATGCAACAGGTCAGCTCTGGAACTGTCTCCCTCTGTCTGTATTTCCTCCTGCCTATGATCTCCAGTCTTTCAAACGCAGTGTGTCCAGGCATCTCAAAATGATCGGATCTTGAATTTGGCTCTCTATTGTATTTTGTTTTTCTCTTGGAGGGAACTGTTACTGCGGGCTCATGGCCTTTGGTTCCTTCTTCCTCGCATAAAAAAAAAAAAAAAAAAAAAAAAAAAAAAAAAACACCCACACACCCCTCCCACACACACACACACTATCCCCAACACCCCCTACACCCCCAAACACCCCTCTACACCCCCCCAACACCCCTCTACACCCTCCTACACCCCCCTACACCCAGAAAAACACCCCCAGTACAAAAATAAAACACGCAAAAACTCAGGATATTCAAACTGTTTATTGCGCCGTCAATGACCGTTTTTCCTGTGTGTGTTTGTGTGTGTGTGCGTGTGTGTGCGTGTGTGTGTGGGGGGGGAGTGAAAGACCATGTGAGTGTCAAGCTTCATTCTCACTGTGTTGCGTGTGCGTGTGTGTGTGTGTGTGTGTGTGTGTGTGTGATCTATCTATCTATCTATCTCTCCACATTCTCTTCTATTCCCCATTCTCTCTCTCTCTCTCTCTCTCAACTTAGCATTGTTTGATCCGATTATCTCTCTCTCTTTCTCAGTCTGTTTTGCATATTTGGATCTTCATTTAAAAGAGAGAGAGAGAGAAAGAAAAAGAGAGAGAGAGATGGAGGGGGGAGGAGACCCCTATTATGTAATGGTGAAAAATGATAGGAGGGAGGGAGGGAGGGAGGGAGGGAGGGAGGGAGGGAAGGAAGGAAGGAGAGAAGACGGAGTGACGGAGAGAGGAAGGAAGAAGGAAGGAAGGAAAGAGGAAGGGAGAAAGAGAGAGAGGATGGAGGAAGGAGAGGAGACGAAGGAAAGGAGGAAGAAAATTGAGAGAGAGAGAGAGAGAGAGAGAGAGAGAGAGAGAGAGAGAGAGAGAGAGAGAGAGAGAGAGAGGGAGGGATGCTCTGGTGGGTGACGTGTGGGAGCGAAATCTGTTCCTGAGAAGCCTAAGGGATCTCTCTCTCCCTCATTCTCTCTCTCTCTCTCTCTCTCTCTCTCTCTCTCTCTCTCTCTCTCTCTCTCTCTTCCCCAGGCCGTCTCTCCATCACGTGCAAGTCGCGTCAGAATATTTACCAGAGTTTGTAATATTAATAAGAGTTACCCCTCTTGGTTCTCGTTTTCTTTCTTCTCTCTCTCTCTCTCTCTCTACCTGTCTATCTACCTATCTCTGGCTTTTTATATATCCTTCTGTCTATCACTGTTTCTCTCTCTCTCTCTCTGTCTCTCAGTCTCTCTCTCTCTCTCTCTTTCTTTCTCTATATGTCGATCTATCTATCTTTATCTATCTATCCTTAAGTCTATTATTCTCTCTCTCTCTCTCTCTCTCTCTCTTTCTCTATATGTCGATCTATCTATCTATCTATCCTTAAGTCTATTATTCTCTCTCTCTCTCTCTCTCTCTCTTTCTCTATATGTCGATCTATCTATCTATCTATCCTTAAGTCTATTATTCTCTCTCTCTCTCTCTCTCTCTCACACACACACACACACACACACACACACACACACACACACACACACACACACACACACACTACAACTCAGCATTCAAGATGGAGAGATGGCAATTTTAGGCCAAGTAAGAGTGAAAGGAGTAAACTAAATCGCATACGGGCATACGTTAAGGGTAAGGGGAGTCTGTGGGAGCCTTGGGAAACATAGGCCAAATTTAAGTTGGTAATTGACAGGTGTTACGTGATAGGGGGTGTTTGGGGGGAGGGGTGAAGGGAGGGGTAGGAGCCCCCCCTTCTTCGCCCCCCCTTGGCCTCGACTCCCTCCCCTCCTGTCTACCTGTCTGTCTGTCTGTCTGTCTGTCTCACACACACACACACACACACACACACACACACACACATCCTCCCTCACTCCCCTCCACCTCTCTTTCTCCTCCCTCTTCCCCTCCTTTCCTCCCCCTCCCTCTCTCTCTCTCTCTCTCTCTCACCTCCAAAAATTTCCTCTTCTTTCTTTAACCCCCCCCTTTCTCTCTCTCTCTCTCTCTCTCTCTCTCTCTCTCTTCCCTCCAGCCTCTCTTCACCCTACTCCCCTCTCCCTCACTCTCTTTTTCTCTCTCTAACTCTTTTTTCTCTCTCTCTACTCCTCCGTCTGTCTCACTCTCTTCCCCCTTAAGGCTTATGTAAATATTGATAGGCGTGTCTCGCTCACTTTATGCACTGAGAGAGAGAGAGAGAGAGAGAGAGAGAGAGAGAGAGATGCTATGCTGCTCGTCTCTCTCTCTGTCGTTCTGTCTGTCTCTCTGTCTTTCTCACCATCACCTCAGTCTGCCTCTCCCTACACTTCACTCCTTTCATCTCTTCCTCTCAGACATTCCTCCCCCCTCTCTCACTCTCCCTCACACACACACACACACACACACACACACACACACACACACCAAAGCCTTCTTGAATGATGTCAGTGTATTGACGGTATCCTGCATATAGCTCCCTTTCTCGAGTTGTAGTGCGTTGTGATAAGATTTCTCCTTTGTAATTTAAGGATGATTTTCCAGATATATATGATGGCGCATCTTTCTCTCCGTCTTTCTAAGGAGGACGGCTTCAGGTGCTTCAATCTCTGCCTGTATTTTAGATGTGAATGTTCTCTGCAACGCTTAACCTGCCCGATGCTAACGGGGTCCCACAACTGGCTGCAGTATTCCATGATGGGTAAAACTATTGCGCTATACAGCCAGCATCGCATCTGGTTCCCGAGTCTTGAATGCACGGAGAATCCAACCCACCCGTTGTCTTGCCGTAGAGACCATTTCGTACATTTGTAGTTCGAATCTGGCATCGTTACTCCTAATGGTTCCTAAATCTTCCGTATTCCTGTGACAGCTGATGGTCTCGTTCTCTGGGCTTCTGTACTCGTAGTTGATCACGTCAGCTTCGGGTGTCGGTACCGAAGCATCTCAAAGTTGCTGGTGTTAAATTCCATGCTGTTGTTCTCCGCCCATTCAAACATCGACTTAAGGTCTTCTTGCATTTTGGTACAGTGTTGTTCATTCGATATTTTGGCTAACAGTCTAGTGTCATCCGCGAATGAACTTGCTCTGCATATTTCATAACTTGGTCTATATCAATGACATGTATGAGGAAAATCACGGGGCCTATAGCAAAGCCCCGCACCACTCCACTGAGCCCCTCAGTACTGTAAGACTGAACTCCTTCCACGATTACTGACTGGTCCCTGTCACTGAAAAAATTATTATACCATTCCTATGTCTTTCCTTGGATCCCCATTCGGTAGAGCTTGCTTAGCCGTGTTTGCTGATTCACCTTATCAAATGCCTTGGAGAAATGCAGGTAAATAACATCCACTCCATGTTCAGATTCTAGATATCTCAGTATTTCAAGGTGATGCTGTAAGAGTTGTGGAAGACACGACCGGCCTTGTCGAAATCCGTGTTGCTGATTGTTATGAAGTGAATTGTTCTCCATTAACGTCGATAGCTTTTTAACTATAATCCTATCAAATATTTTTATAACATGTGACGCTAAGGCCACCAGTCTGTAATTCTTCGAGTGCAGTCTGTTACCTCCTTTATATATAGGTGAAATGATGCCAACTCTAACGTATGGAAGTGAAGCTTGGACGTTGTTGGAAGGACACAAGTCAAGAGTGAGAGCAGTGGGAATGAGTTATTTAAGAGGAGCCTGTGGAGTCACATGGAAAGACAGGCTGACAAATGAGGATATAAAGGAGCGTTGTGGTGTTGATGTGGATGTGATAGGAAGCGTTAGGAGGAACACACTGAGGTGGTTCGGCCATGTGGAGAGGATGGAGGGTGAAAGACTGACGAAGAGAGTGTATGTAAGTGAGGTGGAAGGGGGGAGAGGGAGGGGGAGGCCGAGGATGAGATGGAGGGATGGGGTGGAGAGGTATATGAGAGAGGGGGGTGTGAGTTGGGAGCAGGGCAGTGAAATGGCGGGGGACAGGGCGACGTGGAGGCGATTTGTTTGTGGCCACCCCTGGCAGTGAGATAGCACCCGCGCACTTCTTCAGTAGGGCAGCAGGCAGGTTATCAGGGCCCGCTGCTGCATACATACTGATTTCTGAAATGACCTGCTTAGTGTCAGGCGAGTCGATATCAGTGTCCCCGAGTGTATTATCATTATGCCTCTCCTGTTCGTTTGATTCTCTGGCCTGGTCACACACACACACACACACACACACACACACACACACACACACACACGTCTCCAAAGGTCTAGGTGGGTAAATTTCGATTAATTGGGGGGAGGAGGAGGAGGTGAAGGAGAAGGAAGGAGGAGGAGGAGGAGGAGGAGGAGGAGGAGGAGGAGGAGGAGGAGGAGGAGGAGGAGGAGGTGAGGGAGAGAGAGAGCGAGAGAGAAATAGGTGAGGTATAAATTAAGAGAGAGGATGAAAGCAGGGTAGAGTGAGAGAGAGAGAGAGAGAGAGAGAGAGAGAGAGAGAGAGAGAGAGAGAAACAGACAGACAGACAGACAGACAGAATGCTGGAAAGGGGAACTGAAAAAGAAAATATATTGAGAGGGGAAACTCAAAAAAAAATGGTTAGATTGAATATTGACAAGGAAGAACACGGAGGAGAGAGAGAGAGAGAGAGAGAGAGAGAGAGAGAGAGAGAGAGAGAGAGAGAGAGAGAGAGAGAGAGAAGGAAGGAGGTCAAGGAAGAGAGCAAGACTGAAAAGAGAGGAGTCAGGAGGAAGTAAAGAGGAGGAGGAGGAAGAGGAAGGAGGGAAAAGAGAGGAGGAAGTGTAATGAGGAAGAGAGAGGAAGACAGGTACGTGGAAGGTAAGAAGAAAGACAGGAATGAAGAAGAATGTGAAGAAGAAGAAGGAGAAGAAAAGGATGAGGATGAGGATGAGGAGGAGGAGGAGGAAGAGGAGGAGGAAGTGGAGAAGGATAATAATAATAATAATAATAATAATAATAATAATAATAATAAAATATATCTATATATATCTCTACCTATCTATCTATTTATCTATCTATATGGAGCCTCTGTGGTACAGTGGTCAAGAGTGCGTTTTCGTACACTGGAGAACGAGGGTTCGCGCCCCGCCAGGGTAATAAACTTTGGGAGCGTTCTTCTGGCCACGTACTGCATTGGCGGACACAAGGGGTGCTGTGGTTGAACCAGTGTCGCATACTATAAAGTATGCTTGCACCCAGTCGGCTTGCGCGGGCCGATTACACTTGGTTCACAGACTACACACACATCCAAAGCCACTACAACACTACAATTACACTTACAAGCACTGCTCACCCTACATACAATTACACTTACAAGCACTTCACACCCTACATACAATCTCTACCAGACAACCTAAGCCACTTGGTAGAGATACATTGGCTGTATCGTCCCCACTTCGGTAGGGATAGGCCGGTCCTGCAGTGGGTACTCAAACGGCTGATGATGATGATATATAGATAGATAGATAGATAGATATAGAGAGAAAGAGAGAAGGAGGAAGTGTTAAGAAGAATAATATATGCAGAAGGAAGTGAAGGAGACACATTGATTTCCTTCATTAAGCTGACGTCATTTTGGCCAGAGAAGGAAGGAAGGAAGGAAGGAAGGAAAGAAGGAAGGAAGGAAGGAAGGATGGATGGAAGAAAGGAAGGAAGGAAGGAAGGAAGGAAGGATGGATGGATGGATGGATGGATGGAAGGAAGGAAGGAAGGAAGGAAGGAAGGAAGGAAGGTGTGTGGGCAAACTTGAAAGATCGCGAAGAATGTGTGTGAGTTGAGACGCGAAGGAAGAGAGAGAGAGAGAGAGAGAGAGAGAGAGAGAGAGAGAGAGAGACAGAGACAGAGAATGTGTGTGTGTGTGTGTGTGTGTGTGTGTGTGTGTGTGTGTGTGTGTGTGTGTGTGTGTGTGTGTGTGTGTGTGTGTAAAAGACTACAGACAGGAAGAGAGAGAAAGGGAAGGATGGTAAAAGAGGGAAGTGAGCGAGTGAGAGAGTTTTTATTGTGCAAGAGAGAGAGAGAGAGAGAGAGAGATTGTAAACTGAGCCTTGTATAAGAAAGACCATAGTAGTAGTAGTAGTAGTAGTAGTGGTGGTAGTTGTGGTATTGTGGTAGTTGTAGTAGTTCCTTTTCCTCTCTACTTCCT
>NC_137036.1:13741311-13748811 GCF_032717465.1 Coenobita brevimanus
CCACCACAACCCCCCTTCACCACCACCACAGCCACCCCCCTCACCACCACAATCCCCCCCCCCTCGTCGATCAACTCTCGTCTTTAACTATGAAATCGCTAAACTTCCGCTACTAAGGGCTGATTTTTAGCGGCGGAAATAATTAGCTAAACCAAAGTCGCTAAGTTTCCCTTCGCCGCGAATTTTATCTCCTCGCTAATTTCGCTCCCATCAAAGTCGATTACCTGGCCAGAAAAAAGGCAGGTGAGAGAGAGAGAGAGAGAGAGAGAGAGAGAGAGGGAGAGAGAGAGAGAGAGAGAGAGAGAGAGAGTGAGAGAGAGAGAGAGAGAGAGAGAGAGAGAGAGAGAGAGAGAGAGAGGATTGATCTGTGTGCTTGTGTGTTTGTGTTTGCGTGACTGTGTGCATCTGCCTCCCCCCCCCTCTCTCCCTCTCTTTCTGTGTGTGCGTGTGGGGGGAACTTGATGTGTGTGTGTGTGTGTGTGTGTGTGTGTGTGTGTGTGTGTGTGTGTGTGTGCCTATCTCCCTCCTATCTCCTCTTCATCTCCCTAAATCACGAAGAGACACGAGACAAGAGATAAGAGGAAGCAAGATTTACACGCTAAGAGAGATTCGATACTCTCATTTCCGTGCATCATTTCCTCTTGGGTGTAGAAGGAAGGAAATGAAAGATGTATGAGCGTGTAAGTGTGGAAAGACTGAGTACACTTATTTCTGTTCATTTTCAGCCTTTGTTTCCTTTTTCCTTTGTTCCGTCGACCAGGTGTTTAATCGACTTACTCTCACCTGTTGATTTTACCTCATCCTACCTGGCATCACTATACTCTACCTCTACCCCACTGCACCCCACCCAACCCCCACTATTACCCCACTGCACCCCACCCAACCCCACCATTACCCCACTGCACCCCACTCAACCCCACCATTACCCCACTCAACCCCACCATTACCCCACTGCACCCCACCCAACCCCACTGCACCCCACCATTACCCCACTGCACCCCACCATTACCCCACTGCACCCCACCATTACCCCACTGCACCCCACCATTACCCCACTACACCCCACCATTACCCCACTGCACCCCACCATTACCCCACTGCACCCCACCCAACCCCACTGCACCCCACCATTACCCCACTGCACCCCACCATTACCCCACTGCACCCCACCCTACCCCACTTCACCCCACCATTACCCCACTGCACCCCACCATTACCCCACTGCACCCCACCCAACCCCACTGCACCCCACCATTACCCCACTGCACCCCACCATTACCCCACTACACCCCACCATTACCCCACTGCACCCCACCAGTACCCCACTGCACCCCACCATTACCCCACTGCACCCCACCATTACCCCACTGCACCCCACACAATCCCACCATTACCCCACTGCACCCCACCCAACACCACTGCACCCCACCCAACCCCACCATTACCCCACACACCCCACCCAACCCTATCATTACCCCCACTGCCCCTCACCCAACCCCACTTCACCCCACCATTACCCCACTGAACCCCACCCAACCCCACTGCACCCCACCCAACCCCACCAATACCCCACTGCACCCCACCATTACCCCACTGCACCCCACCCAACCCCACCATTACCCCACACAACCCCACCATTACCTCACTGCACCCCACACAACCCCACCATTACCCCACTGCACCCCACCATTACCCCACTACACCCCACCCAACCCCACCATTACCCCACTGCACCCCACACAACCCCACTGCACCCCACCCAACCCCACCAATACCCCACTGCACCCCACCCAACCCCACCATTACCCCACTGCACCCCACCCAACCCCACCATTACCCCACTGCACCCCACCCAACCCCACCATTACCCCACTGCACCCCACCATTACCCCACTGCACCCCACCCAACCCCACCATTACCTCACTGCACCCCACCATCATCCCACTACACCCCACCCAACCCCACCATTACCCCATTGCACCCCACCCAACCCCACTGCACCCCACCCAACCCCACTTCTCCCCAACCGAACCCCACATTACCCCCACTGCACCCCACCCAACCCCACCATTACCCCACTGCACCCCACCCAACCCACCATTACCCCACTGCACCTCACCCAACCCCACTGCACCCCACCCAACCCCACCATTACCCCACTGCACCCCACCCAACCCCACCATTACCCCACTGCACCCCACCCAACCCCACTGCACCCCACCCAACCCCACCATTACCCCACTGCAGCCCACCCAACCCCACTGCACCCTACCCAACCCCACCATTACCCCACTGCACCCCACCCAACCCCACCATTACCCCATTGCACCCCACCCAACCCCACCATTACCCCACCCAACCCCACTGCATCCCACCCAACCCCACTGCACCCCACCCAACCCCACTATTACCCCACTGCACCCCACACACCCCACCCAACCCAATCATACTCTACCCTGGGCCTCCACTTTCTCCTCTTCCACCTCCTTCCACTCCTATATCTCCCAGTTCTTAAGTCCCCCTCCACCTCCACCTCCTCCTCCTCCACCTCCTCCTTCACCTCCTCCTTCGTCCACTCTTGAGCGAATAGTCAAACTTGGAGTATTTCCTTGAACATAAAACTTGGGATTTTCAGTTCCTCAAGTGGATTCCATTTTACTGCCATAATTCAGTCTTTACAGAGCTGTCAGTCCGCCTCACAGTGCACGATATTAACAAAGACCCTCCTGCCTTGCCCTGCCTTACCCTGCATTACCCTGCCTCGCCCTGTCTTACCCTGCCTCGCCCTGTCTTGCTCTGTCTGCCTGCTGCCTGACTCATTCTGCCTTCCTGCCCCCGCCCTGCCTGACTGCTGTGCCCTACCTTCCCAGCTCTTCCTTTCCCTGCCTGACGCTGCCTCACTGCCTTATCCTGTGCCATTCTGCTTTCCTGCCTCACTTTGCCTCTCCCTGCCTGCCTGCTGGTCTTCTTGTCTCGTCCTACCTCACCTGGTCACACCGTGCGTGCCTCGCCCTGTTTCATCCAACCTGCCTCACCCTACCTCACTAACCCTATTTCTCTGCCTGGCTTCCTTCCTCACCCAGCCTCACTCAACCCTCCTTCCTGCCTCACCCTTCCACCCTGCCTCACCCCTCCTGCCTGCCTGACCCTGCCTCATCACAACACACTCCCCTCCCATCATTTTTAAGGCAGGCTGATATTTGGCGTTTGTGTCTCTCAGATCTTTAATGGTGACAAGGGCGGACGCTGGTGACCCATTTGGCGTTGATAGAGCGTTGATAGAGAGAGAGAGAGAGAGAGAGAGAGAGAGAGAGAGAGAGAGAGAGAGAGAGACTGCCAGGTGAGAGAGAAATATAGCCAAAATCTCTATACCCACCCGTTAGTGTAGTGTCCAAATCAAAGGGCACCAGGAAGTAAGAAGAAAGAAAGAAAGATAGAAAGAAAGAAAGAGAAGAGAATTAATCAGAGTGTATCAAAAATAATTAGGTAAACAGAGGAAAAATCAAAGTGCACCAGAAAACCAAAAAATATAATTAGAATGCACTTACAAATTAGGTTCCAAAATAATATAATCAGATTACACTAGAAGGTCAAAAAGGTAATCACAGAAACTCAAAAAATCTAATTACAGTGCACCAGAATATATATATAAAAAGATATAATTAGAATGTACGAAGAGTCTATCTAGCTATCTATTGCCAGACGCCATAATCCCGTAAGGGGTGGCCATTTGACTTTGAGTTAGTTGTTTTACGGGGAGGGGCACTGACCCTCCACCAACCCACTTGTTGACACGTAGGGAGCACGTATGGTTTGGTTATATAGTTACCACCCAGCGTTGTAAATGGTCTCTACCCTCCACCAACCCACTTGTTGACACGTAGGGAGCACGTATGGTTTGGTTATATGGTTACCACCCAGCGTTGTAAATGGTTTCTACCCTCCACCAACCCACTTGCTGACACGTAGGGAGCACGTATGGTTTGGTTATATGGTTACCACCCAGCGTTGTAAATGGTTTCCTGGCTTACAGGAAACCATTAGGCTTGTCACTCAATGTAAAGCCACCTGTAAAGGAAAGAAAAGCAATAAGAAGTGACAGGAAAGATGGGAGAAATAGGAAGAGAGGAGGACAGGCACAGAAAAAGAATAATAGAGACCAAGGAAGAAGTAGGCAGCACTACATCAAGTGAGTGGATGATGATCGCCACCACCTACCACCACCAAAAGTCGATGGGTTAAAAAAAAAAAAAGAAAAAAAAAAAGAATGCACTAGAAAGTCGGAACATAAAAGAATATATCATCAGAGTGAACTAGAAAATCTGAAAGTCCAAAAAAATCCAATGACAGTGCACTAGAAAGTCGGTACGTCCACAAAAATCAAACAAGAAGCAGTGGCAAGGCCCAGCAAACCCGTCCCCGGCAGTCATTTTAGTGCTGAGGTATAAACACAACAGGATATCTAGTCAAAGATGTCACATATCAAATTTGGAGTAAATCGGGTGAAAATTGACGATTTTATGCCCATTTGAAATTTTAGGCCCGACCCACCTGACACTGACCCCCCTACCACTAACTGGGGGTGACCCCCCTGATGTAATGAGGCATGTTATAGGACCCACCTGACACTGACCCCCCTACCACTAACTGGGGGTGACCCCCCTGATGTAATGAGGCATGTTATAGGACCCACCTGACACTGACCCCCTACCGCTAACTGGGGGTGACCCCCCTGATGTAATGAGGCATGTTATAGGACCCACCTGACACTGACCCCCCTACCACTAACTGGGGGTGACCCCCCTGATGTAATGAGGCATGTTATAGGACCCACCTGACACTGACCCCCCTACCGCTAACTGGGGGTGACCCCCCTGATGTAATGAGGCATGTTATAGGACCCACCTGACACTGACCCCCCTACCACTAACTGGGGGGTGACCCCCCTGATGTAATGAGGCATGTTATAGGACCCACCTGACACTGACCCCCCTACCGCTAACTGGGGGGTGACCCCCCTGATGTAATGAGGCATGTTATAGGACCCACCTGACACTGACCCCCCTACCGCTAACTGGGGTGTGACCCCCTGATGTAATGAGGCATGTTATAGGACCCACCTGACACTGACCCCCTACCACTAACTGGGGGTGACCCCCTGATGTAATGAGGCATGTTATAGGACCCACCTGACACTGACCCCCTACCGCTAACTGGGGGTGACCCCCTGATGTAATGAGGCATGTTATAGGACCCACCTGACACTGACCCCCCTACCACTAACTGGGGGTGACCCCCTGATGTAATGAGGCATGTTATAGGACCCACCTGACACTGACCCCCTACCGCTAACTGGGGGTGACCCCCTGATGTATTGAGGCATGTTATAGGACCCACCTGACACTGACCCCCCTACCGCTAACTGGGGGTGAACCCCCTGATGTAATGAGGCATGTTATAGGACCCACCTGACACTGACCCCCCTACCGCTCACTGGGGTGACCCCCTGATGTAATGAGGCATGTTATAGGACCCACCTGACACTGACCCCCTACCACTAACTGGGGGTGACCCCCTGATGTAATGAGGCATGTTATAGGACCCACCTGACACTGACCCCCTACCGCTAACTGGGGGTGACCCCCTGATGTAATGAGGCATGTTATAGGACCCACCTGACACTGACCCCCTACCGCTAACTGGGGGTGACCCCCTGATGTAATGAGGCATGTTATAGGACCCACCTGACACTGACCCCCCTACCGCTAACTGGGGGGTGACCCCCTGATGTAATGAGGCATGTTATAGGACCCACCTGACACTGACCCCCCTACCGCTAACTGGTGGGTGACCCCCCTGATGTAATGAGGCATGTTATAGGACCCACCTGACACTGACCCCCCTACCGCTAACTGGGGGGTGACCCCCCTGATGTAATGAGGCATGTTATAGGACCCACCTGACACTGACCCCCCTACCGCTAACTGGGGGGTGACCCCCTGATGTAATGAGGCATGTTATAGGACCCACCTGACACTGACCCCCCTACCGCTAACTGGGGGGTGACCCCCCTGATGTAATGAGGCATGTTATAGGATGCAGATTTGAAAGATGCACCTTTAGGTTTGGGTTTCATGTCAGTATGACGAACTGGAAAGGAGTTATGGCGATTTTTTTTTTTTTTTTTTTTTTTTACATTTTTTGGGCCTACAGCCTGGGCCTTGACCCAGTTTGGCCCAAAATTTAATCAGGTGATCAGAAGGTCATAGCCCATCATCCCTGTAATTTTAGTCAAAATCGCACCAGGAGTTCTCGCGTAAAGTTGTTAACAGACGGACAGACAGACAGACAAACCGAGTGAAAACAATACCCGTCCCCCACCTGTCAGTGCAGAGTTGCCAAATCAGAGTGCGCTGGAGGCTGATGGCGAGGTTATCCCAAGGGACACGGGTTCGAGTACCGGCTGGGGCAGGGAATGAGATACACATAAACCTCTTCCCTGATCAATCAATCATTTCAATCAATCATTTCCTCTTCCCTGATATCAAACTGATTTTACAGGATGTATATAAAATGGTAATTATTTACTAAACAGGGGAGCCGATTCCACCAACATTATGACAGACTTATTATTTCAAGGAACGTAATTTTGGTACATATGCAACACGGTCGACTGCAGGATGGTGAGTGCAGGAAGTGATTGGGAAAAGACAAAATACACCTGGTTTCTTTTTAATGTCTCAGGGAACGGCCACGTCGCCCAGGTCATATCAACTATCTCTCTGACTGACCTCGCTGTTTACACACCATCTCTCCGATTGGACGCGTCGGTGTATTGATATGTGCAAGAGAAAATACTATCGATAACTTAGCCACTTAACCAAACCTAATCTAATTTGTCCTAAGCTCAAGGAAGCCGCCTAGACCCTCCATACTTTCAACCCTAACCTAACGTAGCCAAATCAAACCCTTTTCTGTCCCAACTCTCTAATGCAAGAGTTAACCGTTACTCCCAGTCCTTCATTTATGCAACAGGTCAGCTCTGGAACTGTCTCCCTCTGTCTGTATTTCCTGCTGCCTATGATCTCCAGTCTTTCAAACGCAGTGTGTCCAGGCATCTCGAAATGATCGGATCTTGAATTGGGCTCTCTCTTGTATTTTGTTTTTCTCTTGGAAGGAACAGTTTTGCGGGCTCGTGGCCTTTGGTTCCTTCTTCCTCACATAAAAAAAAAACCTAACCTAATTCATACTAACCAAACCAAACTCCCCGAAATTGGGATTGCCACGAAATATTACACTGAAGATCCAAAGACCATCAGGGCAAAATTGAAATTGGTAGGACCCTGAACTACCAGAAATTAAAAAAAAAAGCAAAAGGAAGTTACATTGAGGATCCTGGACACCTCATTTGAAATTTGCGCCAAGAGTAATACGTGCATCTCCAGCATTTGACATCCAGCTTTCAAATTCAAAACCGCGCATTAGGAAGGGTCGATATG
>NC_137036.1:13751311-13753811 GCF_032717465.1 Coenobita brevimanus
ATTTGTCTATCTATCTAGCTATCTATCTATCTATCTACAAGAGTTTACAGCAATTTACAGAGAAGTTAAACCAATACTGATAAGAAAAGTGATAAGGTAATAGAGGCAGGTAAAGGAAAGGATGTGGATGTGATAGGAAGCGTTAGGAGAAACACACTGAGGTGGTTTGGCCATGTGGAGAGGATGGAGAGTGAGAGACTGACGAGGAGAGTGTATGTGAGTGAGGTGGAGGGGGGGAGAGGGACGGGGAGGCCAAGGATGAGATGGAGGGATGGAGTGGAGAGGTGTATGAGAGAGGGGGTGTGTGAGCTGGGAGCAGGGCAGTGAAATGGCGGGGGACAGGGCGACATGGAGGCGATGTGTTTGCGGCCACCCCCTTACTGGATTAAGGCGTCTGACAATAGATAGATAGATAGAAGGAAAGTCAGCAGATAAAACACACTCTTAGGCTACTTACTTAAAAACACAAGAGGTGAAGAGTGGTGTAATGGCTGACTAGAGACGGCTTATCCTGCACCGTCAGTAGAGATTCGACCAGAGAGGGAGCTTCGCCTAGTTCGAGCGAGAAGTCGAACCAGATGGGGTGGTTAGACTGCATGAATATTTACGTCTGGCGCTACAGGATGGTTTGGCTAAGGAAGGAAGGGAATGGGATAGTTATTCGGTCCATCCTGCACCGTCAGTAGAGATTCGACTAGAGGGAGGTTTGACTGGTTCGAGCGAAAGAGGAGGAGTCGAAGCAGATGGGGTGGTTAGACTGCATGAATGTTTACGTTTGGCGCTATAGGTAAAGGAATATCTGTCTATCTATCTACCTATCTATCTATCTGTCTGTCTATCTATCTACCTATCTATCTATCCGTCTGTCTATCTATCTATCTATAATTATGACCACTTCCTCTAACTTGGCCTAAAATTGCCATCTCTCCATCTTGTGTTCATAGTTGTGGCAATGGACATTTACTGAGCCTCTTCCACTTCCTCCTCTTCCTCTTCCTCTTCCTCCTCCTCTTCCTCTTCTTCCATGGGCAATAAAGGACGATTTTATTCAGCTTACAGACGATTACTGTGGCTTCTTCTCATCTTCTTCCTCCCCCTCTTCCTCTTCCTCTTCCTCCTCCTCCCCCTTCTCTTCCCCGGGCAATAAAGGACGGTTTTTCTCAGCTCACGGACGATTTACTTAACCCCTTCTCTCTAGCGATTTAGTCCCGTGTTTTGACGTCAAGAGTGAGGGGTAATGCGATTCAGTGTGTCATTTTCGGGGGTACTGAAGCCTGTCAGAGGGGAAATGAGGGGAGGGGAGGGGAGGGAGGGGAAAGGGAGGAGAGGGGAGGGGAGGGGAAAGGGGAGGGGAGGGAGGGGAAAGGGAGGTGAGGGAAGGGGAAGGAAGGGGAGGGGAGAGGAAATGAAAGGATGAAGAGAAAGGAGAGAGATGAGGGGAGGAGGAGGGAGGGGAGAAGGGAGGAGGAGGTGAGGGGGTAAGAGGGGGATGAGGGAGGGAGGGAGAGGGAGGGGAAGGGGGGGTCTTTCCTTACTTCCCTCCCCTCTCTCTCTCTATCTCTCTCTCACTTCTTGTATCCTTGCTTCCATTTTTCTCTCACTTTTTAACACTCTTCTCGTCAGTCTCAACTCCTTTCTCTCTCTCTCTCTCTACCACCATATTCTAGCATTAAACACACACACACACACACACACACACACACACACACACACACACACACGCAACAAGCACCACCATCCGCTCAAACACCCACACTTGGCCTAAAATTGCCATCTCTCCATCTTGCACGCTGAGTTGTAGCAATAGATTAGCACTAGAATATGATGCTAGTCACGAGGAAGTGCTGTGGAAGGATGTAGAGTCATAGTATTGTCTTTTTCCGTCCATAGGAGACGTGGAATAAGCTGCAAAAGGGCGAAAATCTGGGCCAAGTTAAGGTGAAAGGAGTATAGATAACTGAATCTACTTGTACCTAGCTCTTCAGACTAACGACGTGAGAGAGAGAGAGAGAGAGAGAGAGAGAGAGAGAGAGAGAGAGAGAGAGAGTTGGGTAAGGTTGACATGTGTATTTGTGTAGGCATGTGTGTGTGAGTGAGTGTGTGGTGAGGGGATTGATGTGTGTGTGTGTGTGTGTGTGTGTGTGTGTGTGTGTGTGTGTGTGTGTGTGTGTGTGTGTGTGTGTGTGTGTGTAGTTTATACCCTTCGATATGAATGCCATATCTTTTTCACTTTACACCCTGTATGTGTGTATATATATATGTACGAATATATACCCCTGTACGTATGTGCGTGTGCGTGCGTGCTACTGGATATTACGTGCATACCGCAATATTTTCTCTGCTAACGGCTTTCCCTATCATCAACGGTTCGTTATTGAGGTAACGGATAGCAAACTTTCCCATAAAACTTAATATATAATCATTTTTCTCCTTTATTTCCGCTCACATTTTATATTTTGATGAATTTAATATATTCTCAGTATAATTTGGCTTTAGTTTC
>NC_137036.1:13758811-13766311 GCF_032717465.1 Coenobita brevimanus
CCTTAAAACACCTGTCCTACCTGATCAATTAAGCTACAGGTGTATCAGGGAAGGTCATGAGTAAATAGTTCGTTGATACTTCTCTCCCGGTGTGGTAATGAAAGGTGTACAGGAAGAATTCTTACCTGTCCTACCTGATCAATTAAGCTACAGGTGTATCAGGTAAGGTCATGAGTGAATAGTTCGCTGATACTTCTCTCCCGGTGTGGTAATGAAAGGTGTACAGGAAGTATTTTTATGTGACGGGAATAGGAAGTAGACAGCAAGACAGGATGAGAAGGAAAGGTGCTATCTGTCGCTTAGGGAGGAGTGAGAAACAGAGAAGGCAGGGAACGAAGCAAGCAAAGAATTGTAACCAGACTTTAACTTATGGTCTTTCCTTCTTTCCTGCCCACCGTTTTCCTGACTGTCTATGAGCGTTGAAAGTACTCGTATAATTTGCTTCTCTTTTCCACTACCATACACTAACCTACCACACTAACCTACCACCACGACCTCTCCATAGTGGTAGTTGGGTAAAAATGGAAGACGTGCATAAAAGTGATCCTGACCTCCTTTCTTTTGAGGTCTCTGTCACCCTCTCCTGCTACCACGGTCTCGCCATCATCTTGCACTCACAGCATCACAAGTTGGGCATAAACTGGTGTGTGAAGGACTCTCTAACAAACACATCCTTTCTTAGCATTTAAAACAGCGAAACAAAACAACCGCTTGAATTTTACGTCACTCCTACCACTACTAACTCGCCATCTTATGCACCGAGTCCAAGCAGTACTGTCACATACGTTCGAAGTCTACAAGCATCCTTCGTTAAAATATATCCTTCGGGGCCTTTTTGGCAGTGTAGCTAAATATTTGAGCTTCCACCCATCCCCCTTACCACCACCACGATCTCACCACACACCCACTCACAGGAGGAGGCGTTCGACACATGAATAGTCAATGTCACTGTACCTCTTTGCTCTCCTTTACAAATCCTTCTTACTTGGTCTATCTGTTACCTTTTGTTTTTTCTTGGAGGGAAAAATCTGCAAGTTGTGGCCTTTGGTTCCTTCTTCCTTGCACTAAAAAAAGAGACTGACGAGGAGAGTGTATGTGAGAGAGGTGGAAAGGGGGAGAGGGAGGGGGAGGCCAAGGATGAGATGGAGGGATGGAGTGGGGAGGTATATGAGAGAGGGGTGTGAGCTGGTAGCAGGGCAGTGATATGGCGGGGGACAGGGCGACATGAAGGCGATTTGTTTGTGGCCACCCCTTACGGGATTAAGGCGTCTGGCAATAGATAGATAGAAAGATAAATAAAAAAAGTATTGGGGGTTGCACTGAATGGTAAATAATCTAAATCAAAGAAAAACTTCCACTCTAATATAACACACCACGATCCCCCTTCCTTTATACTCAGTTGAAGAGGCTTGGACTCCTTAGCTAGTGGAGTTCTAAGCGTCCCTCTCCCTGTTTCTCTCCACCTCCCCTCTCTCTCCCTCTCCCTCTCTTGGCCAAACACTGATAAACAAAACCCACACACACACACACACACACACACACACACGCGGCAGGCCAGGACAGACGGTGTTTCCAGGTCTCTGGTAATGCCATTCAGCTTGCGATGATTGGTTTTAAGAGCCTGGCCTCCCGCTCCTACCCTGAGCTCCAGTTTACACGCCCCGGGCCTCGCATTGCAGCCGCTACGAATTCCAACCCGAGCGCAGGTGAGGGACTTTGTAAATATTTGAGACTAACTCTGATATTCGAGCCTGCAATTTAACCTGATGGCTTGTGAGGGCAGCGGGGCCGGGGTCGGTACGAGGGCCGAGGCTACGAGGCCCAAGTTTCCCCATAAGACTGGGAACATGTACACAATTTGCTGCTGAGGCTGGGTACTTAGCTTGGAAAATACACACTAGTCAATAACACAAACACAGATAAAACTATATATATTTTTTAGCCATATTGCATTTTCATTTCTAGTTTTTTTTTACGCAGCAATTCAAATATTTCAAAGTTTCTCATAGCTTCCCCATAAGGCTGAGAACATGTACACAATATGCTGCTGAGGCTGGGTACTTAGCTTGGAAAATACACACGAGTAAATCAGCCAACAATATTTTAAATTAATCTTTCTTTTACCAATATTTCAAGGATAATTTTTGATCTTTGTGGACGCGTTTACTGCTAAATTTCCTCATCGGGCAGAGAACAGGGACACAGTTTCCTGATAAGGCTGGGTACATCGCCTGATAAATACACACACGAGTAAATCACACAAAGATAATTATAACTAATCTCTTTTTACCCAACAGGAAGAGAACAGTAATAGTCATAAGCAATATTTTCCTCACAATCTTCCTCTAGCATTGTGTCTTGCCTTCCATAATTCTTCTTTTTAGACATCTTGTACACAGACAAACAAACACACACGGATGAATACATAACCTACTTCCAAATTAAGTAGATTGGAAGGCGCTGAATCTCTCATTAGCTATTACTGCCTGGGAATATTCGTACCTACACACTGTACCCCTTTCACCTTAGCTTGGCCTAGTTTTTCGTCCTAAAACAGCTAATTTCAAGTAGGTACGTGGCGGAAAGAGATGACACTAAGGCTCAACATCCTTCCAATAGCACTTCTTCGTGACTAGCACCCATATTTTAGCGCTAATATGGTGTTAGAAAGTTGCAGTTACAATGGAGAGAGGACAATTTTAGGCCAAGTTAGCGTATAAATGGCACAGCACTCATAAATCACTCAAATCATGCACAGAGACGAGGCAGATGTAAACACACAACTCCCTCATCATTTTCCCATCCATATCTCAAGGCGGAACTAATATGTGTGTTTGTGACGTTTGAGAGATGGCAATTTTAGACAAAGTTAGCTTAAAAATGGCACAGCACTCGTAAATCTAGCACAGAGAGGAGGAAATGAGAACACACAACTCTCTCACCATGTTCCCATCCATACCTCGAGGCGGAGTTCCATGTGTGTCTTTGTAGATAGACCAAGTTAGCTTAGAAATGGAACTGCACTCGTAAATCTAGCACAGAGACGAGGAAATGGAAATTCACAACGCCCTCATCATGTTCCCATCCATACCTCAAGGCGGATTCCACGTATCTTTATTTTTGCGAGGCCTTAGTCAGCTGCGAGAGGCCAGACATAGCCGTGGGTTGGATGAAACTAGAGGCTGGAATGGTCTTTGCTGATGGCTGGTGGAATTGGGAGTGTGGCGGGTTGGTCTGGGATGCGGTCATTGGTGCGGCCTGGTGCGGTCATTGCTCGTGCGGTAGTTGTGAGGGGCCGACCGCATCTCCATGTATGTTGCTCCTATACTTCACCTCTCTTGTTACGATGGGAGAGAGAGGAAGGGGGAGACCGAGGATGAGATGGTGGGATGGAGAAGAGAGGTATATGAGAGAGGGGTGTAAGGTGGGGGTATGGAGAGTAAGACTAACTAGAAGAGTGTATTTGAGCGAGGTGGAAGGGGGGAGAAGGAAGGGGAGACCGAGGATGAAATGGAGGGATGGAGTGGAGAGGTATAAGAGAGAGGGGTGTGTAAGCAGGGGGGATGGGGAATAAGAGACTAACTAGGAGAGTATGTGAGTTAGGTGGAGAGGGGAGAGGGTGAGATGGAGGGATGGAGTAGAGAAGTATATGAGGGAGGGGTGTGTAAGGTGGGGGGATGGGGATTGAGAGACTAAGTAGAAGAGTGTATGTGAGTGAGATGGAGGGGGAGAGGGAGGGGGAGGCCGAGGATGAGGTGGAGGGAGGGAGCAGAGATGTATAGAAGAAAGTGGGGTGTTAGTTTGAGGAAAGCAGTGCCCTTTGCAATTTTATAAAGGGAAAGAAATGAATATCAACGAGGGAGGGGGAGGGTCGAATCCCAGGTGTACCAAACTCTATAAACTGATCCAGGCGAAGGTCTACCCCTGTGCAAAAATTCCGTGCCCCAAGCCTCCTCCCCTCGCTGTCTGTATATCTCTCCCCCTTTCGCTGTCTGTCTGTCTATCTCTCCCCCTCTGTCTGTGTGTCTGTCTCTCCTCTCTCTAGTCATTAGGGGTGCCATCTTACCTGAAACGCGGCCGGGGTAAACCAGCACTCAGAATTTCGTGTTTCAAGAATAAATACGATAACCTTAACTTTCTCTCTTCCTGCGTGATCCCCTTCTGGCCCACTGCTTGACATCTTGAAGTGAACGGAGTATAGCTTTGCCCTCCCCTGCAAAAGAGTATTGAAGATGGAGAGATGGCAATTTTAGGTCATGTTAAAGTGGGAGTGGTAGTAGTACTAGTGGCAGTTGTAGTAGTAGTAGTAGTAGTATCATTATTATTAGTAGTAGTGGTAGTAGTAGTAGTAGTAGTAGTAGTGGCAGTGGTAGTAGTAGTAGCAGTAGTAGTAGTAGCAGTAGTAGTAGCAGTAGTAGTAGTAGTAGTAGTAGTAGTAGTAGCAGTAGTAGTAGTAGTAGTAGTAGCAGTAGTAGTAGAAGTAGTAGTAGTGGTAGTAGTAGTAGTAGTAGTAGTAGTAATAGTAGCAGTAGTAGTAGTAGTAGTAGTAGTAGTAGTAGCAGTAGTAGTAGCAGTAGTAGTAGTAGTAGCAGCAGTAGTAGTAGTAGTAGTAGTAGTAGTAGTAGTAGTAGTAGTAGCAGTAGTAGTAGTAGTAGTAGTAGTAGTAGTAGTTGCAACCCTATGTAATCTGAAACGTGGACTTACACTTCTTCCACGGTCCACCATCGTCCTTTCGGGGGATAGGGAGGGGATAGAGGCAAGCTTAAATAACCAGAGAGAGAGAGAGAGAGAGAGTGAATTAATCTGTGACTGAATTCCTAACATACTGAGTGTGTGTGTGTGTGTGTGTGTGTGTGTGTGTGTGTGTGTGTGTGTGTGTGTGTGTGTGTGTGTGTAATATAGCCACCAGAAGCCACACACAATCACCATATCATTCACAATCTCTCCAGAAAAAATAAAACTTAATTAAAGGTATATACACACCTGAATAATCAATACAGGTAAAATCCAGGTGTTTAATCTGCCAAGGATGAGATGGAGGGATGGAGTGGAGAGGTATATGAGAGAGGGGGATGTGAGCTGGGAGCAGGGCAGTGAAATGGTAGGGGACAGAGGAACGTGGAGGCGATTTGTTTGTAGCCACCCCTTACGGGATTAAGGCGTCTGGCAATAGATAGATAGATTTTTGCATCATATTTTACTAGTTTAATATTGTTTATAACAGAGATACTGACGAGGAGAGTGTATGTGGGTGAGGTGGAGGGGGGGAGAGGGAAGGTGAGGCCAAGGATGAGATGGAGGGATGGAGTGGAGAGGTATATGAGAGGGGGGGTGTGAGCTGGGAGCAGGGCAGTGAAATGGCGGGGGAAGGAGGAAGGTGGAGGCGATTTGTTTGTGGCCACCCTTTACGGGATTAAGGCTGGGAATAGATGGTTATAGACTAATTTGCCACTCTCACCTGTAATTAACGTGACTAACTGACTGATACCTGGTTTGGCTGTCACTCTAATAGCCCTTTTAGTAGAAGTAGTAGTGGTGGTGGTAGTAGTAGTAGTAGTTGTAGTAGTAGTAGTAGCTGTCTCATTTTAAAGCTTAGGCAACGAATGAGAGAGAGAGAGAGAGAGAGAGAGAGAGAGAGAGAGAGAGAGAGAGAGAGAGAGAGAGAGAGAAAGCGAGAGAGCGAGACTCATTGAAAGCCAAGACAACGATTAAGAAAGAATAAAGACAGTGAGAAAAAGACCTATCTCTCTCTCTCTCTCTCTCTCTCTCTCCCTCTCTCTCTCTCTCACCAAAACTTTAAATATGAGAAAGACAAAAAATTTTCTCTTAAATATTCCCAGGAGAGAGAATTCCGCCTCGCCATTTTCACGGGTCTTTATTTTCGCTTTCAAGAGGAGCTGTGAATTTAGCGTATTTTATTTTCGCGTTTGGACCTTCTTTGGAGTTCATTTTTGACTTTTTGGCGTCTCCTCCCCCCCCCCTTTTTGAATGACTGATGGTTTTTGGTATATATGTGAAATGTGAGGTTGAGGATTCCATGGGCTGATATGGGTGGGTGAGTGAGGGTGTGGCCCATTTACTGATTCTTTTGCCATAGTCTCCCTCTCTGTCTGTCTGTCTGTCTGTCTCTCTCTCTCTCTTTCATTTTTTTTTTTTTTTAGAAAGTCTTGGATCCATATAAATAAATCATCTACCCATTTCTACCCGACACGTCACCTCTCACACCCTCAGACTCCCTTCTACCCGTCGCGTCACTTCTTCCAGATCCTCTCCCACCTCTTACTACCCGACTTGTCACTCTCCCATACCACCCCTCCTCCTCCCCTTCCTACCCGGCGTGTCACTCCCATTAAGGTCCCTGATAGGCCTTTTCGTCAGTTTCATCTCTCTCTCTCTCTCTCTCTCTCTCTCTCTCTCTCTCTCTCTCTCTCTCTGTGCGTGTGTGTGTGTGGTGTGGTGGTGTGTGGTGCGGTGGTATGTGGTGTGGCAGTGTGTGGTGTGGTGGTGCGGCAGTGTGTGGTGTGGTGGTGTGGCAGTGTGTGGTGTGGGTGTGTGTGGTGTGGCAGTGTGTGGTGTGGTGGTGCGGCAGTGTGTGGTGTGGCAGTGTGTGGTGTGGCAGTGTGTGGTGTGGTGGTGTGGCAGTGTGTGGTGTGGGTGTGTGTGGTGTGGCAGTGTGAGGTGGAGTAGTAGTAGTAGTAGTAGTAGTAGTAGTAGTAGTAGTGGTAGTGGTAGCAGTAGTAGTAGTGGTAGTGGTAGCAGTAGTAGTAGTAGTAGTAGTAGTAGTAGTATCCACAACCTCAGACCATTTCGGAGATAGGGAGGGGATGGAGGAACACTTGTGAACGTTTGTATAACCAGGCAGGTCCACAGCTCCTTCAAACCAATGCCACCACGTGAAGGACCAAAAGAATTCACAGTTACGAGGCGCAGACCGTAACATAAGTCCCTGAGCGATTTTTCCTTGGTCCTCAGGTAAGTGGCCCGTTCACGATAATGATAAGTTTATATAAATTTATGTGGACATTTAAGTGGGCCTTTTTGAGCTCTGTGGGGAGAAGTATAGTTGCAGTTTCCCTTTACTATTATATTAAAATGTGGGGGTGTGGGTGTAGGTGTGGGTGTGGGGGGGATGTGTGTAGGGGTGGGTGTGTGGGGGTGGGGGGTGTGAGGGTGTATGTATGTATGGTGATGTGTGTATGTGTGGGAGGAGGGAAGTGGATGGATGAGAAGGTGGGTTTATGTGTGATGGGGAGGGGTGTGTGTGTGTGTGTGTGTGTGTGTGTGTGTGTGTGTGTGTGTGTGTGTGTGTGTGTGTGTGTGAGTCTCTACCTACCTATACCTACGTGTAAGACTCTACATTGAATACACAACTGCTTGAAACTCTCTTATTAAATCCCTACACAGCTCCTTTCACAGCTAAAGAACTCTGTAATTTTCCTCGCCTCAAGAAACATAAGACCTTGAGGTGTAGGGTGTAGGGTGTAGGGCGTAGGGTGTAGG
>NC_137036.1:13776311-13781311 GCF_032717465.1 Coenobita brevimanus
TTTGTTTGTGGCCACCCCGTATGGGATTATAGATAGATAGATAGAATTATAGCTAACCCACCCTAACCCAATCAAACCCAGCCTAACCTATTCTCTCTCTCTCTCTCCCCCCAGATCAAGGGAGCAGCGCCCCCCCCAGCGGCCCCCAATTTCTCCCTCCCTGGGGGGGTAACGTGACCGCCACGCTGGGTCATACAGCATACCTTCAGTGTAGAGTTGAGAATCTAGGCGACATGGCGGTGAGTGGATGATTGCATGATTTATTATTATTATTATTATTATTACTATTATTATTATTATTATTATTACTATTATGATGATGATGATGATTATTACAACTACTATAACTATTACAATTATTATTACTATTATTATTATTACTACTACTACTATTATTATTATTATTATTATTATTATTACTATTATTATTATTACTACTACTACTATTATTATTATTATTATTATTATTACTACTACTACTACTATAACTATTACAATTATTATTACTATTATTATTATTACTCTCCACATGTGGAGAGAATGGAGAATGAAAGACTGACTAAGAGGGTGTATGTAGGTGAGGTGGAGGGAGGGAGAGGGAGGGGTAGACCGAGGATGAGGTGGAGGGATGGAGTTGAGAGGTATATGAGGGAGGGGGGGGTGAGTTGGGGGGAGGGGAGTCAAATGGTGGGTGACAGAGTGACTTGGAGGCGTTTTGTCTGCGGCCACCCTTTGCGGGATTAGGGCGTCGGGCTATAGATAGACAGATAGATTATTATTACTACTACTATTATTATTATTATTATTATTATTATTATTAGGTGAGTAGGAGGAGAGGTGCTGTCATCCATGTCTGTCTGTCTGTCTGTCTATCTGCCTATCTGTCTGTCTGTCTGTCTGTCTGTCTATCTGTCTGTCTGTCTGTCTATCTGCCTATCTGTCTGTCTGTCTGTCTATCTGCCTGTCTGTCTGTCTGTCTCTTTTGTCCTGTGTGTGTGTGTGTGTGTGTGTGTGTGTGTGTGTGTGTGTGTGTGTGTGTGTGTTCTTCTGCGTCTGTCTGTCTGTCTCTCCTTGCCTTGTAATCTCTCTGTCTGTCTGTCTGTCTGTTGTCCCGTCTATCTATCTGTCTATCTATTTCTTGATATATCTATCTGACAGCAGCTTAATCTCACCATCTATCGTCCTCAGAATGGTGATAGTGGATAGTGTAAAAAGCAAAATAAATCGCTTAGGAAAAGGTGTTTGGGGTAGGCCACCTCTCCCTCAATTCGGATATATAACAATGAATTGGGCAGTAAGCAGGTGTGATAAGCAAAATGAATCACTTAAGAAAAGGTGTTAGGGAAGCAAGTAGGTGTAATAAGCAAAATAAATCGCATACGAAAAGGTGTTTGGGATGCGTCACCTCTCAATTCCGTTATATATTCTTTACCCACGTCTACGAGATGACCTAACCCCACGTATAAATCGCTTAAGAAAAGGTGTTAAGAAAGCAAGTAGGTGTAATAAGCAAAACAAATCGCTTAGGAAAAGGTGTTTGGGATGCGTCACCCTCAATTCCGTTATATATTCTTCACCCACGTCTATGGTAATAAGCAAAATAAATCACTTAGAAAAAGGTGTCAGGGAAGTAAGTAGAGGTAGAAGGCAGAATAAATCGCTTAGGATAAGGTGCTAGTGAAGAAAGTTGGTGTAATAAACAAAATAAATCACTCAAGAAAAGGTGTTAGGGAAGTAAGTAGGGGCAAAAAGAAGAATAAATCGCTTAGGAAAAGGTGTTGGGGAAGAAAGTAGGTGTAATAAGCAAAATAAATCACTCAAGAGAAGGTGTTAGGAAGTAGGCAGGTGTAACAAGCAAAATAAATCACTTAAAAGGTGTTAGGGGAGTAAGTAGGTGTAATAAGCAGAATAAATCGCATAGGAAAAGGTGTTTGGGATGCGTCACCCCTCATTCCGTTTTCTATTCTTTACCCACGTCTATGTGATGATCTAACCCCACGTATAAATCGCTTAAGAAAAGGTGTTAGGGAAGTAAGTAGGTGTAGAAAGCAGAATAAATCAATTAAGAAAATGTGTTTGGAATATGTCACCTCTCCTTCAATTCCGATTAATATAACAGCGAATGAGACAGTAAGCAGAGGTAAAAAGCAGAATAAATCACTCAAGAAAAGGTGTTAGGGAAGTAAGTAGGGGTAATAGGCAGTTAAGAAAAGGTGTGAGGGACGTAAGTAGGGGTAAAAAGCAGAATAAATCGCCTAAGAAAAGGTGTTAGGGAAGTAATAAGCAAAATAAATAACTGTTAGGGAAGAAAGCAGGGGTAAAATGCAGAATAAATCGCCTAAGAAAAGGTTTTTGGGATGCGTCACCCCTCAATTCCTTTTTATATTCTTTACCCACGTCTATGTGATGACCTGACCCCGCCGTGACCTCAGATGACCTCGGTTAAGTAGGGTTGTTTGGGTATAGTGAAGCTTTTATGAGTTGACAGTTCGGTAGTAACTCTCTCTCTCTCTCTCTCTCTCTCTCTCTCTCTCTCTCTCTCTCTCTCTCTCTCTTTCTCTCTCTCTCTCTCTATACCTACCTACTTAACTACCTACCTACCTATCTATCTGTCTATGTGTGTGTGTGTGTGTGTGTGTGTGTGTGTGTGTGATGCTCCTCTCCCTCTCCCTCTCTAGCTGTGTGCGCGTGTGTGTGTGTGTATGGTGCTCCTCTCTCTCTCTCTGACTAATTGATAGACAGACAGACAGACAGACAGATAGATAAACAGATAGACACCTCTACACCAATCACCATTATTTCACGGACATTATATTTCGCGAATTTAATATAATCCTGTTTTAAATCCGCAAAATCCCCTGGTATTAACACCACTCTATTAATTAACGATATCTATGGGCATACCGACACCCCCCCCCATAATACCACCCCATACCAGTCCTAAATGAGACGGACCTGGTGTGTATTCAGTATGGACGGTGGGTCTTGGTGTCAGCGGTGGGATGTGAGTGCATGGCGTGAGAGAGAGAGAGAGAGAGAGAGAGAGAGAGAGAGAGAGAGAGAGAGAGGAGCATCATACACACGCACACGCAGATAGATAGATAGATAGATAGATAGAGAGAGAGAGAGAGAGAGAGAGAGAGAGAGAGAGAGAGAGAGAGAGAGAGAGAGAGAGAGGAGCATCATACACACGCACACACAGATAGATAGATAGGTAGATAGATAGATAGATAGAGAGAGATAGATAGATAGATAGAGAGAGAGAGAGAGAGAGAGGAGCATCATACACACGCACACACAGATAGACAGAGAGAGAGAGAGAGAGAGAGAGAGAGAGAGAGAGAGAGGAGCATCATACACACGCACACACAGATAGATAGATAGATAGATAGAGAGAGAGAGAGAGAGAGAGCTGGCTTTGAATTAGGCAGCCATAGCTTGTATTCAATATTGACGGTGGGTCCTAGTGCAGAGGTGGTGATATGTGAAGGTGATATGTGAGTTATAGGAGCCTGAGAGCACCACGTATTCCCCCCGGGTAATTAAGCTCCCTGGCACCTCTTCCTTAGCGATTTATTTTTGGATATGGCTGGTTAATATCCTTTTGTACGTTATTTATGCAGAGTATGGCGATATTGGAAGGATTTATGTAACACAGAAGAGGACAGTAAAGCAAAATAAATCGCTCAGGAAAAGGTGTTAGGGATACGGGATGATCATGCTTGAAGGATTTATGCAAGACAGAAGAGGAGAGTAAGCAAAATAAATCGCTTAGGAAATGGTGTTAGGGGGCTTCCTTAACAGATAAAGTTACGGGATGGTGATGCTTAAAGAACAGGAACTTAAGCAAAATAATTCACTTAGGAAAAGGTGTTAGGGAGCTTCCTACGAAAAATAGTACCCCAGTATGTCCATGCGAAGGCGTAGTAATGACCGTAACGACAGACAAGTGGTGGTTTAGTCAATTCCCCTCAGCTCAAATTATGACTACTTAGAAATGGAGAGAATGAGTTTTGTTTTTTTTGCTCTGCGTCATAAATTGCAAGGTATATGGGCGTCGTGCGTGCTGGCTTTGTGTGTGTGTGTGTGTGTGTGTGTGTGTGTGTGTGTGTGTGTGTGTGTGTGTGTGTGTGTGTGTGTGTGTGTGTGTGTGTGTGTGTGTGTGTGTGTGTGTGTGTGTGGTTTTGTTATGTGTGTGTGTGGGTGTGTGTGTGTGTGTGATGAGGTAGGAGTGTGTGGTGAGGCAGTAAGTTGAGGCAGAGGCAGGCAGATGTGGTGCGGAGTGGCAGTGTGTGGCGAAACAAGAGTGTGTGGTGTGGTAAAAAGTATGGTGTGGTATGGTGTGGTGAGAGTGTGGTGAAGAAGCATTTTGTGGTGAGTCAGACTTTAGGCAAACAGGGAAGAACGGTGGTATATGAGCAGTGTGATGAGGCAGTGTGTGGTGATGCAGGGTGTGGTGAAGTAGGGTGTGGAAAGGCAGAGTGTGGTGAGGAAGGATGCGGTGAGGCAGGGTGTGGTGTGGTGAGACAGGGTGTGGTATGGTAGGTGTGTGTGGTGAGGGTGTGGTGAGGCAGGGGTGTGTGGTGAGGCAGAGTGTGGTGAGGCAGGGTGTGGTGTGGTGAGACAGGGTGTGGTATGGTAGGTGTGTGTGGTGAGGCAGGTGTGTGGTGAGGCAGGTGTGTGGTGAGGCAGGGTGTGTGGTGAGGGTGTGGTGCGGCAGGGTGTGGTGAGGCAGAGTGTGGTGAGGCAGGGTGTGATGATGGAGGTGTGTGGTGAGGCAGGGGTGTGGTGAGGCAGGGTGTGTGGTGAGGCAGGAGTGTGTGGTGAGGCAGTGCGGTGAAACAGGGAGGCAGAATCAGGCAGGAGGCTTTGTGTGGTGGCGGTGTGGTGGTGTGGCGTGACAAGATCGCGCAGAGAATGATAATGTGGCCAATTAGGAAGGTTTAGGGGTAATACAAGACCGAATTTATGGTGTGTCCCGCCTTTGTTCAGACCCTGGG
>NC_137036.1:13786311-13788811 GCF_032717465.1 Coenobita brevimanus
ATGGTGAAAGTTTTAATCAACTATCTCCGTAATGATGTCTGGTAATTTTTCTTTTTCCTGACACTGTTTCTCGACCTTACTTGACCTCGTTGCTGGAGAGGGTCGCCTTCACCTGGTGGCACTGATATAACTGGTCGGATCCACTGCCTGGTTATACACACGTCCCTCAACTCCCTCCCTATCCCCCCAAAAGGACGATGGTGGACTGCACGAGAGGCGAACTTCAGCCTGCAGTCCACTGGGTTCACGTTTATATGAGCCTGGGGTTACTGCTACTACTACAACTACTACAACAACCACTACATCTTCTTCTTCATCTACTACTACTATTAGCTACTACTACTACTACTGCTACTACGACCAGTACTACGACTACAACAACTATTACTACTACTACTACTACTACTACTACTACTACTACTACTACTACTACTACTACTACTACTACTACTACTATTACTTGTTCTACTACCACTACTACTACCTCTCTCTCTCTCTCTCTCTCTCAATCCATCCCCATCACAAGAGTACCTTTTAGGGCCTTCACACCTGTAATTAAGTGAGGGCAGGTAATTTGACAGGTGAGGTACATATAATATTTTTTTTAAGACCAGTTTTAATTAAGGTGTTTGGTTTATACTCTCTCTCTCTCTCTCTCTCTCTCTCTCTCTCTCTGTCCTTTCTCTGTCTCTGTCTGTCTGCCTGTCTGTCTGACTCATCATCTTCATCATCACAACCCATCATCATCATCACCTATCATCATTATTATCATCATGATCACCCATCATCATCATCATCACTCATCGTCATCATCACCACCCATCAATATCATCATCATCATCACCACCCATCATCATCATCATCATCATCATTATCACCATCATCATCATCATCACTCATCGTCATCATCACCACCCATCAATATCATCATCATCATCACCACCCATCATCATCATCATCATCACCTATCATCATTATTATCCACCATCATCACCCATCATCACCTATCATCATCATCATCATCATCATCATCATCATCATCATCACATCTTGTCGGTAAAGGAAGCTCCCTAACACCTTTTCCTTAGCGATTTAGATGCATATTATTCTCTACAGCTTCCTTTGACCCTAGACACGGCCCCCCCCCCTCTCTCTCACATACACACACACACACACACACACACACACACACACACACACACACACACACACGTCTCAAAGAAAAACCCCTAAAATGTTACTTCAGGAGGGTTCAGTGGGGGTTCAGATGGCTCCAGGCGCCTCAGATGCTCTTTGTCAGGCTGCCGAACACGTCTCATCCATTTCGGAGTGATAGAGAGGGGCGCCTTCACGTGGTGGCACTGATATGGCCTGTCGGTGGAGCTGCCTGGGTATACAAATATCTCTCTGCGTTTACTTCTGGCAGAAGAGGTGCAACTACTCTGTGTGTGTGTGTGTGTGTGTGTGTGTGTGTGTGTGTGTGTGTGTGTGTGTGTGTGTGTGTGACTGTCTCTTTGCCTCTATGGTTTGTCTGTCTGTCTGTCTGTCTCTCTCTGTCTGTCTGTCTCTCTCTCTCTCTCTCTCTCTCCCTTATTATCTTTGGCTGAAACTATACTCCTTCCCTACACCCTCCCACAGCACTTCTTCGTGACTAGCATCATGTTCTGCTGTCAAAATATTTCTATAACACAGCATTCAAGGTAGAGAGAGAGCAATTTTAGGCTGGGTTAGAGTTAGTATGGTTGGTATATAGATAATTAATTCAAGCTGTGTGTGTGTGTGTGTGTGTGTGTGTGTGTGTGTGTGTGTGTGTGTGTGTGTGTGTGTGTGTTCGTTTCTTTCAAAAGTCCAGGGAGTGTCAGAAAAATACCTGACAAAAATTTTGGTGATCGCGCGCTACACGAAGGCGCGAAATTGTCGGAAATCGCAACACACGAAAATATAAGGATATAATTTTCTCTACTTTTTGGTCATACATGGTAACTGTGGATCAATAACGGTGTGGAAACGAATATAATAGTATTTGCAAACGTTTTGTGATGGAAAAGCTACTAGTTGACAGCTCTAGCATGTATTCAATATGGACGGTGGGTGTTAGTGCCGAAGTAGTGACATGTGGAGGTGTGTGGACGTAGGAGGACTGCTGGGCCATGGAAACGGGCTATGAAGATTATGCACAGAGTTGGACACATTAAAAAAAAAAAGTTATGCTAATTTTTGTGTCAATTATAAAGGCACCAAAATGCTTACATGCGTCCGCCTTGGTCACCTACTGGCGACTTTCCTCTCTGCTCGATCTCTGGCAGCCTCCCTATTCAGTCCCTTTTCCATGAAGCCATACTCTATGACCTCGTCCCAGGTCTTTTTCGGTCTGCCTCTTGTAATCCTACCCCCGACTTTCACGCCTTTCACCTTCCACACCCAACTGTTATCCTCCATCCTCTCGGCATGCCAAAACCATCTCAGTCTACCACTCCTCATCGCAACACCAATACACTCC
>NC_137036.1:13798811-13801311 GCF_032717465.1 Coenobita brevimanus
GGCAGCACTACATCAAGTGAGTGGACGATGCTCACCACCACCTGGAGAACGAAAATTTCCTCACATTTCAGCGTCATGCCAACGTCTTGCAATTAACAGAGGCCAGCAGAGCATCCCTCCTCAGTAACGACCCTTCAGACAATAGAGAAAGAGAGAGAGAGAGAGAGAGAGAGAGAGAGAGTGTTTTTTTGTTGTTGTTGCATGGATGGGGTCTTCGAAGGACGTCAGCATCGTTAAGGAGCAAAAATCTTTCCCCCTTTTTCCTCAAACTTTCCGGAGTTTGAGGTTGAAGGACTTGAGGTGGTGCTTGAGGGTCGAGTGTGAGGCTTGAGGGTGACAGGCTGCTCCTTAACCCTTCCACTACGATCCCCTAACACCTTTTTTCCTAGGCGATTTATTTTGCTCGATCCACCTTACTGTCCTATTCTGTGATACAACTACATATCTAGCTCTTAACCCTTTCACTACGATCTCCTAACATCTTTTCCTTAGCGATTTATTTTGCTCGATCCACCTTACTGTCCTATTCTGTGATACAACTATATTTCTGCTCCTTAACCCTTCCACTACCTTCCCGTAACATCTTTTCCTTAGCGACTTATTTTGTTCGTTACACCTTAGCGTCCTAGTCTTTGATATAACGTGCCTTATATTTCTGCTCCTTAACCCTTTCACTACGATCCCCTAGCACCTTTTCCTAAGCGATTTATTTTGCTCCTCCCCCTTACAGTCCTATACTGTGATATGACGTGGTTGATATTTGTAGCCCTTAACTCTTTAACTACGATCCCCTAACACCTTTTCCTAAGCGATTTATTTTTCTCCTCCCCCTTACTGTCCTATACTGTGATATGACATGTTTGATACTTCTAGCTCTTCACTCTTTCACTACTATCCCCTAACACCTTTTCCTAAGCGATTTATTTTGCTCGATCCACCTTACCGTCCTATACTGATATATGCGTGATATTCCTAGTCCTTAACTCTTTCACCGGTGCGTAGGAATTTCGAATCGGAGCGAGATTATCGAAACGGAGCGAGGTTTCCGAATCGAGGCTTGACTTTGAAACGGGTGGGGCTGAAACTACAGGTATTGAGGTCCTGCGTGTTATTTACGTTGTTATTGCGTGTGCTTGTTTGTAGGGCTTCATCTCCCGTTATTTATCGTCCCAGTAAAACGTCGCAATCACCAAACACCGCGATATTTATAAACATTCAGTAAACTCAACAAAAATGGTACTCACCTATCGAAGCGCTTTCTGAAGTCGAAGCTCCTCTCAGGATACACGCATGGTGGACGGGGACATTGCGGTTCATCTTCCTGCCATGCACGGGTCGTATCACTGAAAACGGGAACACAGTGAAAATGTACCCTTTGCGCACATGTCGAGCATAGATTGTACCCTTTGCGCACATGTCGAGCATAGATTGTACCCTTTGCGCACATGTCGAGCATAAATTGTACCCTTCGCGCACATGTCGAGCATAAATTGTACCCTTTGCGCACATGTCGAGCATAAATTGTACCCTTTGCGCACATGTCGAGTATAAATTGTACCCTTTGCGCACGTCGAGCATAAATTGTACCCTTTGCGCACATGTCGAGCATAAATTGTACCCTTTGCGCACATGTCGAGCATAAATTGTACCCTTTGCGCACATGTCGAGCATAAATTGTACCCTTTGCGCACATGTCGAGTATAAATTGTACCCTCTGCGCACATGTCGAGCATAGATTGTACCCTTTGCGCAAATATCGAGCATAAATTGTACCCTTTGCGCACATGTCGAGCATAGATTGTACCCTCTGCGCACATGTCGAGCATAGATTGTACCCTTTGCGCACATGTCGAGCATAAATTGTACCCTTTGCGCACATGTCGAGCATAGATTGTACCCTTTGCGCACATGTCGAGCATAGATTGTACCCTTTGCGCACATGTCGAGCATAGATTGTACCCTTTGCGCACATGTCGAGTATAAATTGTACCCTTTGCGCACATGTCGAGCATAAATCGTACCCTTTGCGCACATGTCGAGTATAAATTGTACCCTTTGCGCACATGTCGAGCATAAATTGTACCTTTTGCGCACATGTCGAGCGTTCAGTTTAGTCGCTATCACACACACACTTGCACGCGGCTCAAGGATACTACACCACTGCGTCCTTTTTGCGCCGCGCACGTTGGCGGGGCACGACTTCCAAAGACACTGGACCTTAAAATGCAGCGTTTGTCAATTGCCACGAACGTCAACTTTGATAACTGGAGTCTGTGAGTTATATATGCAGCTACGGAGAGTCAACACATCCTGCAGCGGATTCTCACAACCGAATGATACCGCCAGCAGCACCGGATCGAATGGGACGCTGTTGAAATGCGTGTTGCCTATACATCTTCAAATCTCAGTGCTTACGAATGAAAAAAACTCCAGCCTTCAAACTTACCCACATCCCATGACTGAAAATAAGACAAAAACATGCTACGAAATAACTCAAATC
>NC_137036.1:13808811-13843811 GCF_032717465.1 Coenobita brevimanus
GAAAAACTCACGCCATAATTCACCCGTTGTCTCCCCCGCCATAAACAAACCACCCAGCTGACTCGTCCCATTTTCTATTATTGTTATTGCAGGGAGACGATTGTAAAGTTATTTTTCAGGCCCTGGGAGCATTTTTTGTAGGTTAAATATGTATGTAATTAGACCCTTAACTTACCCTACAGTCAGTCGAGGAAATACACTTGCAAAAATACCTTCAAGGTATATTAAACTCCCTTCAGACCTGCCCTTCCTTCAGACTAACGCTCCCTTCAGACCAACCCTTCCTTCAAACCAACCCTTCCTTCAGACCTATACCCTCCCTTCAGACCATTTTACCCTCCCTTAGGTCTGGTCTACTGGTTTCACGGTCAAGAGATGCTGGACTATGAAGGTAGGGTGATTATCCAGACCGAAGAGGATCCGAATGGCCTTAGGTCCGAGTTAACGATCATTCGGGCGACCCCTGACCACTCCGGTAATTACACCTGCTGACCCACGTCCTCCCGCTCCGCCTCCCTCGTCGTCACGGTGCTACAAGGTGAGGACAGGTTAATTACAGGTAAATAAGGTTAATTACAGGAAAATTCAAGGCTAATTACAGGTGAATTCAAGGTTAATTACAGGTACATAAGGTTCATTACAGGTAAATAAGGTTAATTACAGGTAAATTCAAGGCTAATTACAGGTAAATAAGGTTAATTGCAGGTCAATTCAAGGCTAATTACAGGAAAATAAGGTTAATTACAGGTAAATTCAAGGCTAATTACAGGTAAATAAGGTTAATTACAGGTAAATTCAAGGCTAATTACAGGTAAATTCAAGGCTAATTACAGGTAAATTCAAGGCTAATTACAGGTAAATAAGGCTAATTACAGGTAAATTCAAGGCTAATTACAGGTAAATTCAAGGCTAATTACAGGTAAATAAGGTTAATCACAGGTAAATTCAAGGTTAATTACAGGTAAATTCACGGCAGCTGGTGCATCAAGTAGTTATTTAAGTTATTTTCAATTTTGTCCATAAGGAGGCAAATAGTAAAACATAATAATAACAATAATAATAATAATAATAATAAAAATAGTAATAATAGTAATAATAATAGTAATAATAATCTATTCTATCTATATACTGTACCTAGGCTGCTTCCCCTATACCAAAAATAATAATAATAATAATGATAACAATAATGATAATAATAATAATAATAATAATAATAATAATAAAAGAGTCACATATTCTGAATTTCAAGGAGAGAAAGTTATCAATTAATATCAACAGTTTCGCCACACATCTATAAAAATAGTCTTCTTATTTTTCCTTACGGTTCTGTCTTTAAAATTTTCTCTCATTCTCTCTCTCACTCTCTCTCTCTCTCTCTCTCTCAAGTGAAAATATATATGTTCTTCTTCAATGGTCAATGCAATAAATTTTTCCCTTGTGGTTCCGTCTTAAAATATTTCTCATCCTGTGTCTCAAAAAAATATCTCATTCCCTGCCCCTACCTCCCTCAGGTGAGCAGCCAGCGGCGATGCAGGCGGGCGGGACCTGTGCGAGATGTCCTTCCCTCCGGGTCACCTTCCTCCTTCTGGTGACCCTTCAGGGGCTCTGGGGGCTCCTGAGATGATGAAGAGAAAGATCCAGCCCCTCACCACCCCCCACACCATCATCATCACCATCATCATCATCATCATCACAATCATCATCTTCGGCTATCCCCTTATCATCACCATCATCATCATCATTATCATTATCACCATCATCATCATCATCACCATCATCATCATCACAATCATCAACACCACCACCATCATCACCATCATCATCACCATTACCATCATCATCACCATCATCATCACCATCATCATCATCATCTTCGACTATCCACTTATCATCATCATCATCGTCACCATCATCATCATCACCATCATCATCATCACTATCATCATCACCATCATCATCACCATCATCATCATCACCATCATCATCATCACCATCATCTGCATCACATTTGCATCACATATGGTTTTCTGGTAGTCTTGGGAGGCTCCTTAACACCTGTATCTAAGCGATTTGTTTTACCTTTAGACTTTTAACAGTTTATAGGGAAAATACCCAGATATTTATTGAATCTATCTGTCTGTCTGTCTGTCTGTCTCTCTAACTAATTAATCACAGTCTAAAATCACCGCATCACACTCAGAGAATAAATCGCTTACAGACAGGTGTTAGGGGGCCTTTTAACTTTTCTAGTGTATCTTAATAAGTGTAATTATAATAATTATTTCTAGATTAATAACTTCGATACAGCTACACTAGATGAGGGGATGGAAGATGTGGAGTGAGGTGAAGTGCGTTAGGAAGAATATGAGATGATTCGATTATGAGGCTGAGGAGTATATGTGTGTGTGTGTGTGTGTGTGTGTGTGTGTGTGTGTGTGTGTGTGTGTGTGTGTGTGTGAGAATTGTGAGTGTGTGTGTGTGTGTGTGTGTGTGTGTGTGTGTGTGTGTGTGTGTGTGTGTGTGTGTGTATAAGGATCTGTCTCTGCTTCTGTCTGTCTCTGTGTGTGTGTGTGTCTGTGTGTGTGTGTGTGTGTGCAAAATCTGTAAGTGTATGTGTATGTATGTGTGTGTGTGTAAAAAATCAATTACTGTACATGTGTGTGTGTGAGCGCCAGACCAAAAAAATAACAGAAAAACATAGAGTGTGTTTGCATTCAGTCCACTGCCTTCCCATCCCCAGTGCGTCTCTGTAAAATAATCAATCATGCTGTCTATGTGTTAAATAAATAATGAACTAGGTTAGATAAATTGTTTAGGATTGTCTCGTGTAAATAAAGAGATAATGATCTTCCTTTACTGAATCCTCTTTTTCTTGGAACGCTGATGGGTTTAGTCCTCTCACCTTGATCCGGAATTACCAATGCGCCTTTCAGTTTAACTTGGTCCAGATTTTCGTCCTTTTGCAGCTTATTTCACGTGGCTCAGTGGTAGAATAAGGGCTGTGGCTCTATATCCTTCCCACAGCACTTCTTCGTGACCAGCATCATAGTGTTAATCTATTGTCACACTATTTACGGTGGAGAGATGGTAATTTTAGGCCAAGTTAGAGCGAAAGGAGTATAGAAAGACGAAGGACTAGGAGGAGAAGGGATATTGTGTTTGTGGTGGTGGAGAGGATCGCCTTCACGTGGTGGCACTGATATAACCGGCCGGTGGAGCTGCCTGGTTATACACACGTCCCTCAACTCCCTCCCTATCCCCCGAAAGGACGATGGTGGACTGCAGGAGGAGGGGAACTTCAGCCTGCAGTCCACTGGGTTCACGTTTAGATGAGTCTGGGGTTACTACTGCTACTACTACTACTACTACTACTACTGATACTACTGCAACTACTACTACCACCAGCACCACCACCACCACCACAACTACTACCACCGATACCACTACTACTACTGCCACCACCACCACCACTACTACAACTACTACTACTGTTGTTGTCGGTGGTGGTGTTATTGCTGTGCTCCCAGGTTCACTTTTTAGACTGCGATTATTTAGGCGATTTGTTTGTGGGCACCCCGTATAGGATTAAGTTGTCTGGCAATAGATAGGCAGATTTATTATTTTGGGGATAATAGATTTTTGCCGAATCTTGGACATATAGCATCAGAGTGGAGAGGTATATGAGAGAGGGGGGTGTGAATTGGGAGTAGGGCAGTGAAATGGCGGGGGACAGGGCGACGTGGAGGCGATTTGTTTGTGGCCACCCCCTAAGGCGTCCGGCAATAGAAAGTTAGACAGCATCAGATTAACCTAAAACTCTTGATGGCAACTCCAATCCCAGCAGTTACCCGCCAGCCGTGAGAGTGGGAGGACGTCGGAGGTCTGGGTGTATTTTCTAAGTACTATTTGAGTGTTTTAACATCTTCCTATAGAAAAAATTAGCCTTGTTGAAATATTAAAAGGTAGGCAAGATCCATTTTTATAAGTTCTTTGATAGCTACGGGTTCTCTTTTATATATTAACTCGTTTTTATGTGTTTGAAAAGCGATGTGGATGAGCTGGAATGCGGACGGAAAAGTACCCTGAGCTGTTTTGGCTGTGGGGGTGAGTGGAGGATGAGAGACTGACCAGGAGAGTGAGATGGGGAAAGAGGGAGGGAAAGACCGAGGATGAGGTGGAGGGATGGGTTGGAGAGGTGTATGAATAGTAGAGACTAACTAGGAGAGTGTGAGATGGAGATATAGGGGAAGGAGACCGAGGATGAGGTGGAGGGAGGGCAGCCTGATATCAGAGGGAATGGGTGATAAGGAGGGAGTTTGTGGCTACCCCTTACAGGAATAAGGCGTCTTTTTTTTTTTTAATGCGAGGAAGAAGGAACCAAAGGCCATGAGCCCGCAGTAACTGTTCCTTCCAAGAGAAAAACAAAATACAAGAGAGAGCCAAATTCAAGATCCGATCATTTTGAGATGCCTGGACACACTGCGTTTGAAAGAATGGAGATCATAGGCAGCAGGAAATACAGACAGAGGGAGACAGTTCCAGAATTGACCTGTTGCATAAATGAAAGACTGGGAGTAACGGTTCTGGCCAAAGATGGATGAAAAAGTACACACACACACACACACACACACACACACACACACACACACAAACGAAGACATGCTGAGAAAGATAATAACATCATTCATCAGACCAACCCTGGAATATGCATCAGTAGTCTGGAGTCCTCATCTCAAAAAACACATAGACAAGATTGAAAAAGTTCAAAGGGCCGCTACAAGATGGATACCAAGCTTAAGGGATCTAAGCTACGAAGAAAGACTAAATAAACTGAATCTACCAACACTACAGGAGAGAAGGAAAAGAAGTGATATGATAATGCTATATAAGTGCATATCAGAGAAGGAGAAAATAGACATAAATGAATATATAACCTATGAGAGAAGCATCAGCAAGAGGACATTGCAAAAAACTGCATAAAAAGAAAGGCGATAAAGACGTAAGGAAATTCAGTGTCCCATATAGGGCAATTGATCAGTGGAATGCACGAATGAAACAGTGTGTGCCAAAACAAATCCTAAATTTAAGGATATGTACGATAAATATGGTTTAAGACACGGGACAGTACGAGCTGGACTCATTCCTGTAAAGATACAATTAGGTAAGAACAATTAGGTAAGAACACACACACACACACACACACACACACACACACACACACACACACACACACACTATATTTCACTCAAAACGTACTGAGGCTAAATGAAAATTATTTTTAGTTTCACGTTGTTAACCTTATATATATTTTTTTTCATTAATTGTAGTTGATTTGGAGACCCCCTCAGAACGCCCCTCGCTGCCCCCCCCCCCACACAAATGAAGCCCCTGCCTGAACTGGAAGACGACAGGACAAGGCAGGACAGGGCAGGGTAGGGTAGTGTAGGGCAGGGTAAGACTGTACAGGGAAGGGCAGGTCAAAATCGAGCAGGGTAGAGTAGGATGGAGCAGGAAAGGGCAAGGCAAGGCAGGGTAGGGAAGGGAAGGGCAGGACAGGGCAGGGTAGGGCAGGGAAGGGCAGGAAATACGAATCAGATATATAAATTAACTATTGCTATGTTTCCACTAAAAAATACGTTTTCTTTGATGATCGTCTCTGAGAAAACGTAACTTTTAACGCTAACTATACTAAATCTCCTCAAACTGCATTTCTTCACCGCTTGCGTTATTGTATCTCGTTTCTGTATTTATAAATGAAACCAGCATAATGAATTTTTCCCAAGATATGCGTCACTCTATCCTTTTCTACTTGGCTATTAGTGACAATATGTTCTTGCGTCTTTGGGCTTGTAGTAAAGGATCAAAATAAATAAGGTTTCCTCACTTTGCCCTCTGATTGGCTCGAAATTCCCGCCAAAACATTCACTATCTCTAACACCTTCAGCTCCTGTGTAATACTTGAAATGAAACTTAACTAAATAATCACACACTCCTCTGGCCAAGTTTTTAATTCAGGCCCTCGCGCCCCACAAGCGGGCACGTTACCACTGAGCCAAAGACAGGATCTCCGCTTTGCCTCTAGGAAACACGGGCTTCTCTAGACCTCATTGCATCACTCGTTTCTCCCTTTGGCGATTAATTTGGCGAGTTTGGAACACATATGGTAGCACAGCATTGGAGGACACCATTAAGGATGCTGCGGACCACACCAGACAGCTCATACCCGGGATGTAAGGACCAGGACGCCGTCAGTTAATCAACAACATCATTGTCCTCTAAGCCTCGCCTCACATCCCACCGCTGCCACCAGTGTAATACCCGACACGAAACTTAATAAATTAATATCCCACTGGTCTGGCTAGGATTCAAACTCAGCCCCTCATGCTACACACACGCACACGTTGCCACTTAGCCAAACAGAGGATCCCCGCTTTGTCTCTAGGCAAAGCTGGCTGTTACAGACCCCATTACACGTGGAGGCAATTTTTATTTTACTACTGCTGTCTTTAAACAAATCTCAGTATAGGATGAATTTCTAGTAGTAATGAGGCTGATTAAAGGTAATGTTAACCACTCCATTTACAAAGATCGCTACATATCAGAATAAAATCGTCTGGAGATGACAGTGAAGGAGTTACCGAAGCAGTGCCTAGAGAGAGAGAGAGAGAGAGAGAGAGAGAGAGAGAGAGAGAGAGAGAGAGAGGGATGCGACAACTCCTTCACTGGACCCACCATGTTGTTTATCTCACTCAAGTTAGGAAAGCGTTCCAGGTTTCACACAATTAGAAGCAAAAACGCAATCAGATCATGCATTAGAGATAAACAAATATGGGTCTGCTTCTAACACAGTCATAACTCGAGCAGGCGCCGAGTTGAACCCCCCTCAGCGCCATCTATTGTCTGTGAGAGGCATTATGAGTCAGCGTAGTTTCCGCTCAGATCGCCGCCTTTCTCTACGCCTCCCCGTCTTACCTTCGTGGTCCGTGGATGCTTAGACCTTCTCCTGTGCTGATGTTCGTGTGATTAATGTGTCTTTGGCCTTGTGTGTGAGTGCATATGCGTTCGTAGTCAAGATTCGTAATAGCGACCAGTGTTATGGTGAACTGAGCACCAAGAAATAAGTGTAAATGTGTTATAATGATGACTGTTTAAGTGATTTATGTTGAGATGCTGTGCTTTTCTATACTGTTTAATTATTCGCCACATTATTTTTCATTTATTTGCCACACTGTTTTGCGTACGGGATTAAAGTGAGATATTCTGTATCTGATAAAGTGATTAGCAACTGAGACCAAAGATAAAGGACTAAAGTGTTTATTTATACTGTGTAGCTTTATGTGTTTATTTATGGCTACTGTTTTACGATGCCAGATGACAGTGACAAGATTTATAGATGTGAAGACCTCTAAACGTAGACCAAAATTGACCAGACCTAACTGTGAAGTGACAGAACTGTGACCTAATCCCATGGGTAGTGGACAATACTCTGGACAATTAGTATAGTGAACGATGAAGAGTGGACAATTGGTACAGTGAAAAGCTATGTGTAGAAATGAATACCATGGACAGTTATATTGGACAGTTGAAAACATGGACAAATGGTGCAATGGACAAACGTGATATATGGACAAAATATGCTAAATGAACTCTTAAACAAAGTGATATATTTATGCAGAAAAATGTGTTGGATTTATTGAGAAGAAAGCTGATTATGAGAGGACTGGCCATATTGAAGGCTTGTGGAGTGGGTTGGGCTTGGGCTTTCTTCCTGCCTCACCCAGACCCCTGCCTAACCCACCCCTGCCTCACTCTCAGTCTTGCCTCACCCACACTCCTTTCTTACCCACATCTTGCCTTAACTCCTTGCCTTACTCATATTCCTGCCTCGCCTACCCAGTCTCATTCACACCCCTGCCTCGCTCACCGCCCTGCTTCTCCCACACCCTGCCTAACCTACACCCTGCCTCACCCACAACGCTGCCATACCCACTCCTCTGCCTCGCCCATGGCCTGCCTCACACCAGCACCTCTACATGACATCAATGTGAGTACTGGCTTTAATTTTACACACACACACACACACACACACACACACACACACACACACACACACACACACACACACACACAATTTATTTTTTCCCATTACTCTCATATAGTTGTATTTTTAAGATTTTTGTGTGTGTGTCTTACTCATGTCAGATATTTACACCTTTTCTTGCGTTTCTATATTACCCACATTTTCATGCTTAGTACATGTTAAATAGATTTCATGATGCAACAGCTGAGGAAAATTGATGAAAATATTAATGAGGAAAATTGTCAATAGCTCTCTTTCCTTTAAACCTCTTCAGCACCATTACACCTTAGAGTCGCCCTCATCTTTATTTTTTTCCTCGTCAGTTTTGTTTTTCGATCTAGGAGGTTTGCAAATATATATCCTATATTGAACCCTTGCCTCTTTTAGCTCCAGGGTTTACTTATTGCTTTATTATCCTTGAATAAACGATTTTATCTGATATTAGGGAGAGAGTTGGATCTGAAGGTGATTGGTTTGGCTTTACGAACACTTCCACAAACGGAGATTCTTCATACTCCTCCTCCTCTTGTTCTTCCTCCTCCTCCTCCTCCTCTTCTTCCTCCTCCTCCTCCTCTTCTTCCTCCTCCTCCTCCGCTTCTTCCTCCTCCTCTTCCTCCTCCTCTTCCTACTACTACTACTAATCTTACTCGTGGTAGCAGAGGAGAAATTCGACGCTACATAAGAGTTAGGATCTATAGTCTAGGTATACATACATGACTCAAAATATTCACAACTCAAATCCTTGCCAAATCACGCATGCATAAAATTCTACAACCATATCTATGTGGTAGAAATGAGCCCTCCTGTTACTACTCAAAATCTACCCTCTATTCTACCTACACATGCCCAGGGGGTGTAAGAAAGAAAGAAAATATGAGGAGGGGCTGGAATTTCCAAAGGCAAAACCATTTACAACGCTTGGTGGTAACCATATAACCAAACCATACGTGCTCCCTACGTGTGAACAAGTGGGTTGGTGGAGGGTTAGTGCCCCTCCCCTTAAAACAAATAACTCAAAGTCAAATGGCCACCCCTTAAGGGATTATGGTGTCTGGCAATAGAAAGATAAATAGATAGATAGTGTGTTACGTTACTACTTTCCCTCGTTAACAGGCTGCATCCCCTCCAAGCTGATGTCACTACTGTTGATTTCCTCGCTGGCTTCTTTCTCTCCTCCCTCCCCTCTGCATCCTGTCCACCCCCCTTCTCTCCCCCTTCCTTACCTCCCCCCCCTCCTCCTCCTCTTTCATCCTTCCCATCATCCTCTCTCCCTCTTCCTCCCCTTCCCCCTCCCTCATCCTCTCCCCCCTCTTCCCCCATCCTCCCCATCTCCCCTCATCCTCTTCTCCTTTCTCACTCTCTCCCCACATATCTCCCTCTCTTTCTTCCTCCCCTCTCCTCCTCACATTATCCCCCTCTCCTCCCCCCTTTCTCCGCTCTTCTTCCCTCCCTGCCTATCCTCCCTCCCTCTCCATCTTTCTGTCATCCTCTCCCCTTCTCCCCACTTACTCCCTCTCTCTTTCTTCTCCCCATCAATCTTTTACTCCCCGTTCCACACTCAGTCTCTTGCTCCCCATCCCCTTTCCTTGCTATCTCCCCTCCTATTTCTCTCCTCACCCCACCTCCTTCTTCTCCCCCTCTCCACATCATCCACATCTATCCATCCACCACCCTACCTCATCCAAATATGTAGGTGTAAGGATAGATAGATAGATAGACAGATAGATAGAGAGAGAGAAATAGATAGTCAATAGGAACAATTATTATTATTACCTATTTTATTACTATTAAGTGTTACTCTATTTTTCCTAACCATTTTATATGACTTAATCGTGACTGTAATACTGAGTCTCCTTGGTTACTAGTCAAATCCAGCCTCCAATCTGACTACACCTGGCCATCAACTGAGCTGAAAGGGGTTAGGGATCTTTGTTATGAGGTAGGAATGAGTCTCCTTGGTTACTAGTCAAATCCAGCCTCCAATCTGACTACACCTGGCCATCAACTGAGCTGAAAGGGGTTAGGGATCTTTGTTATTAGGTAGGAATGAGTCTCCTTGGTTACTAGTCAAATCCAGCCTCCAATCTGACTACACCTGGCCATCAACTGAGCTGAAAGGGGTTAGGGATCTTTGTTATGAGGTAGGAATGAGTCTCCTTGGTTACTAGTCAAATCCAGCCTGCAATCTGACTACACCTGGCCATCAACTGAGCTGAAAGGGGTTAGGGATCTTTGTTATGAGGTAGGAATGAGTCTCCTTGGTTACTAGTCAAGTCCAGCCTCCAATCTGACTACACCTGGCCATCAACTGAGCTGAGAGGTGTTAGGGATCTTTGTTATGAGGTAGGAATGAGTCTCCTTGGTTACTAGTCAAATCCAGCCTCCAATCTGACTACACCTGGCCATCAACTGAGCTGAAAGGGGTTAGGGATCTTTGTTATGAGGTAGGAATGAGTCTCCTTGGTTACTAGTCAAATCCAGCCTCCAATCTGACTACACCTGGCCATCAACTGAACTGAGAGGTGTTAGGGATCTTTGTCAGGTTAGAGGATATTCTATCACACTAAGAACACTAACTTAACACATAACACTGGCTTAACACATGAAGAACATTTACTTAACATAACACTGACTTAACACATACCACTAACTTAACACATACCACCAACTTAACACTCAACACTAACTTAACACATAACACTAACCGAACACATAATTCTAACTTACCACATGAAGAACACTAACTTAACACATGAAGAACACTAACATAACACCTGAATAACAACTTAACACATGAAGAACATTTACTTAACACACAACACCAACTTAACACATAACACACAACACTAACAACACAAATTGCACAGAGAAAAGTAAATCGCCAGGGAAAAGGTGCTAGAGGACCCTCCATACCCTACGATGCAAGGGGATGCGGTCTTGCGTGGTACAGTGACCCACCTTTGCCCGCTCTTACACCTTCTCATATTCCCGTTTGGGCACTAATCTATTTCTCTTGATTCTCGTTTTCTGTTGAGGCGAGAGAGAGAGAGAGAAATATTTTAACGGGATACTCAAGTGTGTATCTATCTATCTATCTGTCTAATCTATCTATCTATATACTATTATAAATACATGAATTATTGTTTTGAGGTGTGGAAACGTGTTATGGTTTTACTTCGTTGTGTGTGTGTGTGTGTGTGTGTGTGTGTGTGTGTGTGTGTGTGTGTGTGTGTGTGTTAGATATAGTACCTCTGTAGACTGAGAAGAAAGATAATTTTTTCATGATAATGATAATAATAATAATGATAATAATTCATTCATTCATTCATTGCCAGACGCCATGTATCCCAGACGGGGTGGCCAAGGGCTTAGAGTTAATTGTTTTACAGGGAGGGGTACTAATCCTCCACCAACCCCACCTGACACATAGGGATGCCAACAGCATCTGGTGTTCCCAGGCGGTCACCCATCCAAGTACTAACCAGACCCAACAATGCTTAACTTCGCTGATGATAATAATAATAATAATAATAATAATAATAATAATAATAACAATAATAATAATAAAATACGTAATGGGACCAGAGAGAGAGAGAGAGAGAGAGAGAGAGAGAGAGAGAGAGAGAGAGAGAGAGAGAAACAGAAACAGACACAGATAGACTTACCCATCTCATCAAACGGCTCATACACACTATTTACACTATAACGCGCTATCCTTGTCTGATCCTGGCTGCTTCTTCCGTCCCCCTGCTGTCGCATCATCACCTGCCTCACACCTCTACCTGTGGAGACGAATGCATGGATTATTTTTCGCTTAGATCCCATACCTGAGTCGCAAGATCCTTCCTCATGTAGCATATCTAGATTTAACACATCATCTATCTCTGTCTCTGTCTGTCTGCCTGTCTGTCTCACACACACACACACACACACACACACACACACACACACACACACACACACACACACACACACACACACACACACACACACACACACACACACACACACACACACACACACACACACACACACACACACACACACACACACACACACACACACACACACACACCACCAAACCCCCACTCTTCACCAAACCCCCACTCTTCACCTTGCAACACAACTCTACGAAGGAAGACCACTACGAAGATCAGTGCGAGAGCCACAAGCAGCCCTACACATACACCGATCACCAAACCACCTCTCTCTCCATCTTGAGCTTTCCTTGGAGGCTGGGAGGACGAAGGAGCTGGGGTCGTGGAGCTCTTGGGTGCGAGCTTCATGCAGCTGTCAAGCTTAGTGTGCTTAGAAGCTTCACTTATCTTAGGAGGAAAGATAATATAACTTCTCCTACGTACTGTCCAATCTGATTCACCTACTGCCGCCAGACTGAACCCCTTTCGATCAAATCTTCCAAACTTATCACGTAAGTTTGTCACGCACTTTACAGAGCAATGGTCTGTTTTAAGATTAATAGTAAACTTCCACGGATTATAGCCTTCAGAAGAAATAAGTATATCCATATGGTAAGCGTCCAAAGTATTGTCGACGCACAAAACATCTTTCGTGAAAAAAGCGGATTCTGTTCCTTCGCGAGTCGCTAGTGTGATGCTGACCGCTTCGAAATCATCCCCAGGCCTGAAGCAGAGACCCACGTGTTTTTCCCCAAAGAACCCGATTTCCTCAGACCCTCCTTTTGGCACGGAAGTAACAGATTTCCCTTCGGTTCCTGGGCAGATCTCTGGTTTTGTGTGGTCGCGGTAAAGGTGTTTTGCTAAGGTATGTCTGGCAAACTTCTTCCACTTTCCTGCCCTCCTCGACACCTCATGATCCCTACCTGTGGACGGAGCAGTGTTGTTTGTTCCTACTGTTTCGTAATGGGAGTTTGTAAGTGGAGTATTGGCAGGGGGAGTAATATTGGTGCTGAGGAGACTGCTTGCTTCGTGCTGAGTGGAGCTGCTGAAGGCGGAAGACAGAATGAATAATATTAATCTCCAGCCCATTTTGAAGACTTGGGTAGTGCAAATTCTGGTCTCACAGTGCTATTTGCCTGTAAATCTAGCACTTGACAACGCTGGTGGAGACAACGCAGAGAAATGCACTGAGATGGTCCTTTTAAAACTTCAACGCCACTTTACAACGTTAAGGAGACAACGCAAAGACACAGAACTATCCTTTTCAAAGTTCCACGCCACTTTACAACGCTGACGAAGGAGACAACGCGAAGAAATACACTGAGAGGGTCGTTTTAAAACTTCCACGCCACTCTACAGCGCTGGGGAGGTAGGCAACGCAAAGAAAAACACTGAAATGGTCCTTCTCAAACTTCCACGCCACTCTACAACGCTGGGGAGGCAGAGAGCGCAAATGAACACTGCGCAAACGTCCCCCTAGATGTCTCCAGCGCAACACGATACACCCTGCTTGGACACTGCGCTAATCTAGAATCCGCCCCCCGTACACAAATACACCCATGCCCCGCCGGATGTGTTCATATCTAAGACGTTCGAGTGCTTATGACCACATCCTCGTCCTCCATCTCCTTCGTCATGTTCGTCTTCGTCATTTCTTTACTCGTTTTCACCATCTTCTTCTTAGTCTCCTTTATCAATATTATGGTCATTTTTTTCCATCTTCATCATCATCATCATCGTCATCATCATCATCATCATCATCATCGTCATCATCATCATCATCATCATCATCGTCATCATCATCATCATCATCATCATCATCATCGTCATCGTCATCATCATCATCATGTTTCTTCTTCTTCATCACTATCACCTTCATCATCATCATCATCATAATTTTCCCCCAACTTTGAAGGATATAAAACAGGAAAAGTGAATCCCAAGAGAAAGAGAGAGAGAGAGAGAGAGAGAGAGAGAGAGAGAGAGAGAGAGAGAGGAGGGGGAGAAAGGGAGGGAGAGGGTTGAGATAGATCAGTATATAGATAGCCAGATATACAGACAGACAGACAGACAGACAGGTATAGAGAGAGAGAGAGAGAGAGAGAGAGAGAGAGAGAGAGAGAGAGAGGAGGGAAAGGAGGGGGAGAAGATGGAGGAGGAGTGGGAGGAGGAGGAGGAGGAGGAAGAGGAGGAATATGATGATGAAAATTAGATGATGATGATGATGAGGAGGAGGAGGAGGACGAGGAGGTGAAAGAGGAGGAAGAATACGAGGAAGAGGAGGAGGAAGAAGAATACGAGGAAGAGGAGGAGGAAGAAGAAGAGGAGGAGGAATATGGAGGTGAAAATTACTTGATGATGATGATGATGAGGAGGAGGAGGAGGAGGAAGAGGACATGAAGAAGAAGAAGAAGAAGAAGAAGAAGAAGAGGAGGAGGAGGAGAAGATGGAAGAGGAGGAAAAAGAAGAGGAGGAGGAATATGATGATGAAAATTAGATGATGATGATAATGATGATGATGAGGAGGAGGAAGAGGAGGTGAAGGAGCAGGAGGAGGAAGAGGAGGTGAAGGAGCAGGAGGAAGAAGAAGAGGAGGAGGAGGAGGAGAAAGAGGAATATGAAGAAAATTAAATGATGATGATGATGATGAGTAGGAGGAGGAGGAAGAAGAAGAGTAAGAGGAGGAGGACGAGAAGAAGGAAGAAGAAGAAGAAGAGGAAGTAGAAGGGGAGAAGGAGGAGGAGGAACATGAAGACGAGAATTAATTGATGATGATGATGATGATGATGATGATGATGATGATGATGATGATGATGATGAAGATATTGATGATTGTGTTTCAAATAATCCTCAGAGGCGAAGAAGACACATAATAAGTGCACACCTTTTTATTGCATTTTCCCATAAATTATAATATACAAACAATTATTGCAAAATGAAAAATAAAGATCCATGAAAGACTTATGGCACAAAATAAGATTCTACATAAAGGGCTAAAAATATTCTAAAATGAACTACTTAAGCTGCGCGGGCAATATTATACTAGTAGTAGTAGTAGTAGTAGTAGTAGTAGTAGTAGTAGTAGCCCTAGCTCTTATAAATGTGAACTCAGTGGATCGCAGGCTCAAGATTCCCCTCTCCTGCAGTCCACCATCTTACGTTCTGCTGGATGGGGAGGGAGTTGTGGGGCGTTTGTATAGCCAGGCAGCTCCACCGCCCAGTTATATCAGTGCCACCACACAAAGGCGTCCCTTCCCATCACCTCTCGTATAAGAAATAGACCCTAGCGTTAGATTAGCCTTTCAGTAAGACCACATCCTTATATTCCACTCTTTGCTGCTTCAGGAAACTTATTTTTACTGAGAGACACTGGAAGAGGTCAGAGAGATGCTTCAGAGAGACGTTTCGAGCTGGTGGGGTTCAGAGAGATGCTTCAGAGAGACGTTTCGAGCTAGTGGGGTTCAAAGAGAAGCTTCAGAGAGAAGTTTCGAGCTGGTGGGGGTTCAAACAGATGCTTCAGTGAGACATTTCGGACTTTTGGTGCTCATATTTCGAATTTAGGATAGACTTCGGAACTAATGGAGGCCAGAGAGATGCCTGAGAGAGATTTTTTTTTGAGTTTTGAGGTCCAGATATAGAATTAGGTGAGGGTGTTCGAACTGAGTGTGGTTGGACGTAAGTTTATCAAATTCCTTCAGATTTCGAATTTAGGAGAGACTTTTGAACTAATGGAGGCCAGAGAGATGCTTGAGAGAGACCTTTTTTTTGAGTTTTGAGGTCCAGATATAGAATTAGGTGAGGGTGTTCGAACTGAGTGGGGTCGGATGTAAGTTTATCAAATTCCTTCGACAAGAGAGAGATTTTTTTTTTGGAATGGGTCGGCCGTCTCGAGGCAGCAACGTGAACGAAAACTAGACGTGCTCGTAGGAGAAGGCTATCACTCTTCCCCAATCCATAGATCTAGACACTTTGAAGATAACTAGAGCCTTGGGAAGTTAAGTATGAGATGGGAAAATACTGATAGGGGAGAGAGGAGGCAGGATACACTACACCAGGCCATCTTTCACTTACACTATCAGTCTTCCTCAGTGTCCAGGCAGGAGCTGTCTCACTTATATTTAGAATTAAGTGGCCTAATACTTACACACATCAAAATATTAAGCAAGGAATATATTACTCATTCCAGGTAAGAGATTAGGTACACTAGACTGATTTAGAGATTAGTTTGAAAATATATACACTCATCCCTTTGACCAAATGCATATAGATTTGAAAATAATAATGAGAGTTGGGAAGTGACTGACATTTGGCGGGAAAAACTTGAATATATAATTAGAGGAAAGCAAAAATCTATTGAATGGTGAATATTAAAAATTATATATCCTTTTACCTTAACAAATTTTGGCCTCAGTTTTTTAAGCATCCAACTCGACCATCTCAAGGAAGAATTTTAAGTGCGTTGCTTAGATCTGAACTAGATGCTTTAGATAGTCAATGGAATATCTTTTTAAGGCCACAATTTAAGGGGCGCTTTAGGTAAATTAGTAAATCATGAAGCAGGCTACCATTAGGCATATATATAAATTTTTAAGGTGAGTGAAACGTGTCCTAATTTTAAAGAGAAGAGACTGCCAAATAAATGGGTAAATAAATGGTGTTAAGGCAGAGTTTTGAATACGATCCGTGAATCTGATGGTAAAGAGAAAGAAGAAAAAAATGACTACCGTATTAATACCAGAATAATAATATAAAAAAAAACTATCGGACTGCAACTTTTGAAAGAATATGAACTATCAGTCAGAACTGCATATATGAATTTTAAAAACATATTCAAACCAAATTTAAATATATTACGTGAATAAGGCCTGAAATAAGTTTCTTTGGTGAGAGTAAAGTATATGCAATAGACACTAATCATTGACCTCTTGACCTCCTGACCTTCGACCTGTTACGTGTACCTGCCTAACTCAACCCTCTGCTAATTAGGCTTCACCTGGCGCTTTTCCTCAGCAGGTAGGCAGTATAGAGTCAAGTTTGAGGAACAGGGTAGTCTTAACTCACTATTACACTTCAGATGAGGAAAACCGTCTATATATACTGGTGGGATGAGCTAGGGAGACGTGTACGATTTTCTTCTTGCTCTACAGACGATTTCATGCAGCTGAGGAGAGAGAGGTGGAGCCAGGGGGGTTGGATAAAGCCTTCCTCAACCCCTTGAATACACCAAGTCCTTCCACAGCTGACTAAAATCGTCTGGAGGCAGCTGAAATGAACTGAAAGAAAAATCCCACTGAGGGGTAAGTGAAGACGGTTTTTCGTCCCTGAAGGCATCGGAAATCAACACATAAATCGTCTTCACACTGAGGGGTTGATGAAGACGATTTCCCCCCCTCTTACAGCTGAGAAAAAGCATCTGAAGTCAGCCCAGAAAGCAGTGAAAGGCTAAGGGTTTTATTCTTGCTGTCCAGACGGTTTTTCAGGTCTGGAGGGGTTCGATCAAAGGTGGTATTCTCTGTTAAGGAAGCTCCCTAACACCTTTTCCCAAGCGACTTATTTTGTGTATTATACCTTACTGCCCTATCCATAAATCCTTCCAATATCGCCATACTCCTCTTGTATAACGTGCTGAAGGATATTACCCAACCATATCCACCATAAATCGCTGAGGAAGAGGTGTTAGGGAGCATCCTTATGAGTCCAAGGTTCGTATTCTGGTCAGTTAAGAAAGCTGCGTGACACCTCTTCCTTAGCGATTTGTTTTTGGATAAGGCTGGCTAATACTGTTTTGTAGGTTACATGAGAGAGAGAGAGAGAGAGAGAGAGAGAGAGAGAGAGAGAGAGAGAGAGAGAGAGAGGTTATTTTTATGCAGAGTATGGTGACGTTAGAATGAGTTAACAGGAAGGCAAGGTGTAATCAGCAAAATAAATCGCCTAGGAACAGGTGTTAGGGGTTACCTTACCCGACGAGGATGCAGCTTAATCCTCCCTTAACCCCTTCAGGCAGAGAAATCCCCCCTAAGCTGAGGATAACCGTCTGAAAATCGCAAAAATCTGAAGAAATCCAGCGCAGGTGAAATAATTAGTCACTTTACCTGCCTAGTCTACCTGGCCTCTACCTGTTAAATAATTATATATATTTTCTTTACATTACTTATATAGGAATTTATATATAATTCTATAGGGCAAATAATTTATATAGATTGTACTGTTAAAAGTTGGGGGTCTGGTAAAGCCCGTTAGTTACACCGTTACCGTTACCGTTGACCGCCCCGTTACCGTTGACCGCCCCGTTACCGTTGATTGCACCGTTACCGTTGATTGCACCGTTGCCGTTTGCGTAGCCGTTACCATTGATGGCTCCGTTACCGTTGATGGCACCGTTACCATTACCGTTGATGGCTCCGTTACCGTTGATTGCACCGTTACCGTTTGCGTAGCCGTTGCCGTTGATGGCTCCGTTACCGTTGATGGCTCCGTTACCATTACCGTTGATTACTCCGTTACCGTTACCATAGCCATTACCGTTGATGGCTCCGTTACCGTTGATGGCTCCGTTACCGTTTGTGTAGCCGTTGCCGTTGATGGCTCCGTTACCGTTGATGGCTCCGTTACCGTTACCATAGCCGTTACCGTTGATGGCTCCGTTACCGTTGATCGCACCGTTACCGTTGATTGCACCGTTACCGTTTGCGTAGCCGTTACCGTTGATTGCTCCGTTACCATTGATTGCACCGTTGCCGTTTGTATACCCATTTGCGTAGCCGTTACCGTTGACTGCGCCATTCCCGTTGATTACACCGTTGCCATTACCGTTGATTAGGCCATTTCCGTTGACACCGTTGCCGTTGATGGCTCCGTTACCGTTGCGACGCCCGTAACTATAACCATTACCGTTAACACCGTTACCATTGATTCCGTTACCGTTGATGCCGTTGACACCGTTGATCCCGTTGACACCGTTACCGTTGATCCCGTTACCGTTGACGCCGTTACCGTTCACACCATTACCATAACCGTTGATGCCGTTGACGCCGTTACCGTTGACACCGTTACCGTTGATGCCGTTGACGAGTCCGAAGTTGGAGTTGAGGCCATAGAAACTGGGAGCCGTGGCACAGTCAAAGTTGTACCACCAGTCACACACAAAGTACTGTTGGTTGAAAACAGTACCGTTGGGACAGAGGAAGGAATCCATACGCCCATCAGCCTGGCAGATGTGGAAGACCTGTGGAGATAATAGTTGTAGTAGTAGTAGTAGTAGTGGTGGTGGTGGTAGTAATAGTAGTAGTAGTAGTTGTAGTAGTAGTAGTAGTGGTGGTGGTGGTGGTAGTAGTAGTAGTAGTAGTAGTAGTAGTAGTAGTAGTAGTAGTAGTGGTGGTGGTGGTGGTGGTGGTGGTAGTAATGGAAGGAGGAGGAAGAGGAGGAGGAGCTTAGGTGGAGGAGGTGGTGGTAGTAGTATAGAAGAAGAAGGAGGAGGAGAAGAAGAAGAAGAAGAAGAAGAAGGAGGAGGAGGAGGAGGAGGAAAAGAAGAAGAGAGAGGAGAAGAAGAACAAGAACTAGAAATAGTAGTAACAATAGTAGCAGTAACAGAAGCAGCAGTAGTAGTAGTATAGAGAGAGACGAAGAAGAAGGAAGAGGAGGAGGAGGAGGAGGGGAAAAAGAAGAAAGAGAAGCAGGAGCAATAGTAGCAGCAGAAGAGTAGTAGTAGTAGTATTAATAGCAATAGAAATCGGTAAGGAAGAAGCCTCATTCACCTTCAGTACACCGGAAGGAAGAATTGAGAGGTAATTAGGTAGGTCAGGGCGAGTGACTGTACTGTTTAGAAATCAAGGTTAAGACAGAAGAGAAAGTTGATATATACGTGTCATGACTGAGGACTCCCTGTATGATTTTAAGGTTAATTCGTGGATGAGACGCGGATTTCACCAAGGGGAGACTGATTTATGGCTTATGTGAGAGAGAGGGGAATGTTTTTAAGTAATCTAGCTCAATTCTTTCACATTCCAGTGCCCAGTGACTTAAGAATCTACTGGGAAGCTTTTTATTTTGTGATGTTTATAGATTTTACCAGAGTGAGAGAGATGGTCAAAGTGAGAGAGAATGGGATTTTCTCTAAGTAAGCTAGCTCATTTCTTTCACATTCCGGTGCCCAGGGACTTCGGAATCTATTGGAAAACATTTTTGGTGTGATATTTGGCGTCACACTGAACTCAGAATTGGACATGAGGCAAATGTTGGTGTCATCTCTTCAAAATATGTCCTATGAAAGGCAAAATATAAATAACTCATAGACGCAGATCTCCACATCAAAGCGTACAGCCTGAATCTACAACGTACAGGAGCGAAACCTGCTAATTTTTATCCCCGTGATGAGCAGCATATTTTTGGTGTCTTCATCTCTTCAAAATATGTCCCTTGAGGCAAAATATTAATAACTCAGAGACGCAGATCTCCATTTGAAAGCGTACAGCCTGAATCTACAACGTACAGGAGTGAAACCTGCTAATTTTTATCCCCATCATGAGAAGCAAACGTGATATAACCCAGACTGTTAAACTGGTCCATATTCTTACTTTCCTTCTCGTGACAACTTAGCCTAACCTACCCTGGGTGTATTATGAGCTTGGTATACAGGGACCTCTGTGTATGTGTAGCTGACCTGGGTGTAGTGAAGTACCTGGTTAAATATACACCCTAGACAGCAAGCATAACAGTGTACCCTCACGCGACACCCAGATTTCAGGGCATTGTTGGTGTTGGAGAATTGGAAATGGTGTTGGGAAAGGTGTATTGGAACTCCTGTGTAGTGAAGAGGCTAGCTAGTAAGCATAGAGTACCATAAAGGAATGCATAAGGGTATTGTGAAGGGATCTAGCCTAAGAAACTACCATGATAGAGCCGTAGTACCGTGAAGGAGTGCATAGATGTGTCGTGAAAGGGCTAAACTACCATGAAAGGGTCCCACAAACAGTACCATGAAGGAGTGTATAACGGAATCAAACAGTATACAGTATGATAGTAAGTTGCATTCATCCTTACCTGACATGCATGGTTACGGTGACTGGGAAGGTGAATGTAGTGAAGGACTGAGTAACTTATAATGGATGTGAGGGATTGTGACAGATTACGTTGCCCATCTTCCTCAGCGATTTATTCTGCCTCTCGTAGCTTTGAGCCTTCATTAGCATTACTAGTATATCTTAAAATTTTATTAGTAATGTATGAGAGAAAAGTAGGATGTAGTAGGCTAAATAAATCGCTCAAAAAGAAGAATTACGAAACTTGACATCCAGCCTAGGGTAGGATGTCAAAGTAGGAGTAGGGTACTGTGTGTTGGTGCAGGTGAACCCAGTGGACTGCAGGACTGTACTGTGATACCTGAGGACTTACACAGTAGATACGGTGCCAGGACACAGTATCTCACGGTATTCTTACCTGATGTCCAGCCTCGGGGGAAGTGTCAGCGGAGTATTTGGGGTACTGTGAACATAATTACTGAGACTGGTGTACTGCAGTGAAAAGACTTAAGTACCATGAAGACCTAAGAGTGTTGGTACAGTGGCGGGACTTACACAGTAGATACGGTGCCAGGACACAATAAATCACCGTAACTTCTCACCTGTCATCCGTATGGTATAATTATTGAGACTGGGGTACTGAAGTGAAAAGACTTAAGCACCATGAAGACCTAAGAGTGTTGATACAGTGCTTGGATTTACACAGTAGGTACGGTGCCAAGACACAGTCAATCACCGTAACGTCTCACCTGACATCCAGCTTCCGGTGTGGCGTCGGCGTAATATCCGGGCACCTGTGTGTTGGCGCAGGTGAAGCCGGTCAGCGGGACGGAGGCCAGGATGGGATAGTCCACGCCCGCAACGCCACCCCCCCCGATGGCGGAGCTCAACGCGGTAATGGGGTCCACGAAGCCGTTGAAACCGTTACCGTTGAGACCGTTGATGCCGTTGATTCCGTTGATTCCGTTAAGACCGTTTGTGAAGCCGTTACCGATGCTTGTTCTACCGTTGCCGTTGATGGCACCGTTGCCGTTAGCGTACCCGTTGCCGTTGATTGCACCGTTACCGTTGATGGCACCGTTACCGTTGATGGCGCCGTTGCCGTTGATGGCGCCGTTGCCGTTGATGGCACCGTTGCCGTTGATGGCACCGTTGCCGTTAGCGTACCCGTTGCCGTTGATTGCACCGTTACCGTTGATGGCACCGTTTCCGTTGAGGGCACCGTTACCGTTGATGGCACCGTTTCCGTTAGCGTACCCGTTGCCGTTGATTGCACCGTTACCGTTGATACCGTTACCGTTGATGGCACCGTTACCGTTGATTGCCCCATTGCCATTGATGATACCGTTGCCATTACCGTTGACAGCTCCGTTGCCATAAGAGTAGCCATTACCATTGACACCTCCATTACCGTTGATTGCACCGTTACCGTTGATACCGTTGCCGTTAATTGCACCGTTACCGTTGATTACTCCGTTACCGTTGGTGTAGCCGTTACCGTTACCGTTGATGAGTCCATTTCCGTTGATTGCCCCATTACCGTTGATGACTCCGTTACCGTTACCAATACCGTAAGAATAACCGTTACCGTTGCCGTTGATTGCTCCGTTACCGTTACCGTTGATGAGTCCGTTACCGTTGACTGCACCGTTACCGTTGATGAGTCCGTTACCGTTGACTGCACCGTTACCGTTACCGTTGATGAGTCCGTTACCGTTGACTGCACCGTTACCGTTGATTGCTCCGTTACCGTTAACTGCACCATTACCGTTGATGACTCCGTTACCGTTACCAATACCGTAAGAATAACCGTTACCGTTACCATTGATTGCTCCGTTACCGTTACCGTTGATGAGTCCGTTACCGTTGACTGCACCGTTACCGTTGATGAGTCCGTTACCGTTGACTGCACCGTTACCGTTGATGAGTCCGTTACCGTTGACTGCACCGTTACCGTTGATGAGTCCGTTACCGTTGATTGCACCGTTACCGTTGATTGCACCGTTACCGTTGGTGTAGCCGTTACCGTTACCGTTGATGAGTCCGTTACCGTTAACTGCACCGTTACCGTTGACTGCACCGTTACCGTTGATGACTCCGTTTCCGTTACCAACGCCGTAAGAATAGCCGTTACCGTTAATTACTCCGTTACCGTTACCGTTGATTGCTCCGTTACCGTTGATTACCCCGTTACCGTTGCCGTTAGCGTAGCCGTTACCGTTGATTGCTCCGTTACCGTTGATTGCCCCGTTACCGTTAAGTCCATTACCGTTTGCGCCGTAACCGTTAACAGCACCGTTGCCATTTCCGTTGATCCCGTTGATTCCGTTGCCGTTGCCGTTGATTCCGTTACCGTTGCTTGGCGGTAGGTAGGTATTCTGAGCCAGACTCGCTCCCAACAGGGCTGAGAGAGAGAGAGAGAGAGAGAGAGAGAGAGAGAGAGAGAGAGAGAGAGAGAGAGAGAGAGAGAGAGAGTTATAATAGGTAAATAACAGTGCAAAACACATGCAAAATAATAATAATAATAATAATAATAATAATAATAATAATAATAATAATAATGATAGTAGTAGTAGTAGCAGTAGTAGTAGTAGTAGTAGTCGTAGCAGTAGCCTAGTAGTAGTAATAGTAGTAGAGGTGGTGGTGGTGGTAGTAGTAGTAGTAGTAGTAGTAGTAGTAACAGTAATATCGCCATACTCTGCATAAAGTACAAGAGAATATTAACCAGCCATAACTCAAACTAAATCGCTTAGGAGAAGGTGCTAGGAAGTCACGGGTAGAAAATAGAATGATAGATACGAATAGAATGATAAATAGATTGAGGAGGTAGATAGATTTAACGTCCTAGAGTGGAAGGGGTTACCTGTAGGCTCGATAGATAGCTAATTAACAGGTGAGAATCGTAACGGCGATAAATAGTACCTTGTTTACGCAGGTACTTCCGTAACAAACCACATGACGCGACGGGAAGGTGCAGATGGTGTGTGGATGCGTGTCTGTGTGTCTGTGTAACGGCGGGAGGGTTGGGGAGAGGAGGGCGTGATGGGGAGAGGTGGGGGAGGAAAGGAAAAGGGAGTTGGGGGTGAGGAGGGGGAGACAGACAGTGAGAGAAAGTAGTATAAGCGAAGATGAAGGATTTGGAAGAGAGAGAGAGAGAGAGAGAGAGAGAGAGAGAGAGAGAGAGAGAGAGAGAGAGAGAGAGAGAGAGAGCTGATATGAATGGGTGCAATTATTCAGGCGAAGTTAATTGAGGAAGACTGCATTTGTGGTTCCGTATGTGTGTGTGTGTGTGTGTGTGTGTGTGTGTGTGTGTGTGTGTGTGTGTGTGTGTGCGCGAGCGTATTTTCACATTCCGTGCACGCGTTCCATTGTGTGTGTGTGTGTGCGTGGACTGTGCTAGATTGCGTGTGTGCTATAGATTGCGTGGGTTTGCGTGGCTCCAGGTAACTCCTCTTACATCACACACCTGTTTGCTCAGGTATATTTAATTGATACACCTTTTTCACCTGCCAGTCCTACCTTTCACCTTTGCGTGTCACATTCACCATACACGTAGCTTGTAAGAGGAATTGGAGGGTGTGAAGGATGGAAAGAAGATTGAGTTGAAGAGAGGTTGATGGAGTGCGTGAGAGAGGGTGAGTGAGGGATGAGAGTGTGTGTGTGTGGGGTGTGTGTGTGGGGGGATGAGTGTGTGTGTGTGTATGTGTGTGTGTGTGTTTATGGATAGGTGTGTATGTGTGTGTTTTGATGGCTGTGTTTATGTGTGTGTGTGTGTGTGTGTGTGTGTGTGTGTGTGTGTGTGTGTGTGTGTGTCAGTGTGCCTCTATGCATGAGTGAAAGGGAGAGCGCTAAGATGCAACACATAGGTAAATATCACACTACATTGCTAACTTTATCACGCATGCAAGCCACTTAACACTTATCACTTAGAACCCTGTAAGTAAAAGTGAACCCAGGTACTTAAATGGGGCTCACTTTCCTTGGAATTTAAGTGGATGAACCTCTGATGATCCCTTAACATAATTACTTTTGCGATTTGTTTTATATAGTATTTTCATCTAGTCATTGGAAAGTCAGCTGGTTAATGAGGTTTGTGGACTGACAAGGCTCCCTAACACCTCTTCCTGAGCGATTTATTCTTGGCTATGCCTGGTTAATATCCATTTTCCACTATATGCAGAGTATGGTGATATTCGCTGGATTCATGCAACATGGGACAGTAAAAGGTGTAATAAGCAAAACAAATCGCTTGGGAAAAGGTGTCAGGTAGCGTCCGATCAATGTCCCTACTAAGTAACGAATTAAAAAGACCTCACTGTTGATGTATTTTGGCTTTGTCCGAAGAATTTTGGGAACTCCCGAAACGTACTGAAACTCCTATGTCGTTCAATGCGTTTCTCAGATGGTTTCGTCTTTTCTCTTATCTCTTCGTTCAGCCTTCAGGAAATTTGGCCTGACTCTTTAACTAGGTGTGTAAAGAGAAAGGAGAGTTATGAATTACTGGGAGTCATTGAGAGAGAGAGAGAGAGAGAGAGAGAGAGAGAGAGAGAGAGAGAGAGAGAGAGAGAGGCAGACAGACACACAAAGATGCACTGAGAGAGAGAGAGAGAGAGAGAGAGAGAGAGAGAGAGAGAGAGAGAGAGAGAGAGAGAGAGAGAGGCAGACAGACATACAAAGATGCACTGAGAGAGAGAGAGAGAGAGAGAGAGAGAGAGAGAGAGAGAGGCAGACAGACACACAAAGATGCACTGAGAGAGAGAGAGAGAGAGAGAGAGAGAGAGAGAGAGAGACAGAGACAGAGACAGACAGACAGACAGAAAGACAGACAAAGATACAGAGAGAGAGAGAGAGAGAGAGAGAGAGAGAGAGAGAGAGAGAGAGACAGACAGACAGACAGAAAGACAGACAAAGATACAGAGAGAGAGAGAGAGAGAGAGAGGAGCAAATTTGACCTCCTGACCTCGTTCCTGGATGTGCAGTGTAATGACCTCATCTTAGTCCCGTATTCTAGGTCGCTTCCGTTCCTATCACCTTTTCCTCAGCGATTTAGTTTTAATTTTACAATTTAATATTCTGTCATGCTAGTAATGCCCTTTTAATACCGACCTATTGCATCAGTAAAAGAAGGATGGAGAGTGAGAGACTGACGAGGAGAGTGTACGTGAGTGAGGTGGAGAGGGAAGAGGGAGGGGGAGGCCGAGGATGAGATGGAGGGATGGAATGGAGAGGTATATGAGAGAGGGGTGTGTGAGTTGGGGGGATGGAGAGTGAAAGACTAACTAGGAGAGTGTATGAATGAGGTGGAGGGGGGGAGAGGAAGAGGGAGGCCAAGGATGAGACGGTGGGATGGTGTGGAGAGGTATATGAGAGAGGGAGGTGTGAGCTGGGAGCAGGGCAGTGAAATGGCGTGGGACAGGGCGACATGGAGGCGATTTGTTTGTGGCCACCCCTTACGTGATTAAGGCGTCTGGCAATAGATAGATAGATAGAATAGAAGGATATTGAGGGATGAGAAGTAGAGTAAGTCGCCACGTAACATTTGCAACGAGACATCTACATAACTGATAGGTACTGAAAGGCGTCTGGCAATAGATAGATAGGCAGATAGATAGAGATGATACTTAAGGCGTCTGGCGATAGATAGATAGATACTTAGGGCGTCTGGCGATAGATAGAGATGATACTGAGGGCGTCTGGCAATAGATAGATAGATAGATAGATAGATAGATAGAGATTATACCTAAGACGTCTGGCGATAGATAGACAGCGATGAATCTATAGGGCGTCTGGCGATAGATAGAGATGATTTAGGACGTCTGGCAATAGATAGATAGATAGATAGATAGATAGAGTGATAGATAGAGATTATACCTAAGGCGTCTGGCAATTGATAGATTACGATGAAACTCTACGGCGTCTGGCAATAGGTAGATAGATAAATAGATTGGTCGATAGATAAAGTTAAATTGGACTACGCAACTCCTTACTATAAACGTCCCCCCCTTCCAAAAAAAAGAAAAAGAAAGAAAAAAAAAAGAATGTTGAGAGCAAGAAAGAGAGTCTAGCTAAATGTAATTCTAAATCTATTATATTTTCGTCTATAAGTCCCTCAGGCTACTATGAGTACAAGTAGAATGTGCTAAATGTGCTACCGCTTCCCATAGGACCAGGAAGAAGTGCGCGCGGGTGTACATGCGCTTTCAGTGGCCAGGAATAAGTGCGCGCGACTGTACATCCACCCTACCCGGACCCCTAACTATTGCCCGCGCCTGTACATCCTCAGAACTAGTTGCGCGTGATTGTGCATCTTCCCCCTCCCCCTCCCACTACCACTACAGTTACCACTTCGCGTTTAAGTGGCTGGATTGACCCGGAAGTGTGGTTTAAGTAGGAAAAGTGAAATGGCTCTCAGTCGGTGTGGTCTGAGGGGGTGAGAGAGACACTCGGAGAGTCTTGTGTCCAGTCCACTCAAACACAAAGTCAGGCTGAAATGACGTAGTGGGTTAGAGCTAGCTTACATTAGAGCTAGGTTAAATTTGGCTCACAGCTAGTACATATATATCATTATAATTACAGAAATATTTTTGGATAATGCTTAAAAGTAATATATATATATGAAGCAATATTGAAACATAAACTTAATGATTCCAAGAACAAAGGGAGTATGTTATATATTATTGTTATACTTGAAAATATACAATGCAGTCTAACATATATGTACTGTAAGATATATTAAGATTACCTACCTATCTATCTACCTGTCTACCTATCTATCTACCTGTCTAAACATTAATCTATATTCTTACCAGCAAATATCAGCTGCCACGTTATCTTAGCCATATCTTCTTTGTGGGCGACTTGAGAGTCAACTAAAGCTCTAAGATGGGGAACTAGCCACCAGTGTAGGCAATTAATGGGCTAGGGAGCTTTGGGAGAGCAGGTAGGTGTGAGAGGAGAGCAGGTGAGCTGAATACTATGCTTGGAATGAAGAGCGGGCGCCTTATATACTCACGCTGAGGACCTCGGCAGTGACGCAACACCTCTCGGAGTGGAGGGAAAGGAGGGAAGATGGGATGGAGGGAGGGAGAGAGAGGAAGGGCAAGGGATAAAGGAGGAATGAGAGCAAGTACTGATAGATAAACAGGGCTGGATAGATAGATAGGACTGGATAGATAGAAGGGAGGGAAAGAGGGGAATAAAGGAAGAATAAGAGCAAGTACTGATAGATAAACAGGGCTGGACAGAAGGAGGGAAAGATAGAGGGCGATAGATAAAGGAATGAGGGCACGTACTGATAACACGATAGATAAATAGGGCTGGATAGACAGGAGGGAAAGATAGATGGAATAGATAAAGAAGGAATGAGAGCAAATAATAAGAAAATGAATGGAGTGAAGAGGAATGGGAAAGATAGATAGATAGATAGATAGATAGATAGATAGATAGAGAGAGAGAGAGAGAGAGAGAGAGAGAGAGAGAGAGAGAGAGAGCAGAGAACAAATACAAGATAAAATTACTTTGATAAGGAGGGTATTTTTCAGTTACTTTGAGGGACAGAATACTTTGCACAGTCACTTTGATAGGCATAGAGTACTTTGCACATCTAGAAGTAATATATAGTACATGTTACATCTTAGTGTTATTAAGAGTACATTGATATCGAAACTTAATATTATAGAAGAAATTACACGAATGTCTCCAGCGCAGTGAGGGGTAGAGAGATTTTCGATTTTATTTTTCCAGCTCAGTAAAGTCAATGGGTTTTAGCCGGAACAGAATACACAATACACACTCCCATACTCCCATATTGCACACCTCTTGGCTATCAGTGTTCCTTTACTTCCCCGACCTGCCTCTCTTTACACCTTGCTTCCCCAAATCAATTCCCCTCCTCAAACTTCAACCCTTAGCACCTCAAACTTAACTGTTAGATTATTTTTTGATGAATGGAGGACACCTGTAATCTGGTATATGGATTTTTAAAAAGTCTGGTTCTCCTGCCACTGTTTATCTTCTGTAAAAATATATATATCACATAGGTCTTTCGTTTTTTTATATTTTTTTATTTAAGGGTGTGGCCATGATATCTGATTTTGAGCTGATGATATGGATAGCTAATCAAGGTGGCCTCTCCCATAGATGATGATGATGATGAAGATGGTGATGATGGTAGTGGTCGTGATGATGATGATGATGATGATGATGATGAAGATGGTGATGATAATGATGACGATTGATGATGATGTTGATGGTGGTGATGATAATGCTGGCAGAGGTAGTAGTGGTGATGACGAAGGTGGTAATGATAACAATGATAATGATGAAGGTGGTAATGATAATGATGATGATGATGATGATGATGAAGGTCTGAAAGTGCCAAGAGTGGAAAACTAGAGCAGCTCAATGAAAGGCACAAACAGAGGACTCCAAGGATGTACAGGTAACGAAATTTAGCGTTGCATATTAACGAAAGTAATTTGCAAGATAGATAGATAAAAAAGTGATAGATAGAGCAACAGACAGAGGGGAAACAAGGCCTAGCTATACTCATTTCACCCTGACTTGGCCTAAAATTGCCATCCCTCCATCTTGAATTGTTTTGTTTACATTGGGAACAAAGTATAGGTGACAGAAGAAGTATAAGTGACATAACGTGCGATGGTGTTTTGTTTCCCTGATAAGTTTTAATTGTGGAGCTTAAAGCAATAGATTAACGCTAGAATATGGTGCTAGTCACGAAGAAGTGCTGTGGAATGGATGTAGAATCGTAGTATTATATTTTACTACAGAAATTAGCATTAAAAAAACAAAAATAACAAGAGGGACGAAAATCCTGGCATAAACTGAGAGGCGAAAACTAACTACAGTGTACTCATTTTAACTTGGCTCAAAAATTTCCGTCCCTTTGCAGCTTATTTTCTTTAACTCAGGGTCAGAATAAGAGTACTGCGGCTCTACATCCTTCCCGGTGCACTTCTTCGTGACTATACTCCTCTAATTAGGCCTAAAATTGCCATCTCTCCGTCTTGAATGCGGAGTTGTTGCAAAAGATTAACACGAGATTAGGATACGATACTCCCTTCACCTAAACCTGGCCCAGATTTATCGCCCTGTTGCACCATATTGTATTTCCCTTTGCTCCTACGGCTCTGCATCCATTCCACAGCGCTTCTTCGTGACTAGCATCATATTCTAGTGTTGATCTCATTCTACAGCTCAGTTCGAGATGGAGAGAGTTTTTTTTCCTTTCTCCTATAGGTCGTTCAATTTTATTTGGCTCAGATTTTCGTTCTTTGGAAATCTGTGTCCCTTAGCTCATTGTCAGAAGCTACTAAGTCTGTTCCACATCCTTTCCACAGCACTTCTTCGTGACTAGTGCCATATCCTCTTCATAATCTCTTGCTGTAACTCAGTGTTCAAGATGGAGAGATGGCAATCTTGACGTCTATACTCTGTTTACATTTGCTTGGCTTAATGCTTTCCGTAAAACAACTCAGAGACAAATTAATCAGTAAATATAATGTACATCCATCCATCCATCCACACATCCATCCATTCATACATACACACATCCATCCACCTTCCCATCCATCCATTCATCCACACACACCCACCCACACCCACCCACACACCCATACATCTATCCAATCATCACCCATTCATCCATCCACCCATCCATCCATCCACCCATCCATCCATCTATCCATCCATCCATTCATCCATCCATCCATACATAAACACATCCATCCATCCATCCACCCATCCATCCATCCATCCATCCATCCAATCACCCATACATACACTGACACTCTTCCACTTCACTCCTACTCGCAGTAAAACAGAAAGACTCAAGCATAGAGCAAAGGAGGTAGGGAAAAAATGATGATGAAAAGAGAAAGGAAATCATAGTCAGGGAGAAATATGGATCAGAAAGGAAGAGGCATATTACTGAGGCCTCGTTTTGAAATTGCTCTCAGATGATGGTAATGGGGATAGATAGATAGATGGATAGATAGATGGATGGATAGATAGATTGATAGATAGATGGATGGATAGATTGATAGATGGATAGATAGATAGATGGATGGATAGATAGATAGATAGATAGATGGGTAGATAGATGGATAGATAGATAGGTAGGTAGGTAGGTAGGTACGTGGATAATTAGATAAACTGATAGATAGATAGATAGATAGATAGGTAGATAGATAGATAGATAGATAGATAGGTAGGTAGGTAGATGGATAGATAGATAGATAAATAGATAGATAGATAGATAGACAGATTGAGAGAGAGAGAGAGAGAGAGAGAGAGAGAGAGAGAGAGAGAGAGAGAGAGAGAGGCCTTGTTATAAAACGCTCTCACTTAACAAAGGAACGAGATTAAGTGTTCAAATTCTTCTTTCACCACTTTCTTAACCCCTGCACCTTTGCGACTCATTCTCATTAACCTTAGACTCGACCATAGTTCACTTAGACACACTTTACACTTACACGTCTTAAGTGGCAATACCTATACTACAATATTTACTTAAGTGATAGTTGCTGCACTTCATAATTCACTTACACTTTACACAAACACCTCTCTCTTAAGTAATACACACAGGCCACTTAAATCAAGCACTTAAGTGAGAGCCTACACTCCACTTAATCACGCACACTTTATACAAACACCTCTCTCTTAAGTAATACACACAGGCCACTTAAATCAGGCACTTAAGTGGGACCCTACACTCCACTTAATCACACACTTAAGTGGTAAATTTAATCTTGCTTCGTGACCTATTGTAAAAAAAAGAAAAAAAAAATATTTCTTAATTCAATGAGAGGATTCATCTCCCCATATTTGGAAAAAAATCGAAAAAAAAAAATTAATTGACCTAATCTCCTTTTCGGAACTATTCTCACGGTGGTGCGAGTGTGAGTATAGTTCCGATCTTATAATTCGAACGGTTTTTTATCCGAATCTGGCCATACTTGGTGGAAGAGTTGAGGGTCATTTTCTGAGGAAGCCTATCTTTTTTTCAATATAATATGTCAAAGGTCAAGGTCACACGGCAGGGTCAAAGTTCACCCCCTCCTTATGACCTTGATAATTAACCTATTAATCTAAAAATTTGTAAGTTTAATCATGGTGTACCCCTCAACCATCCCACCAAGTTTGGTCAAAATCGAATATAAATTGTTTAAGTTGTGGGGATTAATTCTTTCTCAGTTCTGGCAGTGAGATATCTAAGTTCAATTCGATTTAATCCCAACTGGGTGCAAGGTTGAGGGATAGTCCATATCGAAACGTGCTATTTATTTCGTCCTCATATATCCCGCAGCTTCCTTCCTCCTCCCTCTCTCCCCCTCCTTCTCCCTCCTCCCCCTTCCTTCTCCCCTCCCCCCCTCCAACCTCCCCTCCCCCCCCTCCAACCTCCCCTCCCCACTCCTTACTACGCAGGTAATTGGCAGGTATGGGGAGACTAATATTTCAATGTCAGAGCCTCTTGTGGGGGGAAGGGGGTTGCGTGTGTGTGTGTGTGTGTGTGTGTGTGTGTGTGTGTGTGTGTGTGTGTGTTTTACTGTATAGTGTTGTGAGATGTAGTTAATATATTTCTCTCTCTCTCTCTCTCTCTCTCTCTCTCTCTCTCTCTCTTTCTTTCATTCAGCCTGTCGGTCTAGCTCTTGAGTCTCTGGCTTCACATTCCTTCCTTTCATCCTTCCTTCCTTCCTTCCTTCCAATCTTCCATCCTCCCTCCCTTGCTTCCTTCCCTCCTTCCTTCCTTCCCTCCCTCCCTCCTTCCTTCCTTCCCTCCCTCCCTCCTTCCTTCCTTCCTTCCTTCCTTCCTTCCATCGTAACATCAAGACCAAACCAACAAATCAGTATATAAGCGACTAGACACAAGCCTCTCTGTTTACACTTTGTCAGGCGTTCGTGTACTTGCAAACTGATCAATCCGGATTCCTTTGCGCATCCAGGCGAGATGTGGGATTGAACAGTTGACTGCTTAGAATTGGTAGACATTGGTGAGTGAGAATTAGGCATAAAATTGAGAGTGATCAATCTGGATTCCTTTGCGTATTCAGGTGAGATGTGGGATTGAAAAGTTGAGTGCTTAGAATTGGTAGACACAGGTGAGTGAGAATTAGGGATATAATTGAGATTGATAGTGGAAAGAGATGTGGAGTGTATTAAATATGTTTGGATACGTGGAGAGGATGGGAAATGTAGGATTGACTAGGGAGTATGAGTGAGTTGTAGGGATGGAGGGGAAGGAGGTCGAGGATGAGATGGAGGGATGATTTGGAGGGGTGTATGAGTGAGGGAGGTGTGAGTTGAAGGGGGAAGGAAGGCAGACCGATGATGAGATGGAAGGATGATTTGGAGAGGTGTTTGAGTGAGGGGTGTGTGAGTTGGAGAATGGGCATCCTAATGGTAGACAGAGGGACATGGAGGCGATAGATAGACAGATAGATAGATAGACAGATAGATAGATAGATAGATAGAGATAGATAGATAGATAGATAGATAGATAGACAGATAGATAGATGGATAAATAGATTCTGAGTGGGCGTGAGTAGGATACTAGAATTGGGTAGGAGTGATATTGATTGATTGATTGTGTGTGTGTGTGTGTGTGTGTGTGTGTGTGTGTGTTAGAGTGAGCCAGATGTAGGTAGAGTGGCGCTGTGGAATCGCAGTGGACCTAAGGCAGAGTGACAGAGTGAGGGGATGATGGATAGTGTGTGAAATCTAGCCAAGATGAAGAAAGAGAAGTGAAGAAGAGTTTGTTATTGTGGACGGATTAATTTTACATCCTTCCTTTACACATTCCTCCCCCCCCCTCTCTCTCTCTCTCTCACACACACACACACACACACACACACACACACACACACACACACACACACACACACACACACACACACACATCCTATCCCACTCCATTCCTCCTCCTCCTCCTCTTTTCAGCATCGTATCACCCTTACCTCTCAGATTCTCTCATATTCTCCCTCCCTCCTACTTCCTCCCTTCTTTCCCTCCCTGTTTATATATTTAGCATTATTTTTCACACCGTCAAGGGCACACAACCCCCTCCCAACTGAATCAAATCGTCCTTTTTAGCTAGATTACGCTATACTCTATTCACCTTAACTTGGCTCAGATTTTCACCTTGTTGCATATTTTACCTGTGTTAAATGTTACTTACAGGTGAGAATGAGCGTTAATTAGGGTGATCAACAAGGTGTGGATGAGATACAATGTCATCTAATTAGCAGCGTTCTTAACACCTCTTCCTAACCTACTTATTCTTTTTATATTTAATGCATTTCATTCATCAGTCTAGATGGGTTGAGCTCCTGGCTCCCAAGCACCTTTTCCTTAGCGATTTTTTTATTTATTTATTACGGTCTCAACCTAATGGCTGCTTTCCACGCTGCTCGATCTCTGGTAGCCTCCCTATTCTGCTCCTTATCTCTTAGGTCACACTCTATGACCTCGTCCCAGGTCTTTTTCATTTTGCCTCTCGCTACCGTACCCCCGACGTTCACACTTCTCACCTTCAGCACCCAGCTGTCACCCTTCATCCTCTCCACACTCCCAAACCATCTCAATCTACCCCTCCTCATCACAGCACCAATACATTCCAGTCCCATCCTTCCTCCCAAACTATCTCGATCTACCCCTCCTCATCACAGCACCAATACATTCCAGTTCCATCCTTCCTCCCAAACCATCTCAATCTACCCCTCCTCATCACAGCACCAATACATTCCAGTTCCATCCTTCCTCCCAAACCATCTCAATCTACCCCTCCTCATCACAGCACCAATACACTCCAGTCCCATCCTTCCTCCCAAACCATCTCAATCTACCCCTCCTCATCACAGCACCAATACATTCCAGTTCCATCCTTCCTCCCAAACCATCTCAATCTACCCCTCCTCATCACAACACCAATACACTCCAGTCCCATCCTTCCTCCCAAACCATCTCGAT